>NC_062281.1:39599571-39904363 GCF_902655055.1 Lutra lutra
TGGAAGAAATGGCTGGCAGGCCATCACCACGGTAACCTTCTGAAAAACAGCCTGGCTGCTTCCCCGGCGTTCCCCCAGCCTGATCTCCCAGCCTGAACGTGCGACGCCACCTACCGCGCCATCTCCTTAATTCTACACTGTTCCTTCCCGAGGCTGCCAAGGAAGCTGTAGGAACTGCTCACTACCTCACATCTTAGCTTCTTTCCCATTTTACCCAGTTCCCCCTTCCCTACACGCTCCCCTCCCTCCCTCTCATCAGTGGAATGTCTCCTGCTTTGATTTCCAGCATCCAACGAATCAGTGTTTAATTTTCTATTACAATCTAATTTGTGCCTATAAGCTTCGTTTCTTCCTAGCTGTTAACTGCAATACAAACTTCCGTATTCCGCTTTTTATTTTTTATTTTTTTTTAAAGATTTTATTTATTTATTTGACAGACAGAGATCACAAGTAGGCAGAGAGGCAGGCAGAGAGAGAGGAAGGGAAGCAGGCTCCCTGCTGAGCAGAGAGCCCGATGCCGGACTCGATCCCAGGACCCTGAGATCATGACCTGAGCCGAAAGGCAGCGGCTTAACCCACTGAGCCACCCAGGCGACCCCTGGTATTCCGCTTTTTAAAACATCACAAGCCTTTCTTCCGTTACTACGTTTGTAGTTCATAATAATTTCTATGACAATAAAGACATTCTGTCAAGGGGATGGACCCTTATTTTACCAAACCACTCCCCAGTTATTAAACAATGCGCTTTGATACTTTTGCTGTTAAAAATGATGCTGCACGGACATCTTATACATTTTTCTTATTGCTTCATTAAGATATATACCTGGAAAATTTTCTAAGTTAAAAAATAAAATCCAATGTCTCCTTTGTTCCTCGAGTAAAAATCAGCATGAACTCTACTACAGACGTGAGTGGTAAGTCAGTCAACTTCTGTACGTGTTTTAAAGTAAAATACAATGAAAACAGAGGTTAACTATATCAATTCACCGTAAAACTACTATAAGTTGCTTTTGCTTACTATTATTATAGAAGGGTTACAATTAAACAATTAATATCCTCTTATCCAAGGTCACAAGGAAAACTGGGTTTGTCTGAAGTGTTCTTCCAGAACTTTTAGGTTTCTAATATCTATGTGTTGACTAACCAGTCCAGATGCTTGCTGGAAAGGACTGAAAAGCGGTATGGGTCACAGATAATTTCTAGCAGACCGGGATGTTTTTTAAAGTGCTGTATTTTACTAATGGAGGGAAGCAGTATGAGCAGAGTTAATGTCATATAATGCCAGCTAGAACCGTGGAAACTACCTGAAAGCAGGTGAAGAGCTTTCAGGAGGAAATCTCGTGCACCAGCCTTTTCAATCGGACCAGCGGGTGGGCACCCCTGCAGCTGTGTGCACATAGCAGGAATCAGGAGGATGCTGTCGGCTGCGTCACCAGAAGTGGACTGTTCAACAGCACAACTCTGAAGGAGGAGGCTGCCTCGCTGTTATAAAGGTGCCTTTTAACCTGTGCTTTTCTTCCGACTCTCCTCAGTCACCCTCCCATCCCTTCCACTGTGCTAAAAAGCGAAAGTAAGCGAGGGATATTAAAAAGTCCTACTGCTGCTCAAGTTTGCGACTCTCCCTGAGAATTAGCTGTGTGGCTGCTTCACTCCTCGCCCCAGGGAGGCCCGTGCCAGGCACCGGTGCTGAGAAGCCCTGGTCCTGGCTGCCATCTCAGCAGACGACAGTCTAGGGGGAAGTGGGTGCCTAAGAACAGACAGGAGCCAGGCTGCTCAGGGCACAGGGTCCCTCCTGCCACTCGTGAGCCCTGTCATCTTGGGGAAGTAACCGGGGGTCACTCTCCTGTACACAGGGATTAGGAGAACCTTCTTCAAGGGCTCTTGAGAGACAAAATGAGCTCATTTACACGAAGCACCCAGCTTAGAGCCTGGCAGATGGCGACTGCTACTCAAGTGTCTGGGGAAAAGCTGTGTTCCCGAAGCCATGGACTGGGGAGGTGTTAACAGATGCAAAATGCAGAGCATCACTGGATTATTCAGCCCTCAGGTAGATGGCCTCTGTGGGAACAGCTGTGGAGACAGCGCACCGAAAGGTGGCTGGGCAGCTAACTTCCAAGGTCTTGTCCTAGCCTCAGAGTAAGGGGCTTTTGTTGCAGGTAGAGTCATACACAAGAGATACCCCTGAGAATCATCTCACTCCACAGACCCTCAATGATCAACTTTCATTTCTACCTCTTCCAGCTCTCTCAAATCCTTCCCCTCTTCCTCACACTCTCTCAATTGTTGCCCTGATCAGACCCTGAGCATCTCCATCCTCACAGGAACCTTAACTCTGGAGATCGTCTCCTAACTGCTCTCTCTGCTTCTCTGAGATTTTACCAAATCTCTATCAACTTCTCCGTTGTCTTGGCCTTTTAAAATTAAAGGCTGGGTGGGGGAAGCTTGAGGAGGAGAGATCATACAAACTATTAAGTTACAAGGCAAAAGGAGACATACCGTTGAAATGTTACAAGTAAGACCCCCCCCTTTTTGGATTCCAGTAGGTGGTATGCCAGAAGTTTCTGAGTCTAACCCACAGGCTACTGTTTCAAACTCTACAGAAAGTCCTCTTCTTAAAGAACCTTGCCCTCGGGATGCCTGGGTGGCTCAGTGAGGTTGGACGACTGCCTTCGGCTCAGGTCATGATCCCGGAGTCCCGGGATCGAGTCCCGCATCGGGCTCCCAGCTCCATGGGGAGTCTGCTTTTTCCTCTGACCTTCTCCTTGCTCATGCTCTCTCTCACTGTCTCTCTCTCGCAAATAAATAAATAAAATCTTTAAAAAAAAAAGAAAAGAAAAGAAAAGAAAAAAGAACCTTGCCCTCTCCAACCCCCCAATGCTTCTGGACCCTCTGGTTGTTACAGGCAGAGGTATGATGAAAGGTGTGTGTTGCTGGTGAAGTATGTTTTTTGTTTTTTTTTTTTTTTTTTAAGATTTTTTTTTTATTTATTTATTTGACAGACAGAGATCACAAGTAGGCAGAGAGGCAGGCAGAGAGAGAGGAAGGGAAGCAGGTTCCCTGCTGAGCAGAGAGCCCAATGTGGGGCTCGATCCCAGGACCCTGGGATCATGACCTGAGCCGAAGGCAGCGGCTTTAACCCACTGAGCCACCCAGGCGCCCCCTGGTGAAGTATGTTTAATGAATCCGAAATGGCCAGGACTTGAAGAGAGCTTGAGAGCCAGCCTAGTAACTCGTCTTCTGGGGGAAGCCCTCTCTTAAACTGTTTCTTAAAGTGATGACCTTTCAAGAATCTGCAAAAAAAAAAAAAAAAAATCTGCAAGACAGGAATCAGTGATTCATCTTGCCATCAGTCTAGCTTCTCCAGCATGAAGGACCTTCTTCTGAAGTCTAACTAAAAATCTCTCCTGTTGGCAATTAGTTTATTCCCTTCCCTTTACCTCTCTCTACAGCGGAGGGGAGGAGGGGGAGAATAAAGGGACTCATGTTACATCGTCAGGAAATTGTTTCTAACCATAGCCAACCTAGGCAGAAATGCACCTGATTTTTAAAAAACAAGAGGAGGAGGAAAAAAAGCAGTAGAATTTTTTAATGCACAAATTCTGAAAGTTGTTAGGATCACTACTAAATCCCACCCAACCCCCAACCCCCTCAGCCCAATAGGAATTTGTTTTGTGGCTTTTCTGACAGCCCAAGGTCAGCCTTTTGTTAATCTCAGGTCCCTCAGCGGAAATGGCTACCAGGGAGATAATCTGGCTTCCACTGGGTCACTGACTCCCCTCCCTTTTCTTTCTTTCTTTTTTTCTTTCTAACATTTTATTTATTTATCAGAAAGACAGAGCATGGTGGGGAGGGGCAGAGGGAGAGAGAGAGAAGCAGGCTCTCCACTGAGCAGGGAGCCCTGATGTGGGCTCAGGGGGCAGGATCCCAAGGCCTGGGATCATGACCTGAGCTGAAGGCAGACATTCAATGGACTGAGCCACCCAGGTGCCCCCGCTGCCATTTTCTTAACTGTGTTCTTCAACCACTCAGACTCAAAGCAAGGCGCCACACAGCAAAATACTTTCTGAAGTCAACACAATAAACTCGTATATAATGTTAATCTGGATTAGCACCCACAAAACGGCATGACGCAACAGGCTCTACGAAGTTTATGATTTTCCTATTTATCCCTAAATAGGAATTTTCCTACATTACTCAAGTCAATGAGATGCCATTTTGGCTAAATAGTAATCTCACTGCTTTTAGAGTGCTCCAACTCCAAAGGAATCACGTGGTTCCCTACTCTGGGATTTAACTAAATACTGGGTATTACTAGGATTCCAATCTTCACTAGTATTAGCAAGACAGATTAGAAGAGTTTTTAAATCTCGATTTGCATAAATTTTAATGTGAAGAAAATCTATTTCTATAATCTACATGTTTGGTATTTAACACATTTTTCCTCTTAGGGCCAAATTTTGGTGGAGGCAGGGGAGAGAGTGTGGTATTACATAACATATATTCAGAGCGTGAGGAGGGTGCTTAGGGTACCCTGTAACGGAATGCAGCGACTCAAGGGGGCACTGTGGCATTTTTTTTTAATTCCAAGGAAAACACAGCAAGACGTGGCAGGTATCACACTCACTTCTACTCTTAAGTTGTTTGAACCTGACTACTTAAAATGCAATGGACAGTTAGGTATTCCGTTTGACCTATGGGCACCATGAAAAAAAAAATACCGAAGATCATAGAGCATTATGAACTAATAGAGTTTGTGTGACCCTATGTCCTAAGCATTGCTTTCCAAGGTTTTGCTATGGTTTGGTTGGGAAACTGGAGGTTAGATTAACCCAGGGAATGATTCCAATATCTGGTAACTCATCCATCCTCCGTCTCAGTAGTGTTTGAGAAACTACATATCCGGCTAATAATATGTGTTCTTTTTTAGAGGAGAAAAAAAGGAACATTTATTTTCTACCAACAAGAGCCCCCAGAGGATGCATCCACAGAGGTCACCCTGAGACTATTCAGCCTGGGAGAAAAGCCATCTGGCTTAGAATCTGATAGGAAGTGAAAGGCAACATATTATGTCAGTGTGGATTCCCAATAAGACAGGGACAAAAGAGCAGCACACATTATTACATGCTACGAGGATCTTAATACAGCGATGAAGACCAGGGAAAATGACAGAACTAGATCATTCCAACCCCCACTTGGGGTCTCAGAGTGTGGCTTTGGTATATTTAGAGTTTTAAAGTTGGAATGCAAGCATTAACTCCTTTCATTCGAGTCAAAACAGTCTTCGAACATGTGGAGCCCTGCTTAAAAAGAATGATGTTCTTTGACCCTGAAAATCTAGATATGGTCTCCTCCTAAAGAAGCAGTGCTCCTTGAAGAAATGGCTGATTCCGGGTCTGGGATTATAAATGGACAAGATGAGCAGGAAGGATCCTGTCAACCAGACAGCCAAGCAGCATGGTTCTGTCAAAAGACCTGGGGGCCGACCTGAAGAGGCTCCCACTGCCCAAATATAGTACAATTTGAGCATCAATAAGGGTATTAACTAAAATGTACTAGGTTTTTAGAGAAAGCTTTTATTTTTTTCCCTTTGAAAGTCTCAAAAGGGTATGGAATAATAGGTTAAGGTTTTCTTTAGGCTTACTGGTAAAATATATCAAGATAGTTTACTTTTTTTTTTCAAAGATTTTATTTATTTATTTGACAGAGATTACAAGTAGGCAGAGAGGCATGCAGAAAGAGGGGGAAGCAGGCTCCCTGCTGAGCAGAGAGCAGGATGTGGGGCTCCATCCCAGGACCCTGAGATCATGACCTGAGCCGAAGGTAGAGGCTTAACACACTGAGCCACCCAGGCACCCCAAGATAGTTTACTTTTCAATTGGACACCCCCAGCTCTTCTCCTAATAGACCTCTTTTCAGGACTTCATGTGTTACATAAAAACAAATAAGCAAACAAAAAAACCTTCACTGGTCACCATTAGAGAATGACAGATCAACTCGCCATTGGGACAACTGATAAACAACAAAACCAAGTATATTCACCCAGGTCACAAGTACCACTGGGTAAGCAAATCATGTATGAGGGAAAGTTTCTCTTTATAGAAATATTCCAGCTAATGAATGAACAAGGAGTGATGGCATGTAATTATTATTGCAAACCCTGATGAATCACTGAATCCAGGTGTTAGATATTCATGGCTGCTGACATCCCAAAAGACAGAATCAGCCAGACATTATCTGCCTCTTGCTGGAAGAACAAATGATCAATTATAAAGTAATATTGCAGAAAAAAAAAAGGGGGGGGGTGGGGGATAGGAGTATGGGAAGCCTCTAGATCCAAGCGCTGATCTACTGGGAATACAGAGGACTACATTACAGGCAGTCAGACAAATGTAGTCTGTAGGATGAACTAGTTTCCGTAACAAAAAATTAAGAGTCTTAAAATACAGATTGACCCATAGCTCCTATTTAAAATAAACCACTAGAAAAACATGTATGAGACAGCTGGAAATCTGAGCACTTAATGGATATCTTATACTATTAAGGAATTATTATGTTAGGTATAATAAGGACTCCTAAAAAAAAAAAAGCACAACATCATTATCTTTTTTTAAAAAAAATCTTTCAAAATACTGTCAGAAGAGTGGAGATTCGGGTTGTATATTTAGCCTACATTTTGGAGTAGATTACAACCTACTTATGAGAAATAATAAATCTCTCTTCCCCAGGAATACGCTTCTTTAAGAAACACACACACACATACACAGAGAAAAAAGAAAGGTTCACTGGGAACTTTGAGAAAGTAGAAACATTATCAGCAACTCAGTTTCCTGTCTTAAAAATGTCAAGTTGGTAGAGCATGATGACCAAGAAGATAATGACCAGTAACCACTGCTGAACAATTCCCCAGCCCCTCCTGTCAACACACCAGGAAACCATCACAGTTGGCTTGAGTCTATGGTCCCAAATCCTAGCAATTCCAAATCACCTGCAACCTGGAAGCTTTTCTAAAGAAAAAAGTCTATTATTAGAGGAGCTAGGGAAGTCCAGTTGAAAAGTGTAACTATTTTGAGTTTATGTTAGTTTGAATAAAACCTCCCTGTTATTCCACGTCTAATTCTGAATCGTTCAATGGGAGAAAATAGCAGCTTCCTCTAAAAAGCCAAGTTGGATGCATTTTAAGGATTTACTCATGGTTCTTAAATTCTCTCAGCACCCCAATTCCTACAAATTTCAGAGTATCCTTGGATCTGGAGGTCTATCTATACAACTCATACCTTTTCAGCCCTTCTACCTGGCTTCCATTAAAAATACACATGACCCTTCAGAAAGCCGTGAGCAAACCGCCCCCAACAGCACACTAACACTAATGTGTGAGGCACAGGCATTATCGTCCCTGCGACACTTCTCAAGGCTCACAACTGTAACATTCAGGTGACATTCTGATGCATCTTTACTGTTTAGCAACTCTCTTGGTTCCTCAGACTCAAAAATCTCAAACTTGGTTTAGATTTCTCATACCCTGGGATTTCTTGTTTAAGAAAAAAGGCAGAAAGAAAGAAACTTACAGGTAACTAAATATCCAGAAACTCAGAATGAAGGAAAATGTTCCTTAAGCCAGTAATTTTACCAAAGTTGTGATCATTACAAACAGCTATTTCTTTAAAGAGACTTACTGACCAAGAGGAATTCTTTAAAGGGTTGAAGGAAAACATGTGTTTACTGTGATCAGGACACAGGATTCTGCAGAACCAACACCCCCACCCCAAGAGCCACCTCAGCGTCTGACATGCTGGGCTTTGTGCACCTGGTGGTGGCAGAGCCTCTTCTTAAACCACTGCTCAAACACATGCGAGCCAACTCAGGACGTGCTGGGTGAACACGAACTATTCACGTGCAGCATGCTTTCTCTCAGAAATTCCACAATGTTCTCAGTATATCAGCTGATACACATATATGTAATATAAGGAACGAAACTGTTTTATTCCCATTTTATATACAGAGAAATCAAGTCAGGGACAGGTTAAATTATTTCAGTGAGGTCACAGAGTGACTCACCACAATTTAAAAAAAAGAACAAATATGTAAAACTCTGTTCTGGTTTAGACTTAACACGCCCTTGCTATTTACCCTTCCATGCGTGCTGTCAGTTCTATATCCCCTCCAATCCTGTCCAGTAGGAGCCATCCCGCACGTTCATGTCGTTTTTGCATTAACCACTCCTTGAGCACCTACTTGTTCCAAGCACTGTGTCAGGCACCGTGCTGAACACAAAGATGATGGGACACGAAGAGGTTAATACCTAGAGGACTTATACTTTTCTTATGAGCCAGGCAGTTTAAGATAATCTATATAAAGAACAAATGACTTTGAGGACTCTTCCAGTAAAGACAGGTTTTCCATAATCATATTAAATAGATTTAAAAATTTTAAGTATGAACAACTAAGAACAGAACAAGCCTTAAAAATGTAGCATCCTCTGCTATTCTCATTTCTCTAGCTCTACAACCACATTTCTGGGTTCCAATTCACATGTCAAGTCAGACAGCAGTCATACTAAGCCGAACTGGTATCTAGAGTTTTATATCCTGGCTTAGTAATCAGGTTTGAGATACATAAATATGGGGAAAGTACATGTATTATGCATCTGTAATATTTTTAAAAATAAGCCAGAACTTATTTAAATAAAATACATGAGCTATCTACATTTTAATATCCTCTAAGGAAAATAAACCACATTTCATTCTACTATGAATCTTTTGACTAAGCAGCTCATTTAAGTCTGTTTCAACAATGTAAAAATAGAGCAAACACACTAGAAACATCTAGAAGCCGTCATACAGTAGATGCATAGAGATCTCCACGTTTAATGACTTCATACCTACCGTAGTGTCATTGCTGGTAACATAAACCAGGACATCAGAGGAGTTCCTGCCATTGATATACCGGTAGCAGTTCCAGACACAGCTAATCAGGTAACCCTGTAAGTTAGTAGTGATTATTAGGTCTCTGATTTCCAAACTTCAGACAATTTTCAGTCCCCCCACAAAGAAAACCGTATTACAGAACTTTTATTTACTAACTTGTAAGTGCACATAGTAACTCTACTAAATCAAGAACTCTTTACAATTACAAATGTTCGGTATATAACTTTCTGGTAGCCTATTCTATCACAGCAGCCCTCCCCCAAGATGGTAGGCAGTGGTGGAGGGGACAAGGGAGAGCAGGAGAAAATGTAGCTGGAAGGCACAGTTGCCACAAACACTTGCTGCCCTCAATGTCACAGATCAATCATTGTGTTAACCCATTTTTCATCACATTTTTTTAAGATTTATTTATTTATTTGACAGATAGAGAGACCACAAGTAGGCAGAGAGGCAGGCAGAGAGAGAGAGGGAAGCAGGCTCCCCGCTGAGCAGAGAGCCCAATGCGGGGCTCGATCCCAGGACCCTGAGATCATGACCTGAGCCGAAGGCAGAGGCTTTAACCCACTGAGCCACCCAGGCGCTCCTCTCATCACATTTTTAATCTCCGTTTTCAGAATTTTTATTCTACATGATTATATATGATGAAACTAATCACATTCAAGTTAGTTTTTAAAAAACATTCACAGCATATAAATTTGCTTTGTGGTCAATAGAGAATACTAAATCATCTCCATCTTCACACTGAAATATCCAGAGAAGACCATTAAAATCAATGCCCAGAATAAAGCCAAGGATAAAGCACAAGTTCATGGGAGACGTGCAGACTATGAGCCTCTTGCCCTTCCACTCTGAGCACCTAGGAGTGGATTAGAATTAGAGGACGTCAAAATCCCTTTCCCACTTTATACTTTTTTAATAAAAAAATGTAAAGACGTGGAGAAATTGGAACCCTCGTTCGCTGTGGGTGGCAATGTGAAATGATGCAGATGTTTTGGAGAAGTCTGGTGGCTCCTCAAAGGGTTCAAGAGTGACCGTATGACCCAGCAGCTCCACTCCTCCGTGTATGCCCATGAGAAAGGAAACATGTGCCCACACGCACTCTTGTACCCGAATGCTCAAGCAGCGGTATTCCTAAGAGCCAGAGCGGGGAAGTGACTGCAACGCCCATCAACTTATGGTCAGCTAGACGAAATGTGGTATATTCACGGGGTGGATATCGTTCGGCCGTAAAAAGGAAAGAAATCCTGATACATATACAACATGGACGAACCCTGAAAATATGCTAAGTCAAAGCAAGTCAGTCCCAGAGGACCACATATTGTATAGTTTTTGTTGTTTTTTTTTTTTTTTTTGACAGAGAGACAGTGAGAGAGAGCATGAGAGAGGAGAAGGTCAGAGGGAGAAGCAGACTCCCCAGGGAGCAGGGAGCCCGATGTGGGACTCGATCCCAGGACTCCAGGATCATGACCTGAGCTGAAGGCAGTCGCCTAACCAACTGAGCCACCCTGGTGCCCTGTATAATTCTATTTATATGAAATGTCCCCCATAGACAAATCTATAGAGAGATAAAGTTGATTAGTAGTTGTCAGGTGTTGGGGATCTGGGGGTGATGAGGATGAGGGATAATGGCAGGTCATGAAAATGTCCTCAAGTTACCCTGTTTACCACAGAGCTGGGTTCACACAACTCCGTGAATATACTAAAAACCACTGAATTGTACCCTTTAAATGGGTAAACTTTAGGATATATGAATTACATCGCAACAAAGTTGTTCTATAGCAAAGAAGATGTTAAAGGACAAAAGGAATGCCTGTCAACATTTCTTGACATTTCTTGGAAGACTGAGGTAAAATATTCCATTGTATACTCAGAATGCTGTCTCAGGCTGCACTCATCCTTGATGGTGGTTATTTCTCATATTTAGATATTCTGTGATGATGTGAAGATGAAAATGTGTAAAATGGTACTTTATGAAATGTTTCTGGACAGCAATAATCCGAAACTGGGTATCAGCAATGACAAAAAGAGAGACAGGAAGGGAGTTATTTCTTGAACAATGCACATAATATGTTCATTTTACTCAAACCTTCAGTTTACTCAATGCCGTCATTCCTTTAGTGAGAAAACAAGAACCTTAGACTTTCTGAGAACTTCAGTACAAACGAAAACAAATGTTTGCACGTACTCATTATGTGTTCTGTGAGAAGACTACAGGCATCCATGATTTTAGCAGTGAGCAGTAGCTACTCTTTGAGGCCAGGTGAGACCTCTGCACTTGACAGGTCCACAACGCAAGTGTTAAACGGCAGAGGGGAGGCACCTGGGGGCAGAGGCTTCACAAGCCCAGCCAGCATTCTCAAGGGTTCCTGACACCACCATGTGCATTCGCTTACTGATCACGGCAGGGGGGGGGAGAAACCCTCTGGCCTATTGTCTCTAAAAACCCAGTAACTTACGTCAATGACCTTCTTTCTTTCTTGACATTTCTGTCATCTTACTCAATTTCAAGAGAATTAAATATTTAGTATGTTTCCCAAATAAACATGCAGTGACAAATCGTCTCTTGGTTTGGGCTCGTAAGGAATCCGTGTGGTGATAAACTTTATCAAACAGTACCAGGGAATTTAGGTCACTACTGAGACAAGGGCGCATCTCCTACAGGCTAGAGATAGGTCTGTATTGTACCTTTCATTCAATCATTGTAATTTAGTGTTTTGCAATTTATAAAAGCACCACGGGGCAGACACTGTTCTTACTCACAACCTAACCCTAGTACCTAGAACAGGGCCTGGCACATGGGAGACCCTTAATAAATATTTATTTAAAAAAAAAAAAATGAATGAATGATGCGTCTTCTCAACCACTTGTACACTCAAACTTCACAGTCACCCCCACAGCATGTTTTCTTAACCATTACTGCTGGTTATTAAATGAAAAAAAAACAAGGCTCTGGCCACACGGACAGAAACAGCAATGAGAGAAATGAACTCTGACTCAACATCTCAAGGTAAAGCATTTCTAAGACAAAGGAAAACGCTTACAAAGTTAAAATGCCTCCAAGAGCACTAGGAGGTTCTGGCTTCTGCGCTGGTAATGGCAGAAAGTAGTGTGGTCAACCAACCAACCTTCCCACATGTGAAAATGGTAAAATCTGCAATAAGATATACACGCAATTTGAAAGCATGAGGGAGGGACCAAACAAGCAGAAATTAAAGAAAAGTCTGCCTTAAAAAGAAAAGAAAAGAAAAAAAAAGTCTGCCTTTGGAAGACAAATTGTCAGGAACAGGGGTTTCAGAGTTTGTGACCTTTTGCCAGGTAGGGCAAGGGACCGTATTCAGGGCCCACGGAGAAGCCAGAAGGTTGGGGTGAGGAGAGTGAACTGAAGGGGCAGGAAGCCTCAATATGCACGTATAAAATCCGCCCCCATCCCGAGCACTGAGCAACACAGTAGGAGCGCGTTCAGTTCATGCGGAAAATGCTGACTCAGACGACTCCCAATGGATCATCGTTTTACTCCTCTTCCTATTATCTGCTTCAAAAGACTATTCTCTCTAAATGCAGCTTCTTTGAGCTTATCGAAGCTTGGCTGTTTAAGAACTGGGTAATTTTAGGCCAACATAAAGACAACAAAAGATGTTAGGAATTAAAAGTTCAAAGTATAGTAATAATTTAGAAACTTTCTACTTCATAGCAGCACACAAGCACCAAGTGCAGTTATGTTTTTATCATCAGGTTCACAGAGATGAAAAAGAGCCGGCAGCACTCAACTGCTGAGGGCGTAGCAAACAGTGCTCTTGGGGTGCCGGTCACCTCATCTCGGGGGGAGCCGTCGGACACCCCAAAAGAAGCTCTCCAATTATGCACACCCTCTAATTTTAAGAAATGTTGTCTGGAAGAAATACCTGCATAAGTATATGAAAGATGTCGTAAAAAAAAATAATAGCACTACTGAGTAAAAAAGCAGAAACCATCTTGATGTCCAAAAATAATTTATTAAATATTGATAAATTCATATACCAGATTGTGAGAGAACACTGTTCAGACTATATTACATTGTAGGGGCCCCTGGGTGACTCAGAGGGTTAAAGCCTCTGCTTTCGGCTCAGGTCATGATCCCAGGGTCCTGGGATTGAGCCCCGCATCGGGCTCTCTGCTCAGCAAGGAGCCTGCTTTCCTTCCTCTCTCTCTGCCTGCCTCTCTGCCTACCTGTGATCTCTGTCAAAAAAAAAAAAAAAAAGACTGTATTACATTGTAAAAACAAATTACAGAACAATGTGCATACATTGTAACGGCAATTGCAATATCCAACTCACTACCTAAGGTGGTGAATGTATTCCCCTCCAAATGGATTTTGGAATAACCCTTGGTTGGCCTGCGGGAACGTGGCTACTATTTCTCTCTCACACAGGTAAGAGAAGAAACGAACTATTAGGCAATCAAAAGGCAGTTCAGAAATCTAAAGCAACATAAAGAACTAACAAGTTTGCTTACTTTCTTAGCATTCATGAATACATTTAACAGTATCTAGGCTGTAAGTAAAATCTTCACCCTTACCTTGAAAGTCAAGATAATGCTGATGAACAGAAGAATAATAAGGACCAAACAGGTAGGATTCACGGACATGATATCATCTCTGTAGGGAAAATTCGGAGGCTGCAAATAAAAAGTGCCTTGTTAACAAATTTCATTAGTCATTCCAGATTAGACCCCTTAGGCATTAACCAGATATGCTTATTAAAAAGCAATCAGTTGAAGCAGACAGTTATTATTTAATTATTATTTATTTATTATTAGACCACTACACACTTCCTAGCCCACTTCTAATGAAACAGTGACAGCGTGTAGAGAAAGGCCAGTGTGCTCGTAATTCCGCAGTAACTCGTGAAAAGTCAAGTCAGAGAAGATTCGCGAGACTTGGAAATGTAACTGTGCCCTCCTTACTGCACAGAAAGTCAGAAGTCAGTAGTTCTCCATCTACCTGTGACACTGAGATTCACTGCAAATGGCGGACCAACTAAGGGGCTTGCACAGGGCAAGGAGGGAAAACCTACTAAAATAGTCTTATTCATACAGAGCATTTTTTTTGCTGATGTTACTTCTCAAGGAGCAGAATCTTTTACACTAGTAGGTATTTATAGCATTTAAAAAAAAAAAAGAAGAAGAAGATCAAGTCCTACCATCTGGCCACATTGATTAACTATCAGGTCAAAGGAAACCTTTTTAAGGAGGCTCCGAAACGGCTCCTGTGGTTGGGTGTGGCCAGACAGACCGCTGGAAGCCCTCCACGTCCCCAGCCTGGAGCATGGTGCATGGACAGCACCCCCAGCTGCCACATCCCCCTAACCTCTTCCTCATCATCCAATCCAACGGCTTTGGACTCAACATTAGCAGTATTTTGAAATGTAACAAAGAGGTTCCAAATGTTAAAGGAGAATGGAAAGAAACTTCTCCTCCCCACGGTCAACATCACCTAATGGTTTTCAATCTCCACTTACTTTGGGCCAAAACCCGAAGAGATAAAATCTGAGTCATTCTTTGTGATCAGCTCATGGGACTGGTCCTTCCCCTTACAGACTGGAAGGGTTTGCGTACTGTTAATCTTACAGGTAAGAATAAAACAACTTGGTGTCAACTTGGTGTCAATTCCTAAGATCAACACAAACCATACTGTTACTATGTCTAATTTAAAAAAAAAAAGGGATTAAAGTGGAAGTACGTGGGTCCTTCCACAAAGACCTCCACACTCTTTCCCTCAGAAAAGTGAACACAGTTTCTATGTCAAGAGCTGTAAAACAGAGGCGCAATTTATTTTAACTGCATTTTACAAGACCATGCATGAGGAGAACAGGCGTTCATGTGAAGGGGGTGCTCTTCCCCCACCTCAGGTAAGCGTCCCTTCAGACATGGCGGCCTGTCAGTGGGCCTCGCTGTCCACGCAGCTTTACCTTCATCCTTAGGCAGCCTCATCATCCGTGGGCCTCACGCCTTCAGCTCAAACTGCTTTTAAAGTAGAACATACTGAAGACATTCACTTGGATGATTTGGTTTGTAATTACAAATAAAAGGTGGT
This sequence comes from Lutra lutra, assembly GCF_902655055.1. Lineage (NCBI taxonomy): Eukaryota > Metazoa > Chordata > Mammalia > Carnivora > Mustelidae > Lutra > Lutra lutra. Next base: position 39,614,566 of record NC_062281.1, read on the forward strand.
GATTTTATTTCATTTTTGTACTCATTGTGCTTACTATCAGCATCACCAACATCATTTTACCACCGGTGGCTCTAAAGCAAATGAGTATGAAGTGACTGAGCAGCGTGGGGTATGGCAGAAAGTCGAGGTAGCCATCTGAGTGTTCTCAAGGCTCGCCTGCATGTTCCATGCTTTCTGCTGCTTCTAAGTCTCCACAATACACAGATGGAGCAAACAACACACGCTTCAAGGGATCACAAGGCCGCCACAGGGCTTTTCTTGGCGTCTCCTAACTTGGCACCGCCCTTTCCTGGCTCCTCCTGTCACAGGCTATGGGAAGGTCATGTTTCCTCCACATGTCCAAGGTTGATTGGAGGAACCCGGCACTGGGTCATCATTAGAGAATAAAAACACAAGTCCTTAAAGACTGAGGTCATTCTCCTAACTGCTCGTCACATAGCAACCCTCTCAGGCAGAAACACTCCAGCTCTACCATAAGAGAGAATATAGAGTAGCACACGGGAAATACACAGTATTTTTTTCTCGACACTCTAGGATACCAAAACACAGACCTGTTTTCTAAAGCAAAGGGAAGCTGTTGCTAACAGCTTAAGAATCACAATCACAACAGCAGTGGCAACAGAACACTTTTAAGGAGCAAAAAACACTAGAGGCTTTTCATTCCACTCCTCTAGGTCTGCTGAGTACTGGATATGCGACCTGGGCGTGCCAGCCGTGAGATCACAAACTCGGCTGGGGCCATTCCTCCCTGCCCTCCCTCCACCCCTCCCCTCTCTCTTTTCCACTGAACTTCCAGCCTCCCCTGTCCTGTCAAATCCCCAGCCTTGAACCTCCCGTCCCAGAAAAACCCTGCTCCATCCCCCATGCGCACAAACAATGCAAACCTTCAAAGAGTCAACATTCTCTCCCTTTGAAACATGCTAAGATTTTGAAGAAATTAAATTTTAAGGCACAGTCACAATCTTAACAAAGGTGAGAGATACAAAGGCACAGAGGATTACATTCTCCCCCAGCTTCTGAATACCCAGTTACCCACTTTTGCTCAGATGGTCACAAAGAACATTTAACAGAAAATGAGGCCTAAAGAGATGCTTGAGCAGGAAAGGGGTTCTATGGCCAAATAAGTTTGGGAACCAGTGTACAGTACAGTTCCACTTTCTCCGTACAAGAGCAGAGGCCAAAAAACGATCCTCTGCTGATAACTGAGCAAACTACATTTTACAAAAGTAAGAATTAGTAACTAGTTTGTAATGTGCGTAGGTACATCTAATACACTCATCGCAGCACCCCCCTTATCAACCTCAAGAAGTTATGTTGTTCCAAAAAGCATTCTAAGAAACCAGAAACCTAAAAGATAACACTAAAAAATCTCTAATCAGTAACTCAGATGCAAGTGGAAAAACACAAAAATTCGTGTGTGTGTGTGTGTGTGTGTGTGTGTGTATGTACACACAACCAGATCCTGAAGGGAACAGTGATGGGGATGGCCACATACCAGCTGTCGTATGTATTCCTGAATGGAGTTTGGATAAACAAGCACAGTGACGGCAACCAAGGTGTTGAGGGCAAAATCAAAGATCTGGTAACAGAAGAATGGGATGATCCAGGCAGCACGTTGCTAAATATGAGAGAAAAGATGATGTTGTTGCATTCAGTATCATAAAATATTATTTTTTCCCAACTCAGACAAATTGTTTCTTCCTCTGAAGGGAAGAGGAGGACAAGACATTCAATAAGCCAGGTCCTGAGGACAACTGGTCAACCACACTGAGGAGCTTAACCAACAGGCCTCTATGAACACTTCTGGTTTTCCACAGAATATTAATATGAGACTGAAACTTCAAAGGCTCTTAGAGGAAACTGAGAATCACTTTTTCCTTCTCACAAGTAGCTGCCCAGGCTACAAGGGTAAGGGACCAAGGAGAAGGCACAGCCCCCTAATTCAAAGCCGATTACCTTGTACGCTCCGTAAGTGGCCATGGCACATATCAGGATCATGAGAAGAGAAATTGCAATCGCAATGCACATGTCTGCCAAAGGGTTAGGAAAGAAAGAGGAAAATCAGTAGGAGATCCATTGTTTTCACAATTTCTGTCTTTCCTCAAAGGCATTTTGTTTATAAAACCGTTGTAAGCGAGAATTTAATATTAAGTCGAACACCCAGAGCTCTTCTGGAATTTGAAAAAGTTAAAAGTTAATGGATAGAAAATGTCCAAAAGGCACTCTCCCTAAATCACATAAGTGTCTACAGATAACATGCTGACTTGCACATAAGTTTATTTTGAAAATGGGAAAGAGATATTGGATACATATGTTAAAAAAAAAAAAGTTTGGAATTCTGGTTCACTGAATGAGATATGTAATAAATCAGGTAGTTTTGAAACATGAGTGTCTCACCTGTATTTTATAAACTCATTATTAAATAGTTATAAACTATTAAGTCCTTATTAAAATCCTCCACGGTGGGGGGGCACCTGGGTGGCTCAGTGGGTTAAAGCCTCTGCCTTCAGCTCAAGTCATGATCCTAGGGTCCTAGGATTGAGCCCCGCATTGGGCTCTCTGCTCAGCGGGGAGCCTGCTTCCCTCTCTCTCTCTGCCTGCCTCTCAGCCTACTTGTGATCTCTGTCTGTCAAATAAATAAATAAAATCTTAAAAAAAAAAAATCCTCCACTGGGGGCACTAGGATAGCTCCATCCGTTAAATGTCTGCCTTCAGCTCAGGTCATGATCCTAGAGTCCTGGGATTGAGTCCCACCTTGGGTTCCTTGATCAGCTGGGAGTCTGCTTCTCCCTCTCCCCTCCTCCCACTTATTCTGTTTCTCTCTCAAATAAATATTATCTTTAAAAAAGATTAATAAAGCCCTCCACTGGCTTCCCATCTCATTTAAAATATCAATTTCTTATCACAGCCTTTATGTCTGTATTTCTTCTAGAGCATGTCTACCTCTCCAATCTTGTCTCTTACTTTCCTTCTTCCTACAATCCAGCCACACCACTTGGTTCCCTAAGTACAACGAAGAGAACATCCCATCATGGGGCCTTGCATCTGCAGTTCCTGCTGACTAGAGGCAACATCACTCATGTTTTCACGGGAGTAGCTCTGCCTTTTTATTTGTTTAAGATTTACCCTCTTGAGGGGGAGAGTACACACACAAGTGGGGTGAGTGTGGGGGGAATGGGGAAGAGAGGGAACCTGACGGGGGCTCGATCCCAGGACCCTGAGATCGTGACTGGAGCCCAGGCACCCCTAGCTCTGCCTTTTTAATCATTCAGGCCATAGCTCAGACATCAACATCTCCAACAGCTCTTCCCTGAGTATTCTAGGTAAGGCAGCCCTCACACTTCCTCCCGAGTTGGTATCGTGTTTTTTTTTTTAAACATTTTATTTATTTATTTGACAGAGATCAAAAGTAGGCAGAGGCAGGCAGAGAGAGGGAAGCAGGCTCCCCACCTAGCAGAGAGCCCAGTGTGGGGCTCGATCCCAAGACCCTGAGATCATGACCTGAGCCCAAGGCAGAGGCTTAACCCACTGAGCCACCAAGGCGTCCCAATGTCGTATTCTCTTTATAGCACTTATCACTACAATCTTACGTCTGTTGTGTATTGTCTGTCTCCCCATGCAAGAACCCTTCTGGGGGAAAGAACTCTCTGTATCTTGTTTACTCCTACAACCCAACACACAAAAGGGGACAGATGCCCACCATAGTGGCCACTAGCCACAGGGAGGCACTGAGCACTTGCAGCAGGCTCAATCTGAATTAAGATGTGCTGTAAAATTAAAATGTACTCCAGAACTCCAGCTCCTGATTTAAAAACAAAAACAAAAAAAAAGTGAAGTATCTTATTAATAATTTTTGTATGATTACATGCTAAAATATTTTGGATATACTGAGCTAAGATAAATTTATTGAAGTTAATTTCACCTGTGTTTTTAAATGCGGCTGCTAGGAAATTTTAAATTCCATTATGTGTTTGTGCTCTATTTCTATCTAACAGTGCTGATCTGGAACAATGCCTGCCATCACAGCAGAGACTAAGCGAACATTTATTCAAGAGGTCATGTTACCGTATCTTTAGGGATTCAGATGACGACACATGACTGGGGTTCCCATGTGGGGTGCTCACAAAAACCCACGCTGTAAAGATCTGTACGGTGCGGACAGTGGGCCGAGGCACTTCACAGACACCTCTTTTAGTACTCCTGATTCTGAGGCAGACCTGTTCCCACCAAGCACACTGCACAACCAGGCTCGGAGCTTATATGACTTGCTGAGACAGCACTTGCATCAAAAGGCCGAACTTGACTAATCTTCGCTTGGTGGATTTCAGATCTTTGCCTCTTTCTGCTAAGACTCTGAGGCTTCTACTTCAGCTCTGAATGCTGACCAATGACCTAACCTGGCCTGTCACTTCCTACAAGTATTTCTCCAAAGGAAAACATTCCACTTCTAGAACCTTCCTCTCTGTATCCTCAGCTTCAGAGATGAGAGGACATTTTAAGTAGGAGGTCTACATAAAATGCAGATATATCAAAAAAGACCATTCGCCATCTTAAGAAAAAAAAAACAACTCGAAGGCTCCTGAGATTAATCTACAGATTTAGTGCAATAAATTCATAATGATGCTGGTCACTTTAATTAAAGGAATGAAAATCTGGGCGCCTGGGGTGGCTCAGTGGGTTAAAGCCTCTGCCTTTGGATCAGGTCATGATCCCAGGGTCCTCGGGGCTTGATCCCCTCATCCCCATCCCGCGCATCCCCATCCCGCATCAGGCTCTCTGCTCAGCAGGGAGCCTGCTTCCTCCTCTCTCTGCCTGCCTCTCTACCTACTTGTAACCATAGTCTGTCAAATAAATAAATAAATCTTTAAAAAAAAAAAAAGGAATGAAAATCTAATTCTCAAATAAGAAAAAAAATATATATATCACTCAGAGGGTGATTAGCCCTAGCTAGTACTTAGAAGATCATGGTTTCTGCGGTGTCTGGGTGGCTCAGTGGGTTGAGCCTCTGCCTTCGGCTCAGGTCATGATCCCAGGGTCCTGGGATGGAGCCCCACGGCAGGCTCCCTGTTCTGCGGACAGTCCGCTTCTCCCTCTCTTTCTGCCCCTCTCCGCCTCTCGTGTCCTCTCTCATTTCCACTCTTTCTCTCTCTCAAGGAAATAAATAAAATCTTTTTTAAAAAAAAAAAAAGGTCATGATTTCTTTCAGAATACATACATATTTTGTCGTTAATAATTTTTATGCTACATTAACTTAGCTTTTCCCTCTTATGAGGGAAAAGATACCTACAAGGAAAGTTAATGTATGCCTCACAGCATCCTCGCAGATCAGTGGGGGAATAAACCCAAATGCATTTTCCATGCAAAACGAAGCTGACCTAACAACCCCTTACAGGCAAAGGGCAAGCCTCTCTGTAGGGAGCCACATATGTAAATAAACACGGATGCATTCTATTGCCTTCGTTTGCATGTGAAGCAATAAAGCAGTGAGGGTTATCAGGTTCTTCCTGCCTACAGAAAGCTATGACCAGAGGGGGATGTCCATCGCCTGCTTTATTTCCCAGCTTCATAGATATGCTTTCTTTCCTCACTGAACTGGGCTGTTGTGTTATTTCATTTAATCCCTAGAAGAAACCTAAGAGATGGGGCACCTGGGTGGCTCAGTGGGTCAAAGCCTCTGCCTTCGACTCAGGTCATGATCCCAGGGTCCTGGGATCGAACCCCTCATCGGGCTCTCTGCTCTGTGGAGAGCCTGCTTCCTCCTCTCTCTCTGCCTGCCTCTCTGCCTACTTGTGATCTCTGCCTGTCAAATAAATAAAATCTTTTAAAAAATAAGAAATAAAAAAAAATAAAAGACCAGCCACAGATAATAAGTACTAATATTATCCCCATTTTAGATAAGAAAAAGATGGCTCAGAGAAGGCAAGTAATTTACCCAAGGCTGCCCAGCTAGTAAGTGGGATATTCTTCCCAAGTAGTCTAACCCCCCAGTCAACTCTCTCAGGCAGTATAGGGCCCGGCTGGGAAGGAGGTATCACACAGAGTGACCCAGGTCAAAGTGCAGGGAAAGCCACACAGCAGCCCTCCAAGGAGCTGGACATCAGTATGTACTTGCTATGTGCAAAACCGATCTGAATTTATAGTGACCTTTGAAACCTGCATTCAGGCAAAAGTTTACTATTTTCTTGCCAACTGAGACAGTTTCCAAATTCTGTACAAGCATATTTTATAATGAGAAAAACATTAATTTAGGGGGGCCTGGGTGGCTCAGTGGGTTAAAAAAGCCTTTGCCTTCGGCTCAGGTCATGATCTCAGGATCCTGAGATCAAACCCCACATCAAGCTCTCTGCTCAGTAGGGAGCCTGCTTCCCCGCACTCTCTCTGCCTGACTTTCTTTTTTTTTCTTTTTTTTAAAGATTTTTATTTATTTATTTATTTGACAGAGAGAGAGAGAGAGAGATCACAAGTAGACAGAGAGGCAGGCAGAGAGAGAGAGAGAGAGAGTGAGAGAGGGAAGCAGGCTCCCTGCTGAGCAGAGAGCCCGATGCGGGACTCAATCCCAGGACCCTGAGATCACGACAGGCCGAAGGCAGCGGCCCAACCCACTGAGCCACCCAGGCTCCCTCTGCCTGACTTTCTGACTACTTGTGATCTCTTTGTCAAATAAATAAATAAAATCTTTTTTAAAAATTTTAATTTAAAAAAAGAAAGAAAAACAGTAATTTAACAGAAGCCAGCCCATTTAGAGGATATTTGCTACTTCACAGATCTTAAACAAGACAGATAGGTAGACAAACTCAAAGCTGTATTCAAAAATTTTAAATATTAATATAACCACAAAAATTGATATGACCTGCATATCCTAAAGTAAAAATAAACTCCAGAACTAAATCTCACATAATCATAATGTTTAAATGTACATTTTTCTGAAAGAAGAGAAATTTATTTTTTTGAAGATATTTATTTGACACAGAGAGAGCATAAGCAGTGGGAGCTGCAGAAGGAGGGGGGAAGCACCCCCAGGGCTCAATCCCCCAAGATCATGACCTGAGCTGAAGGCAAACACTTAACCAACTGAGACACGCCCCGTCAAAGAAGAGAAATTTAAAAGGCACAAATAAAGTTGTAATAGGTATCCTATTACCCAGCACAATGACACACTACTTACAATTATGAAAACGTTAATTTGAGATGAGGAAATTTTCAATATTCTGTTCGTACAAATTATTATACCAACCACACTGACCAGACTGAATATATGACAAGCATGTGAAATCCCTTAGGTAGAATCAAAGTGTAAACTGAATAAAACCACAGAGCGGGTTAAGTTAAAGCAGGCTCACGTGCCTTCTCTCCTAGCAAACGAGAGCACTGGTTGATTCCTCTGAAATAATGCATAGGGCACCATCGTGAACATGAGTTACTCTGAGGGATTAAAATTCCTTTATTTTTATTTGTCTTATTTATTTTTTAAGCAGGTTCCACACCCAGCATGGAGCCCAACACAGTACTTGAACTCACGACCCTAAGATCGAGACAAGAGCTGAGATCAAAAGCTGGACGCTTAACTGACTGAGCCACCCAAGAGCCCCTAAAATTCATTTTTAATTCATTCCTTTTAATTACGTCATGTAAATGAGGTTATTACTCTAATAACAAAGTAAGGATTTTTTTTTTTTTTACAGGAAGTTGAATTTACTGGTGGGCATGAATATGACAGGAAGGGGTAGTGCCAAGGTTCTCATGAGTGCAGAGCCCTCCATTTGTCCAAGGGACCACAGTTAGGGATGTATTTGACCCCACAGCCATCTGGGATAAGCCGCTTTTCAGCCACCATGTCTTCAAATTCATCTGTATTGAACTTAGTAAAGCTCCACTTCTTGGAGATGTGGATCTTCTGGCGGCCAGGGAACTTGAACTTGGCCCTGCATAGGGCCTCAATCACATGCTCCTTGTTCTGCAGTTTGGTATGGATGGACATGATGACTTGGCCAATGTGGACCCTGGCTACTGTGCCCTGGGGCTTTCCAAAGGCACCCCGCATACCTGTCTGCAGCCTAAATTGGAGATAGCCATGAGGTCAGACCCCAGCATCCACCAAAAGGGCTGTCTCCAAGGTCCCTTAGGGCAACCCGTACAATCAACAGGCTGCATACACTACCGAGGAGCCTACTGTTCGCAGCCATGGCACACTGGGCGCCCATAGAAAAAGAGCACAGCCGGCTTAATTGGCTGCAGAGAAAGTATGGATTTCTACGATCAGTAATAGTACTGTTCACTGACAGGGACAACCTTTACTTATTCTTCGCACAAGGAGCTCCCAGTAGCAATCCAGTCCGAGCACGCTGTCCTCAGCTGTTCCCTTAATTAAATTCCTGCTTTAATAATGCAGTTCTAATTTGAAAAGGATCCTAAGAAAAGCTACACCACAGGCCACAAAAGGCTAATTAGACCATGTTTTCTGATACTTAGTCAATCATTGAAACAGAATAGGCATGTAAAGGAGTTCTCTGAAATGCCTTTCTCTTTCTTTATAAGTCACTGTATTGTCAATTATTGGTGAGACACAGTATTTTTTTCCCAAGTAATTACCCAGATCTCCCATTTCTTTCTTCTGCTCCTTTCCCCCCACTTTTTCCTATTTGAGCTGGGTTTCTATCTCTTGTAACTGAAAGTGTTCTCCTAATGCAATTTGCTATAGTTCCTGAATATATTAAGAACAATCCCTTTTTGTCTATCATCAATGTTCCAAGTCATTTTCCCAATTTATTTCTTTCAACATTACTATGCTGACCTCTGATACAAAAAAAGGTGTATGTAGGCCTTGTTGGTATGTATGTTTTCATATGATCCAAATCATTTCTTGCATTGTTGTCTCTTGGCCTTAATGTCATGGAATGCCTTTGTTTAAATACCCTTATTTCTAATTTCACTTTCCCTTATATCTCTTTGATTTGGTTCTTCTCCATAAAACTTGGAAGCTAGCTAGATAACTACTTGATTGATGTTCCCATCTTACTTCCTTAGTCATAAGTCATTGTTTCGTCTCAAGTTTCTCTCATTTTTGGCCACATTCCTGGCACCGCAGTTTATGAAAACAAACACTATCTGGGGTCTATTCTCACTGTTAGGTCTAAAGAACTATTTTCAGATGGATCTGCAGCAACACTATGAGCTACTGACCCAAATACGAAGCTCTGAATGCCCACAGGGCCAAAGAGAAAACACAGGTCCTGCAAGTCCCTACTATAGGGTTCCCACGTTCTGAGACTGAAAAGCTTGGGGAGGAGGATGCAATTAGGCACTAGTTTTATTCCATTAAAACAGAAGAGAGGTTCTAATACACTTTTTGTTATGTGTGTGGCAACTGTTTACAACTTTTTATTGAAGCAGATTCAGACGGGAAGAGTTTTTTGGTAACCTTGCTAATTTACAACTTTATTCTTTTTAATTTTTTTTTTTTTAGGGTTTTTTTATTTGACAGACAGAGATCACAAGTAGGCAGAGAGATAGGCAGAGAGAGAGGGGGAAGCAGACTCCCTGCTGAGCAGAGAGCCTGATGTGGGGCTTGATCCCAGGACCCTGAGATCATGACCTGAGCCAAAGGCAGAGGCTTAACCCACTGAGCTACCCAGGCGCCCCTACAATGTTTTTGTTGTTGTTGTTGTTAAGATTTTTTTTTATTTATTTATTTGAGAGAGAATGAGTGAGAGCGAGCATGAGAGAGGAGAAGGTCAGAGTGAGAAGCAGACTCCCCAAAGAGCTGGGAGCCTGATGCAGGACTCGATCCTGAAAGTCTGGGATCATGACATGAGCCGAAGGCAGTCGCCCAACCAGCTGAGCCACCCAGGTGACCCCCCCACAACGTTATTCTCAAACTCAGCATTTATTTCCTGAATACTCAACAGGTGTGTAATAGGAAATGAACACCATTAAGGACATAATCTAGAGAACCTCTAGATTCCTCTTCTGATGCTCAGCATCTACTGGGGAGGGAGGGAAGAATTCAAGAGGAGGTAACTGACGAAGAGCTAAGGGAGGTCAGAGGGCACAGTATTATTTTCAGAAAAGGGGAATAAAGAATTTATTGGAGGACATGATTATTTGGAAGGGTTGTTTTCTTCCTCATACTTTTTTTTTATTGAGATTTAATTCACATGCCATAAAAATTACTCTTTAAAACCATGTATAGTTCAGTGAGTTTTTGGTATAATCATAAAGCTGCACAGCTCATCACCACTAATTCCAGAATATTTTCACACTCCCAAAAAAATCCCCCATACCCTCAGCAGTCACTCCCCATTCCCCCTTCCTCCAGCCCCTGGCAGTTACTCATCTACTTTCCATCTCTATAGACCTGCCCATTCCGTACATCTCATACAAACGGAATCAAATAATATGTGGCTTTTGTGTCTGTGTGTCTGGCATAACGTTTGCAAGGTCTACCCATGTTGTCAGGCCCTAGGAATTAAAATAAGCTATAAAAGGTTAGGAAGGATTAGTTATTTCAATAATTTGCTTAAACTGTCAAGTTCAGAGACTCTCTCTTAACCCCCTATTCTCTAAGATAAGGAAATTAGCTCTTGCCAGCTATATGCTTATACTGAGATATATACTGACATAATTAAGTCTCTATATAAAAATAGAACCGGGGCACCTGGCTGACTCAGTCAGTGGAGCAAGTGACTCTTGATCTCGGGGATATAAGATTGAGCCCACATTGGCTATACAGTTTACTTAAAAATGAGATCTTAAAAAAAAAAAAAAAAAAAGAATGAGAAAGAAAAACTAATAAACAGCATTTACATTTTTTTGGTGTGATTATGTTCACCAGAGAACCAAGATACATATGTGTCTAGACCACATGGTGAAGAAAGCAAAAGAACTTTATTTTTAAATTTTTAAAGACATTTAATGAAAAAACATGAATGATCTATAGATTTAATGCAATCCCTATTAAACTACAAAATTTTTCACAGACCTAGGAAAAAAACAACCCTAAAATTTATATGGAACCACAAAAGATCCCAAATAGCCAAAGCAATCTTGAAAAAGAAAAACAAAGCTGGAGGCATCACCATTCCAGTCTTCAAATTATACTACATAATATAGTACTGGCACAACCACAGACCCATAGATCAACAGAATAGAATAGAAAACCCAGAAATAAAACCACAATTATATGGTCAATCTTCAACAATGCAGAAAATATCTAATGGAAAAAACACAGTCTCTTCAACAAATGGTGTTGGGAACACTGGACAGCTACATGCAAAAGAATGAAACTGAACCACTTTCTTATACCATATGCAAAGATAACTCAAAATGGATCAGGAACTAAATGTGAGACCTGAAACCATAAAAATCCTTGAGGAGAACACCGGCAGTAATTTCTCTGTCATCGGCTGTAGCAACGCTTTTTCTAGATACATCTCCTGAGGTAAGGGAAGCAAAAGATAAACTACTGGGACTATGACAAAATAAAGTTTCTGCACAGTGCAACAAGAACTGAACTAAAAATGGGAGAAGGTATCTGCAAATCACATATTCGATAAAGAATTAGTATCTAAAAAAAGGAACTTATCAAACTAAACATCCAAAAAACAAATAATCCAATTAAAATATGGGCAACAACATGAACAGACATTTCCCCAAAGACATCCAGATGGCCAACAGACACATGAAAAGATGCTCAACGTGACTCATCATCAGGGAAATGCAATCAAAACCAGAGTGAGATACCACTTCACACCAGTCAGAATAGCTAAAATCAACAACATATGGACCAACAAGTGTTGGTGAGGAAACCCTCGTGCACTGCTGGTGGGGATGGCAAACTGGTGCAGCCACTGAGGAAACCAGTATGGAGGTTCTTCAAAGTTAAAAACAGAACTCCCCTGAGATCCAGTAATGGCACTACTGGGGTGTTTACCCCAAAAGCACAAAAAAGAATTCAAAGGGATATATGCACCCCTATGTTTACCTACATTACCTACAATAGCCAAATTGTGGAAGCAGCCAAGTGTCCATCAACTGATGAATGGATAAAGACAATTTGGCATATATACAATGGAGTATTACTCAACGAAAAAGAGTTAATATCTTGCCTGTTTACAACAACATGGATGGAGCCAGAAAGTATAATGCTAAGTGAAATAAGTCAGTTACAGAAAGAAAAATACCATATGACTTCACTCACATGTGGAAGTTAAGAAACAAAACAAATGGGCAAAGGAAAACAGAGAGAGAGAGAGAGAGAGAGAGACAAACCCAGAAACGGACTCTCTGAACTGTAGTGAACAAACTGATGGTTACGAGGGGAAGAGGATGAGGGAATGGGTTAAACAGGTGATGGGGATTAAGGAGGACACTTGTAATGAGCACTGGGTATTGTATGGATACTGTAACACTGTATATTTAAATATGTACAATCTATACATATAGAAAAAGTTCTGGAAACATTACTCATGGGACACTGAAGAAGAAGAAGATCTGTATTAACTAGTAAGTTGTAACCAGACATTTTCATTTTTTATTTACTAACTTGTTTTTAGACAGCATTTAAGCCTGGGCAGGAGTAGGGCAAAGGGAGAGAGAAAATCTTAAGCAGTCTCCACATCCAGTGTGGAGCCCAACACAGGGCTCCATCTCACAACCCTGAGATCATGACCTGAGCTAAAAATCAGAGTCAGATACTAATCAACTGAGCCACCCAAGTGCCCCTGTAATCAGATTTTTTTTTGAGATTTTATTTATTTATTTGACAGAGAGGGACACAGTGAAAGAGGGCACACAAGCAGGAGGGTCGGAGAGGCAGAAGCAGGCTCTCTGCTGAGCAGGAGACCCTGGGATCATGACCTGAGCCAAAGGCAGACGCTTAACGACTGAGCCACCCAGGCACCTTGTAATCAGGTATTTTAAAAGTGTTACATTATCTCTGTAAATTCACTAAAACTCATTGACTTGTACATTTTAAATGGGTTAAGTTTATGGTATATAAATTATTACCTCAACAATGCTTTTTTTTTTTTTTTTAAGGATTTTATTCATTTGACAGAGAGCGAGACAGCGAGAGAACACAAGCAGGTAGAGTGGGAGAGGGAGAAGCAGGCTCCCTGCCAACCTGGGAACCCGATGCGGGGCACCTGGGATCATAAGCATCTGCCTTCGGCTCAGGTCAATGACTGAGCCTTCCAGGCACCCCTCAATAATGCCATTTTTTAAAAAACGTGTAACTAGACAAAATACCACATGTAAGGTATCACTCACTTCTCCCTAGGTTAATCAGTAAGCTTAACATCTGTTATTAACAAATATGCAACAGAACTACCTGAGAACTGGATAAGTTGATGCTTAAGCATAGGAGAAAAAATAAGAAAGAATAGTTGGAAGATTTCTGAAAAAGGAGGACAGATCAGGCTCACCGTACGCTATAGCATGTCTGCAGTGGGGAACTGGCACTGAGCATTCACTCCCACCTTCTAGTGGGTCTGCCTATTCTGCAGAGGCTAGAAAGGTACAATCTGCATCTTCCAGACTTCCTTGCAGCGTGGTGCTGGAAGCAGAAACGACTCCTCAGATAGATGGAGACACATAACAACGCTCTCCTCCAAACACCTTCTGCCCTGCCCATGGCCTATCCCGTCTAGTTTCAGCAATAATCCTGCTGACTCAGCTCACTGAAAACCCTTCTCCTTGGTATCGGATCATCCTGGTATCTGATCAAATTCCTCATCCCCCAGCCTCTACAATGTGCCACTCTGGTTTGCCTTCGGCAAGAATCCTATTGAGCTGTCTAGCAACAATCTCTCCAGCCTTGCTGTTTCTGCTCAATTTCTATCCATTGACCCCCACCTGCCCCATGGCTATCCCACTTCACTCATCCTTGCTGGAGGCGGAGTTGAGCTTGACCTCCTTCCCCTACTACACTACCCCTCTTGACTAAAGTTGTCCTTACCATCTTTAACAAGTGTCTGAGTAACTTTTGTGAGGTTTAGCCCTCTTTCTGTGGTCCTCTGTCAAAATATATATGCACACATATTTATAAATATGTTTAAGTTATTAAAAATCTATGGTGTCTTCAACTGAAGTTTTAAATATTTTATATTTTAAAGGTAAGGCACTCTATATCCTTTGTTTCTCAAAACATGTAATTATATTTCCCAAACTTTTCATATAAGAATGAGGTTAGACTCGTAGTTTCTCCATCTTGATCCTATAGATAGTTGCAAGGAATCTGCTTCAGGATTCTTTCTCTCCCTCTGCCCCTCCGTTGCCCGCTCGCTCTCTCCCTCTCTCTCTCAGATAAATAAACCTTTTTTTAAAAAAAGGAACTGACTCTAATCTTATAGATGTTTAAATATTTTACTTATTTATAATATTTACTTAAATATTTACTTATTTAAATATTTTACTTCTTACTTATTTACTTATTTATTATTACTTATTTATAAATTTAAATATTTACTTATTTATTTACTTAAATATTTACTTATTTAAATATTTACTTATTTAAATATTTTACTTATTTAAATATTTTACTTATTTTACTTACTAGGGGGAGTTGCAGGCAGAGGCAGAGGGAGAGGCAGGCTCCCCACTGAGCAGAGCCCCCCATGTGACACTAGATCCCAGGACCCGGAGATCATGACCTGAGCAGAAGGAAGACACTTAACTGACTGAACCACCCAGGCATCCTGGCTTAACGTACATAACTTTAAAAAAGACACTAAGCAAAGTTTGGGGGGGGGGGTGAGATTTTATTGAGAGAGACACAGCGAGAGAAGCAATACAAGCAGGCTTCCTGACAACCTGGGAGTCCAATGCAGGGCTCAATCCCAGGACACAGAGATCATGAACTGAGCCGAAGGCAGATGCTTAACGACTGAACCACCCAGATTCCCCATTAGCAAAGTTCCTTACTCCTGTAGGTAAAGTGGGGAAATGCACACCAAGCCAAACAGTCAGGTTACGTGAACACCCAGGTAAGCGAGTGAATGATTGTTCTCAGAGGTCTTCATTGGCCTTTCACCATCTGGTTCTCTGGCCCAGAAAGGCAGACCTGCATGGGCTATCAGCAGCCTCCCGTGCCCTCTGGCCTGACTGGATTCCAGTCAGGAGTCCAGACAGGAGAGCAGAGGCAAGGAGAGGGTGCCTTGGGTTGGGCTGTGGCCCTAGACCAGAGGCCACTCATCCTAAAGAAGAGGTTAACCCTGTAAGAGTCTCTTCTTCCCAGATCCAGTAACCACAGCCTCCCACCACTCCTTCAGGTCTAGGACAGTCTCTGTGGCTTTGATTATCCATGTCACTTCATTATCCCTAGTGGTCTTCGTACATCTACATCTTAGTTAAAAAAATCTCCCTTGACAATGTTCATTGAATTATCTTTAAAAAATAAAATAAGATGTGGTCAATGTGTAGAATATGCAACCTTTTGAGCCACGTGATTTAAAAGGTAAATATACAGATGGGAGGGTGGGGGGTGGATGATGGATAATGAAAGTAAAGGGCCAGGAAGGTTCCTATGGCTCTACTTCCCCAACTGCTGCATGGGTAGGTCTACTTCAAGACTGTGGGGATCCTTATGCACAGTGGACAAGCTGTGCAGACGGACTGCCAGGCTTCTATGGGGGTATGTGAATAGACAGCAGGCAGGCAGCCTGGGATCCTCTCCATGACAGAGCAAGGAGAGCTCTACTCTGTGATGTCAAGAGCCATATGGAGTGGTGCCTGGGTGGCTCAGTAGGTTAAGCCTCTGCCTTCAGCTCAGGTCATGATCTCAGGTTCCTGGGATCAAGCCCCACATACGGCTCTCTGCTCAGCAGGGAGCCTGCTTCCCCCTCTCTCTCTGCTTGCTTCTCTGCCTACTTGTGATCTCTGCCAAATAAATAAATAAATAAAATCTTTAAAAATGAAAAAAAAAAAAAAAAGAGCCATATAGAAAGCCCTAGCCAATAATTCTTTGGGCTTTCCAATTTCTTAGATTTTAATTAATTAATGAAGAGAGAGAGAGAGAGAGAGAGAGAGAGAGGCATGCACATGTTGGGGGGGATAGAGACAGCGGGGGAAGGAGACAGAGAATCCCAAGCGGATTGAACACCCAGTGGGGAGCCCAACTCAGGGGTCAATCTCACAACCCTGAGACCGTGACCTGAACCAAAACCAAGAGTCAGATGCTTGGGGCACCCGGGTGGCTCAGTGGTTTAAAGCCTCTGCCTCTGACTCAGGTCATGATCTTGGGGTCCTGGGAGCAAGTCCCACACCAGGCTCTCTGCTCATGGGGAGCCTGCTTCCCCCTCTCCTCTGCCTGATTCTCTGCCTACTTGTGATCTCTGTCAAATAAATAAATAAAAATCTTTAAAAAATAAAAAAACAGGAAATTAACACTTTTATAATATTATTAATTAAACTACAAAAATTATGTGAACTTTACATGTCTCCCTTTTATTGTCCTTTTTCTGTTGCAAAATGCAATCCAGGATCTTGTACTACATTTATTTGTGTCTCTTTAGTTTCCTCCAACCTGTGACAGTTCCTCATGCTTTCTTAGTGTAGTCAACTGGGGGGGGGTAACATAAAAATATTTATTTATAAATTATAAATATGTATTATCACTAATATTTTTGCATCATATAACATATATAAAAATACAAATGTTAAAGGACCAGATTTTTTTTTTTAAAGAGAAATCCTACTTTTTCTTTATCCCAGAGGATTCTCCCATATGCCTTGTTTTGATGTAAATAATAAATCTTATTCTACCAGATTATTTTAGGAAAATACCATATGGAAAAGTGAAACACATTCCTTCTCTGTCCTGGATAAAATCTGCATATCACCACCACCACTCCAAAAAGATATCAACTTAAAATTGCTATTTAAAGCAATTGCTGGGGCACCTGGGTGGCTCAGTGGGTTAAGCCTCTGCCTTCAGCTAAGGTCATGATCTCAGGGTCCAGGGATCGAGCCCCACATAGGGCTCTCTGCTCAGCGGGGAGCCTGCTTCCCCTCTCTCTCTGCCTGCTGCTCTGCCTACTTATTATCTCTCTCTGTCAAATGAATAAATAAAGTATTAAAAAAAAAAAGCAATTGCTTGTACCCATTTCAAGAATTATTTAATTCTATCCATGTGTGAGTTAAATATAGAAAGGCTTGTCAAACACAATGAATTTTGACCTACAAAATTTGTTTTAAAAAGGAGATGGGGCACCTAGGTGGCTTAGTGGATTAGGCATCTGACTCTTGATCTCACTCAGGTCTTGATTTCAAGGTTGTGAGTTCAAGCTCCACATTAAAGTGGGGGGTGGGGCCTGCGGCACCTGGGTGGCTCATTCAGTCAAGCATTAGTCTTTGGCTCAGGTCATTATCCCAGGGAGTCTCAGAAAGGAGTCTGCTTCTCCTTCTCCCTCTTCCCCTGTTCCTGCTCTCTCTCTCTCTCTCTCAAATAAATATCTATCTTTTTTAAAAAGGAGACCCAGGGGCACCTGCGTGGCTCAGTCATTGAGTGTCTGTCTGTCTTTGGCTCAGGTCATGCATGATCCCAGGGTCCTGGGATCGAGCCCCGAGTCAGGCTTCCTGCTCCATGGGAAGCCTGCTTCTCCCTCTCTCACTCCCCCTGCTGGTGTTCCCACTCTCGCTGTGTCTCTGCTATATAAATAAAATCTTTAAAAAAAAAAAAAAAAAGAAAAAAAGAAAATAAAATGTCCTGTTTAAAAAAAAAAAAAGCGATCTAACCATATGAAAAGGAATGTAAGCAAAAAAAAGTTAAAAAAAAAAAGACTTACTCCAGTCACTATCCACTCTTCTGTACCTTTTTATAACATGTAACTTAAATGACTGATAGAGTCCTAACAATAATTACAAACTCTTCATTCATTTCTTTTAAATATATGACATAGGAGAGAAACCTCCAATGCACTGGAATTAATATCCAGGACATTAGAGAACAACTACTATTTTAAACTCTTAAGTACCAGCAAGTCATTTAAGTCAGCTAAATTAAGCCTATACTGTCAGAGACTCATTACCCAGCTTAATCTCTGGCAATTAGATCAAGGCATATAGTATTACTATAGGATCCAGAGAACACTATAGCTGTATCATTTAAAACTTCCTTTTCTAACCTCAATTACTTTAGAAATGGAATCCTGCTACTGGAAACAGCGAAACGATAATTTGTTTTTAAATGTCAACCAAACATTCTGTCTACAGCTTACATAGTCTTTTAGCTCAGGGGAAGGAAGGCAGAGATACTAATTTAATATTAATGGAACTCATTATACTTTTTGGAAGAATCTGTTAAGAATAACAGGGTTATTCAAAATCATGAGGAGCAGCAACATTATAGCAGAAGTCCCGTCTCAGTCTGACAAGGTTCCACACCCCAGGAGAATATAATGTCCTGATTCTTTGGGACGGATCACAAAGCTATGGTGGTAGAAGGTGACAGAAAGCGTCCCTGGGGGCGCCTGGGTGGCTCAGCAGGCCGGGCATCCAACGCTTGGTTTTGGCTCAGGTCATCATCTCAGGGCCCAGGAGACTGAGCCCCACATCGGGCTCCACGCTCAGCACGGAGTCGGCTTGTTCCTTTTCCTCTGCGCTCTCCCCTCCCCCAGTTCATGCTCTCTCTTTTCCCTCTTTCTAAAATCTAAAATAAAGCAATCTTCGGGGCGCCTGGGTGGCTCAGTGGGTTAAGCCGCTGCCTTCGGCTCAGGTCATGATCTCAGGGTCCTGGGATCGAGCCCCGCGTCGGGCTCTCTGCTTGGCAGGGAGCCTGCTTCCTCTCTCTCTCTCTCTCTCTGCCTGCTTGGTCTCTCTCTGTCAAATAAATAAATAAAATCTTAAAAAAAAAAAAAGAAATCTTCAATGAAACAAAAAAAAGAGAAGAAACAAGAAAAGAGGAGTGGAGAAAAGAGAGAAGAAAAGAGAAGAGAAGGAAAAAAAAAGAAAAGAGAAGAGAAGGAAAAAAAAAAAAAGAGAGAAGAAAAGAGAAAAGCGTCTCCTGGTTTTCTGCTTACTTCATTACTGGTTTGCTCCCGGGCTCCTGTCCTGGCCTCTACTGATGGGGCTCCTCCAGGGCTCAATCCGGTACCCCTTCCTTTTCCTTCTTCCCCTTCACTATGTCCTTAACATAAATGCCATTTCTAGGCTGATGTCCTCAAATTTACATCAGCCCAGACGTCAGGGTTCTGGGTTACAAAGTCACATACCCAACCACCTTTTTTTATTATTATTATTTATTTATTTATTTATTTATTTATTTTTAAAGATTTTATTTATTTCTTTGAGAGAGAGAGCATGAGAGGGGAGAAGATCAGAGGGAGAAGCAGACTCCCCTTGGAGCTGGGAGCCTGATGTGGGACTCGATCCCAGGACTCCAGGATCATGACCTGAGCTGAAGGCAGTCACCCAACCAACTGAGCCACCCAGGTGCCCCCCCCAACCACCTTTTTGATCTCTCCACAGCTCGTGTTTTAGCTGCAGCATACCTAAGTAAGAATGGTTAGTAAAAGAGCAAAATATACTGGCATTTACTATGGGCCAGACCCCATCCTATGTGGGTTTTTTTTCCATGTACTAACTGATTTAATCACCACGACAATCCCACGAGGCAGATACTATGATCAGCCCTATCTCTCAGTGGGGGAATGGAAGGCACACAAAGGTAACTGACTAGCCCCATGTTAACACGTTTAATATATGGCACAGTCAGGATTCAAACTAAGGTCTTCTGCTTCAGAGCACAGATTCCTAACCACCTCGCTGAGTTACTCAAAGCGAAGCCAAGTTCCCTCCCTAGATAAGTACTCATCTCCCGAACCCAGACTCTCTTCCCCCTAGAGATCAGTCTTTTATTCAAGCTGGAAAGCAGGGATCGTCTGATTCCTCCCTCCCTTCCTCACCCACACTAACAAGGTCTATCAATTCTACCTCCAAAACCCACCCTCTTCCCCATCCTCAGTGCAGCCTGGATCACAGGGAAACACCCCCGAACTAGTCTCCAGACCTCTATACTCACGCACCAGTCTCCTAAATGCATCCTCCTCTCTCAGCAATGAAAGGGATCTGCATAAAACACACATCAATGCATAACCGCTGAATTACTAAAAGCCACCGAACAGCGATGTTCTCACCCTGGGAACAGAACCCACAAGCCTCACAGTCTTCTGAATGTTCCCAGTCTATCCCAAAACTGTACCTTGAGTCACTGTCTCCCCACCTTACTCATTTTGCCCCAACCTTTTTCTTAAAATGCATTTACAGTTCTCCAAAGCCAATGACAATTACATTTGCATGATCTTTTGTTTGGGATTATGCACAACACTGCCCCTTTCAGGCAGTGTGGACACAGCATGACTATAATTATAAAATGTTCAGTTGTCTATGACCTTAAAGCTGGGGGGGCCCAGCCTCCTTCTGGTCTATCACACATCCACATTCCTGTGTATGTTTCTACTTATTGGAAAAAGGCCCAAGTCCACCAAATAATGAGCAACAGAGCTTCTGGAACAGAGAATGATCATCTCCTAGAAGAAAGGTAAATACAGAAACATTAAGAGAAGAACCAATGAGATAGATATGCATGATCCTTATGACCCTGCTTCCTGCCATTTACTCCACATCCTCTTAAAAAGGCCAAAAGGTGGGGGCACCTGGGTGGCTCAGTCATTAAGCACCTGCCTTCGGTTCAGGTCATGATCCCAGGGTCCTGGGACCAAGCACCGTGTTGGGTTCCCTGCTCCAGGCGAAGCCTGTTTCTCCCTCTCCCACTCCCCCTGCTTGTGCTTCCTTTCTCACTTTGTCTCTGACAAATAAATAAAATCTTATTTAAAAAAAAAAAAAAGGCTATGGGGCACCTAGGTGGCTCAGTGGGTTGAAGCCTCTGTCTTCAGCTCAGGTCATGATCCTGGGGTCCTGGAATCTAGCCCCAAATCAGGCTCTCTACGCAGCAGGGAGCCTGCTTCCTCCTCTCCTCTGCCTGCCTCTCTGCCTACTTGTGATCTCTATCAAATAAATAAATAAAATCTTTTTTAAAAAATTTAAAAAAAATTTTTTTAAAGGTTAAAAAGGCCCAGGGTAAAAAACAACAGAGCAGTAATTTAAAAAATTAACTTTCTTTAAACAAAGAAAGTTAATGTAAGGTGGGGTGAAAAAAAGGAAGGGGGGAGGGGTGTCAGGAAAGGGGGGTGGGGTTATGGACATTGGGGAGGGTATGTGCTATGCTGAGTGCTATGAAGTGTGTAAACCTGGCGATTCACAGACCTGTACCCCTGGGGATAAAAATACATTATATGTTTATTAAAATATTTAAAAATTTTTTAATTTAAAAAAAAAAAGGAATAGGAGAGACATCTACTTAGACTCCTGAACTTAGAACAGCAGCAGAACACAAGCAGCACGTAAGTATCTGTTGATCTGATTTGTAACGACGGAAAGAAAGGGAAGTATCAGTTCAAATGGGCCCACGAATCAATATTTGTAATTTAACAGGAAGACCTGGCGGCAAGATTCCCCACCCTTGAAAAATACCCCAAGAGCCACGACAGCTGCTATCTGATGTACTTACTGGCATCATCCATGAACTCAAAGTCGCCTCCCAGCTCAGAACTTGAGAAGTGGTACTGGTCCGGGTCCGCCAGGGCACTCAGCAGAACCAGCAGCACCACAGCGTTGATGACCTGCAGGGAGAGAAATAAGCACCCCAGAAAATGGTCCCTATCGTAAGAACTTAAACTGACCACATGGAATTTAACATCAGCAGAGGGTCCCCCATCCAACCCTACGACCCCCCACCCCCACCACCACCCCCAGGGTGCCTGAGGACATCCTGGCAGCCAGGGAAGGGCAGCAGATTTCACCTCCTGCCGCCTCAGGGCGGAAACCCTAGAGCAGGTGAGCAACCCATCCGGACACACACAGCAGTCCTGATGCCCAACAAGGTGGGAAACACACACAGACTCCAGTTAGCCAAGTGCGCTCTGATAAGCAACCACAAGTCTTTCCAGGTGATCCAACATTTCCACAGGGTCAGACAATGTGAGTTTTGAGACCAGCTAGGACACAAAAGTCAGAGAATGGTACAAAACCACGGCAGCAGAGCCAGGATCCAACCCCCCACTGCAGCACAGGTGAGCCCCTTTCCACCCCAGGCCCAAGGCTCTGCCTTCCGGATACCGCAGAATACACACGTCCCTTGGGTACTTCAAACTTAGATCGTCTGAACGGAAATCACCTTCCCTCACCATCTCCCAACTCTGCTCCTCTTTTTATGTTCTCTCTTAAAAAAAAAAAAAAAATACCATCACCATTAATAATTAAAAGTGGAAAACACTCAGGCACTACGCTAAGTGCTGTACGTGGAGTCTCTCTCTTAAGCCGTCCAATGACCTAGTGACCTCGGCACTAAATTATCCCCATGTTATAGACGAGGAAACTGAGGCTTGGGGGCGAAGAACATTACTGAAGATCAGACCACTAATGATCTGCAGAAATGGGATCTGAATCCAGAGATTTTTTAATTCCAAAACCCAATCTCTTAGCCTCCTGTTTATACTTGGAAGCTGGTAATCTTTGGGCTTACCATCTTCCTTATTCCCACATCCGACCAACTAGGAAATTCTGGCTCTTCTACTCCTGCATTTCTATTTCCTTTGTTCTTCCTAACTGCCCTTACCACATGCTGCGCACGTGTACCCGCTGTGGGCAGGTGTACCAGCTGTGGCGGGGCTGGGGGGCAGTTGTGGGGAGAGCATAGGTGAGGCCTGAGACGAGACTGGGGTGTCTTTTTCTGGAGTTTTACTCTTGTCAAAATGGGGAGGATAAAATGAATAACCATGAAGATTATGGAGGAAATGCATTTACTAACAACAGTAAATAAAGGAATATCCTACTATAAAATCTGTATTTGGTATACCTATTTACGGAAAAGGTTTAAGGGGAGTGTCAGGTTTGTTTGTTCTACAAAACATCTACCCCAGAATTTATTTTTCTTTTTTTCCCCCTAAACGTTTCATTCATTCATTCATTCATTCATTCATTTGAGAGGGAGAGCAGGGTGGGATGGAGGAGGGGGCTAGGGAAGAACAGACTGTGCTGGGGAGTGAGCCCAACATGGGGCTTGACCCCAGGAGACTGAGATCATAACATGAGCCAAAATCAAGACTCAGACGCTCGACCGACTGGGCCACTCAGGTGCCCCAGAATTCATTTTTCAGTGGCAATACCAAGGTTGTTTTAGAATTATTGTAGGAGGGGCGCCTGGGTGGCTCAGTGGGTTAAGCCTCTGCTCAGCAGGGAGCCTGCTTCCCTTCCTCTCTCTCTCTGCCTGCCTCTCTACCTACTTGTGATCTCTGTCTGTCAAATAAATAAATAAAATCTTTAAAAAAAAATAGAATTATTGTAGGATTTGGAATAATTATTTTTCTTCCTCTTTTTTTCCCAAACTGTCTCATATGGTCTGACTGCTTTTTGAAAAAAAATTAAAATAATGAGAATGAATAGCAATGTCACAGAGTATACATACATACATTATATGTATGTAAAACTAATACATATATACATGTACCTCTATGTACATACATATATATAAAGCTAATAAAAATAAATACAAGCATGTGGTTAAAAAAAAATTTTTTTTTTAAAGATTTTTATTTATTTATTTGAGAGAGAGACAGTGAGAGAGAGCATGAGTGAGGAGAAGGTAAGAGGAAGAAGCAGACTCCCCATGGAGCTGGGAGCCCGATGTGGGACTCAATCCCAGGACTCCAGGATCATGACCTGAGCCGAAGGCAGTCGTCCAACCAACTGAGCCACCAAGGCAGAAGGGTAGATAGTGACGAGTCAGTGTCCATCCTACTGCTATCCACCAATCTCCCTCTCCACTGTGGTTATTAGAACTACAAGTTTCTTGTTTCCCTTCAGAGATACAAGAAACTTCATAGCCCGTCTTAAAGGGAGTGTGGTTAGCAGAACTCTACTTGAAGAAAGCTTTTCAGAACACATCTAAAGCTCAAAGGAAGGCACGAGCACTCCCACAACTGGCATGTCATATTTGGCAAAGTGAGCTTTTATACACACTGTCCAGTTTTCTTGGCATTTCATTCCCTCTGTACTCTTGTCTCTGCAAAAGACAGTCCAAAGATTATGGACAGAAATAAAACCAGATAAAACAACCTAAGAATGTGTTTTTGA
Source organism: Lutra lutra (assembly GCF_902655055.1). NCBI lineage: Eukaryota > Metazoa > Chordata > Mammalia > Carnivora > Mustelidae > Lutra > Lutra lutra. The sequence continues at coordinate 39,638,752 of NC_062281.1, forward strand.
AAAAGGCACCACACAAAGACAGCAAATTCACAGCTACCTTAACGGGTGGATTTTAAGGTTTCAAAAGACAGACAGACCTGGGATTCGTAGGCAAAGCCTTAGGGAGGGGTGAAGTGAGGAGGCAGGGCACAAGCGTCCTGTTAAGGAAAGGCAGGACATGTTTAGGGATTCTGCAGGGCTAGTGATACAGCTTGGACTTTATTCTAAGTGTTAACAAGAAGCCAGTGAAGAGTTAATTAAGAAAGGGAAGAATGCAATCTGACTGGGGTTCAAATGAGTGAATCAAGTAAAACATCTAGGAGGGTGACTGGCATATAACGGCCACTCAAGTCAGCTGGCTTGCCTCTTCCCAGCTCAACAGCAACCACAAAAAGGCTCGTGGCTGGCTGGGAACTCGAGCTGTCCGCCAATCGAGGCCAGTGCGACGCTGCTGCTTTCCTGTCCTTTTAGCTCCGACGCACCCATCGACTCTTTGTCTTTTTCCTGATTTCATATTTTATTACAAATTTACAGTCATCAAAACAGTGTAGCCCTAGCATAAAATGGACACATGGACCAACGCAACAAACTGAGAGCCCAGAAAAAGCTCAGGCATACATGGTCAACGTGTGTTTGCCATCAGAGCTAAGAAGACTCAGTGGAGCATCTGTCAGCCCTTCGTCAGCGTGTTACCATCCCCATGCCCCGCTGACTTACAACAGTACTGACTGCAACAGATGGGTACTGTGCTAAGCGCTCGGGAAGAATTCACCAGGACTCAGAATACGAGAGGTTAGTTAAGTCATGTGCCCCAATACCACAAAACATACAGCAGTAAGCATGCCAAGAATCCAGAGGAAGACGAATGGAAGCTCAGAGAAAGGAATTACTGAAGCCTGAGGCTGAGACCAGGGGCCCAGGGAGGTGCGGCAGAGATGGGAGCACGTGGACAGCGGCTGGAAAGACAGCAAGGTCTTGGAACCGCAGTGGTGTGGGAAAGAGCACCTTCAAGTCTGAGTAGGGATGCTTGGATAGGGGCCTGTCCTGAATGTGGCAAAGCAGCTCCATGTGGCTGGACACAGCACGCAAAGTTAAGTGTAAGGGCATGAGAAGAGAAGTGCAGGCAGGGAGTGGAGGCAGGGGTGGGGGGTGGGGAACACCTGGGTGGCTCCATTGGTTGAGCAGGGGACTCTTGGTTTCAGCTCAGGATCTCGGGGTCAGGGGATCAAGCCCTGCATCAGACTTCCTGCTCAAGGGAAGTCTGCTTATCTCCCTCTCCCTCTGGCCCTCCCCCTACTCATGCTCGATAGCTCTCTGTCTCTCTGAAATAAACAAATAAATCTTTAAAAAAAAGAAAAAAAAAGAAGAAGAAGAAGAGTAAGAGGAAAGAAAGAAAAGAAATGGAAAGAAATGCAGACTGAGGCCAGAGAGTGGAGAGTCCTTAGGAGCAGGACAGGGGCCTGGGGCTTCATGCTCATGGTTAACGAAGATGCCACGAAGCTTTCTGAGCTGGGATGAGCCTCGATCAGAGAGTCCTGTGGTTAGGAAGGCCGAACCAGAAGAGGTGGGGAGGCGAAGCAGGAGGCGGCCCAGAGCTGCAGAGCACTGCACCGGCGGTGGCCTGAGGGGTCACAAGGAGTTTCTCCACTTCCCTCCAATTCTCAAGACTGTGGTCACACAGGTAACTTTCAGAGGTTAAGTGACCTCACCTCAGGTCCTAGTGTGGAAGAGCCACAGTTGGAAAGCCGAGGCCTTTCCCAGTGGCGGCAGAGCCACCGTGAAGGACTAATGCGAAGATGATGGGACGCCAACAAAACTCGAGATCTCAAGGCTGGCCAATGGGATATACCTTACTACCAGATACAAGGGAGATCACAGAGAGAATAAGGGGAGGCTGATTTTAGACACACTGTGCTGGAAAAATACTTCCAGGATGTCCAAAGAATCGTGTTTTCCACTTGTTTTTAGCCCACCTCTGGTGCCCAGGCCTGCCCTCAGTTTTGCTCTGACCACCTGATGCCCAGCCTTGGCGACATTCCTGCTCTCCCCGGCTCAGTCCGCACACATCTCAACTCTCCTGACAGTAGAGCTCTGGCCACTGGTTCAATGTTCTCGCTCCACAGTAGGCCCTGGTTACTGTCCCCGGCTGTGCCCCAGCTGCTCTGCTCACTGTCATCATCTCCTCTGTACCACAAGTCATCAGGAGCCACAGACCACAGTCCTGGGGCCGACTGCCCTTCCAGCTGCCCTAGTTCTTCACAAAATAGTCCAGAGAGAGGGGATATTGATAAAACAAAGATGTGATGATAAGGGCATTACCAATCACAGAAGACTAGTCACCACTATGCTCTTTTCATCACAGAATGAAACTTTCATTAGAAAAATGTGTGCTGGGGCGCCTGGGTGGCTCAGTAGGTTAAAGCCTCTGCCTTCAGCTAGGTCATGATCCCAGGGTCCTGGGACCGAGCCCCGCATCAGGCTCTCTGCTCAGCAGGGAGCCTGCTTCCCTTCCTCTCTCTGCCTGCCTCTCTGCCTACTTGTGTTCTCTATCAAATAAATAAAAATCTTAAAAAAAAAGAAAGAAAGAAAGAAAAATGTGTGCTGACACATATTTACTGGGCCATAAACCTCTACTGTGGGATGGGAATGCAGCAGGCCACAGGTGATGAATACAGTGAAAACAGTAGGGTGACAGCGTGATCCCGGAGGACTGAGGTCTATGCAAAGGAGCCAGGAAAGGACTAGCCATGGTGGCTACTACACAGAGCCACACGAGAAGGTCAAAATATGTCAAAGCCCTAAGAACCCAGGTTTTTTCCTGAAAGAGAAAAAATGAAAATCATCCAATCATCAGTTCTGATTAAGAATGAAATGTCACCCCAAACGAGAACCAAGACAACGCCAGGACTTGTCAGGAGCAGATTATGTAACTACCACCGCTGATGTAAACGTAGAAGAGCAGGCATATTTATGATCTTGTTCAGCTAATGCTCACTTACACTTGGACTTCCTTAGTCTGTTTTGGTAGGTCGTGTACAAACTGTTCCCATTCTATTTACAAAGTGTTCCCATGGCGTTCCCATAATTTTTCCTTGTTATTGACAATGATTACTTCCATATGTAAATAAATTCAACTTCTGTCCAATCACTTAAATGGTTAGGCCCTTGTATATTCTCCAGGCATCGAAAATGCTCTTTACCCTTAAAGCATGTATCACATCTAAAGGAACAGTGAGGGGCGCCTGGGTGGCTCAGTGGGTTAAAGCCTCTGCCTTAGACTCAGGTCATGACCTCAGGGTCCTGGGATCCGGGATCGAGCCCCGTGTAGGGCTCTCTGCTCAGCAGGGAGCCTGCTTCCCCTTCTCTCTCTGCCTACCTCTCATCTGTCAAATAAATAAGATCTTTAAAAATAAAAAATAAAAAAAGGAATAGTGATATCTACAGCTTTCATTTAAACAACTGAAAATGTTAAATGTAATTATCAGCTCATTTTTTAAAAACCTCAATAAGAGAACCTTAGTAACACTCAAACCCACTCAGATAATAATTACACAACAACCAGAAATTCGCACAGAAAGTGCTGTCCAAAAATGACTGTATACTTATCTATAATGAAAATATGAAACAAAAGTAGGAGAATGGCTTAATAATACTGCTACCAAATAATAAAATCCTAAGCATTAAATATCGTATTTCTAAAAGTGTTAACAATAAAAAATGTTCATAGTATGTTAAATGAAAACTAAAATATAAAAATGTTATATGACTTGGGGCACCTGGGTGGCTCAGTGGGTTAAGCCTCTGCCTTCGGCTTGGGTCATGATCTCAGGGTCCTGGGATCAAGCCCCGCTATCAGGCTCTCTGCTCAGCAGGGAGCCTGCTTCCCTTCCTCTCTCTGCCTACCTCCTCTCTGCCTACTTGTGATTTATCTGTCAAATAAGTAAGTAAAATCTTTTTTTAAAAGTTATTATTTCAATTCTATGATTTATATGTGATATGTTCATATATATAAATCACAGGCTAAGAACACTAAACATACAATTTTATATATAAACCAGGTACTAGGTTTGTAGAGAACTTGTACCTTTAATTACCATTGTACTTTTTTGGGTATTTTCCAGAGTGCCTAACATGAACATAAACTGCTTTTAGAATTAGGAATAATTAAAACTTCAAAAATATTTTTAATATAAAATGTTATAAAACATTATTATTGGGGCACCTGGGTGGCTCAGTTGGTTAAGCGACTGCTTTCAGCTCAGGTCATGATCCCGGAGTCCTGGGATCAAATCCCACATCGGGCTCCCAGCTCCATGGGGAGTCTGCTTCTCCCTCTGTCTCCTCTCATGCTCTCTTACTCTGTCTCTCTCTCTCTCTCGAATAAATTTAAAAAAAAAAAAAAAAAACATTATTAAAAGAAGACCAACAAGTAAATTTGGCCAGGCATTCAGGTCAAATCTTGGAAATAGGTATTTCAGGAGAGAAATGTCAGAGTAAAAATGAAGTAATAGTAATTAAGGGATCTGCCACTTCTGATAATGCAAAGTAAGTAATACAAACCAATTTCTCTCTGGGGACAACTAGGAAATCTGGATAAAATACCCACATCTGTGAGAAGGCCTTCTGTGAGAAGGCATGAGAGCTAAAGAGGCAGTGAAGATTACTGGTCCAAGATCCAGCAGAGGCAGAAATACCCCAGGGGCATCTGTTGATTCTGGAAAAGACAGATGGAGCTAAGAGCCTGAGTAGCACCCCTGACAGCCTCACTGGGCCTTGACTTGATAGTTAAGGGCCTCCTAGGTGGGGGTGGGAGCAGATCCCCCAGGACTTTACCCTAAGACCCTGGAGGGGGTCTCACCACTGGAGGAAGGTGAACTAGGAGATAAACCTTTATAGGGACACAGCCTACCTTTGCAACATCTGAGTCTTGAAACTGAATTAAGCCACTCCCCAGGTGCTAGACCCTTACTAAAAAACTATTAAAATCCTGGTGCAGAAAGATAATCATCCTATGTTTTGAATTATTTTTTTTAATTTTTCAAATGCAATGTCCAGAATACAGCAGACAGGAAAAGACAAGACTCTCAGAACAAGAATCAGCAAAAAAAAAAACAGACAAGAGAAATATAGGTACTCTTGACACTGAAGTTACTGAGCATGCCCTTTAAAGTGGATATGTTTATGAAGAAAAAATACCAGGAGAATTTTGGAAGGGAACTAGCAGCATTGAAAAAAAAGGATAGGACAGATTTGAAAATAAAGAGGCTCTAGGGGGTGCCTGGGTGGCTCAGTGGGTTAAAGCCTCTGCCTTCAGATCAGGTCATGATCTCAGGGTCCTGGGATCAGCCCCGCATCGGGCTCTCTGCTCAGCGGGGAGCCTGCTTCCTCCCCTCTCTCTCTGCCTACTTGTGATCTCTGTCTGTCAAATAAATAAATAAAAATCTTTAATTTAAAAAAAAAAGGCTCTAGAATTAAAAACTGCAGTAGCCAAATCAAGAACACAGCAGATGAGTTTAGCCCATTAGACAATACGCAAGAAAATGAATGAGTTATCCTTTTGGACAAAACTGAGGGAATGTGTTACCATAAGTTTAGCAGTAAAGAAAGCACTGAAGGGTTTGGTTGGGCACAAGAAAAATGATGTCAGAGAAAAGGATGAAGATGTATGAAGAAAGATCGAGCCCCGCAACAGACTCTCTGCTCCCCTCTGAGCCTGCCTCCCTGCCTACTTGTGATCTGTCAAGTAAATAAATAAAATCTTAAAAAAAAAAAAAAAGTCAAGAGTTTATGTTGTCATCTCTAGGGTGACCTTTAAGAGAAGAGTCAGACTTACATAACTGTTTAGCAATAACCAAGTTGTTTGTATTTGGTGCATTTTGTGTATGTGTGCAATACAGTAAAAATAGTTAAAAATAAAAAATATACATTATAATCAGATGTTTTCAGATAATTGGCAAATTTAAAAAAAAACTTTTTAAGTAATCTCAATGCCCAACGTGGGGGCTCAAACTCATCATGACCCCAAGACCAGGACTAGCATGCTCCATCCACGTGCCCCAGCTGGATAATTTTTAAACTCCAATATTTGAAAAAAAAAATTTAAAGCTAATAATGGCAGGGGTACTTGGGTGGCTCAGTCAGTTAAACTGAGGTGGCTTAGTCTGACTCTTGATTTTGGCTCAGGTCATGATCTCAGGTTTGTAAGACTGAGCTCCACCTGGGACTCAGTGCTAGGTGTGGAGCCTGCTTAAGACTGACTCTCTTCTGCCCCTCACCCCCTTTAAAAAATAGTAATTTTAAAAAGATAATAATGGCAGATGTGCCTTTCACTTGGGTCCAACGTCAACAGACAAATCAAAATGAAATGAAGGTTTGAACTTTGTATTTGAAGTACCTTTAAATCTAATTTTAGAACTCTAATCCACGCATGCTTTCATGTTCAAATCACACCATCTATATGGTCCTTTTCTGATACTGACGTAAGTTTCTGACACTTACTATTTCAATTCCATCAACTGTGGTAAATACTTTCTAGATTTTTGGTAAAATCCTATTTGCCTAAGAAATGGAGTAAATCAATTCACTTACTATGTCCCCAATGCTCTGTTTGAAAGTGGGCTATACAAGGAGTAACACATGGTCCTTGCCCCCAAAGATGGGTAGTTCGGTGGGGTAAACAGATCAACAGCCAAGTAAAATGCAGAATGCAGTACCATTCATTAAATAATTCATTCAGTGGGGCGCCTGGGTGGCTCAGTGGTGTTAAAGCCTCTGCCTTCGGCTGAGGTCATGATCCCAGGGTCCTCTGATGGAGCCCAGCATCGGGCTCAGCAGGGAGCCTGCTTCCTCCTCTCTCTCTCCCTGCCTCTGCCTGCTTGTGACCTCTGTCAGTCAAATAAATAAATAAAATCTTTATTTTTTTTTAAAGATTTTATTTATTTATTTGACAGAGAGAAATCACAAGCAGGCAGAGAGGCAGGCAGAGAGAGAGGAGGAAGCAGGCTCCCTGCTGAGCAGAAAGCCCGACGCGGGGCTCGAACCCAGGACCTAGGATCATGACCTGAGCCGAAGGCAGCGGCTCAGCCCACTGAGCCACCCAGGCGCCCCAAATAAAATCTTTAAATAAATAAGCAATTCATTCAGTTGTTCAGAAATGATTAGGCAAGAAATAGAGGCCAAGCACTATGCTAAGCATCACATACATATGGCAAACACAAGGTAGCTTACTGTCTAGTGGGGGCGACAGTCAAACTGGATGTTTCCTTCACAGAGAAAAGGAATTCTGCTATACTCGCTCAGGGAGAAGCTAAAAGACTTCACAGGGAGATGACATTATTAACACCAGAATGTTAACAGACTTCTAGAAATCTTGAGAGACAAAAGATTACACCACAAATAATTTTAGGGTATCAGACTAAATGACTAAAAATTGAGTATATCAAGAGACAGTCCTAGGACATAAAAATGAGCCACTCTTGTCAGTCCTCTGAACTGAATGATAATCACAGCTGATGCTTTACGCTGCTGAAGCTATAATAAACCAAAGGGCTGTCTCCAGGTTACACTCAGGGGAAAAAGGTTAAGCAGTAAAACGGAAGTTGTACCTTTTATTAGAGCCACATTTTAATAGGTAAATTTTTTAAATGTTTTCCCCCCAATTCAAGGAGCTTCTCCTGATTCACCTTGTAGCCCACAGTGCCATCATTTGAACAGGTCTTCCTCAAGAAACCACCACCACCACACATACAAACTTCTGTCACTGAAGCAGTCTTGCTCTCCTATGAAGTGTGACTATTATTATTCCATTCCACAAACAAGCATGCTCAGCCAGCAGAGGAAACCCCACACAAGGTCTGAGTTCTCAGCTGAGGCTTAATAATTGAGAGGCTTTATCTAGTAACCACCACACCCAGTTTACAGACTCCAGCTGCAAGAATGGGCCAACCAATCCCCTGGCGCATGCTCAGAATTCTTTCCAAGGGAGTGTTCCCGCTATCCACCCTCAAGGCTGTTCAGAGCAAGCAAAAGCAAACTGCTCTGGCACCCCAGCAGAAGCATGCTCATTTCTCCGAATGGACTTGGTTGTGTTCTGAACATCACTCTCAGGCTTGAGGCGCCATTTGATGCCCTCAGAATACAGGGCCCATGTGATCAATGAGTAGCTGGACATTGGACAGAAGGCAAAGTTTGGTTCCCCAGAGGCCTCGAGGCCAGAAGAGAGAAATACTGTCCAAAGAGCCTCCAGGAGACTTGGAAGTAGAGGATGTGGTTGAGGAGAACAAGCATGCTCCCTTTCACATCTTGAAGAACATTCTGGATCTCTGAATATGAAAAGACTGACCTTACCTGGAGCCTGTTTTGGAACAGGCTATGGAGACAAACTCTGCATAAGAGGAAGTATCACAAGATTGCCTGGCTAGCTCATTCAGTGGAGCACGGGACTCTCGATCTCAAGGTTGTAAATCCGAGGCCCACACTGGGTGCAGACATTACTTGAAAGTAAAAAAATCTTAAAAAAAGAAATAAGAAAAAGTATCACATACTAAAGGGTTAGGAGGGGGTGCCTGGGTGGCACAGTGGGTTAAGCCTCTGCCTTCGGCTCAGGTCCTGATCTGAGGGTGTTGGGATCAAGCCCCGAATCAGGCTCTCTGGTCAGTGGGGAGCCTGCTTCCCCCACTCTCTCTTCCTGCTGCTCTGCGTACTTGTGATCTCTCTCTGTCAAATAAATAAATAAATAAAATCTTTTAAAAAAAATAAAGGGTCAGAAGATTAGCATTTGGAAAAGATATAAAGTGCAAAATGGCTAATTAATTTTTTGTACAGCAAACAACAGTCTCTGTGTTGATTGGCTCTATTCATTAGGTCTGTTAGTCCTTATTTGTAACCATCCTATTCCAACAACCTGGATTACCATAAAATATGCTTCTTTGAAAGACTCTTTGAAGTGATTATATTCTTTACTCCCTGTTTAGTTTTAATATATACAAGAACACTTGATTCCTGCAGCGATTCATGAGAGGGAAACTCATAAACGCAATGTCTTCGATAATCAAAGTGCAGAGTCTGTAACAGACTCACCCACTAGACTATAAATTTTGTATCCAATTCAAGAACAGGGTTGTTACATTGTACTTTATAGAGTTAAAATCTTCTAACGAAATAGCAATATATTCAAAACATCCCCAAGCAAAAACAAATGTAAGAAATTAAAGACAAGGGCGCCTGGGTGGCTCAGAGGCTTGAGCATCCCGCTCTTGGTTTCAGCTCAGGTCCTGGGTCCCGAAACAGAGCTGTGTTGGGCTCCTCACTCAGTGCAGAGTCTATTTAGGACTCAGACTCACTCTCTCCCTTTACCCCCAGCCCGCCCCAATACATAAATAAATCTTTTAAAAAACTGAGAGACAAAAAACATGTATTTCTATAGTTGAAACACAGCCTGGAATTCTAGAAAACAAGCTACTGAAGTATAACCTGGTAGCTAACCTCTTAAGCAGTCTTAACTGTCAAATTAAAATCACCTGCAATGATACAGTCTAACCATCTCTTAGACATGTTTTATAATCATAATGCTGAACTGTTTATATATAGAAATAAAGAAGCATTTAAAGTGTATGTCTTAAATATTCTTTACTATGAATCTAGGCAATTGAACATTCTTAAAGGTGATGTCGATATCCGATATTGCTACTTTTAGTTTAAAAAAAAAAGTATCAAGGGACACCTGGGTGGCTCAGTGGGTTAAAGCCTTTGCCTGCGGCTCAGGTCATGATCTCAGGGTCCTGAAATCGAGCCTGGCATCAGGCTCTCTGCTCAGCAGGGAACCTGCTTCCCTCTCTCTCTCTGCCTACTTGTGATCTGTCAAATAAATAAATAAATAAATAAATCTCTTTGAATAAATAAATAAATAAGACACCCCCCCCAACACACACACACACACACACACGCATGACTGTAGTTGAAGGACTTATTCAAAAGAAAGGTGACAATATTATTAACTTCAGACGATTATACATGTCAACATTTCCGGAGTGAACAACCAGAATCACAGAAACAGAGTGTAACTTCCCAAAAGAGCAGACAGGAAAAATGGGTAAGCAACAATGAAGTCCACATGAAGGATAGCAGCAAAGGAAAGGGAAACAGAAAAGACGGGACTAAATCTGGGTATGTTAGCACCATGACGATCAGCTGACTGACTACTGCAGCTGAAGACAAAGACCACCAGGCTCTCCAACTCTCTTCCACTCCCATCCCCAAACCCTCCAACACGCCCTATTGATGAAGTTCTTGAACCTAGGTGAGGTTCAGTGGGATGAGGTTGGGAGCCGACTGCTAAGAAAGAATTCTTAAGACGTCTTTGGTGCAAAAAGGTGGTTTATTAGAGCATGGAGACAGGACCCGTGGGCAGACCGAGATGCTGCCCCGGGGATATGAGGAGTGGCTGGTTATATACACAGGAGTTGGGTAGGTGAGGACAAAGGGGTGTTCAGAAGAGCTATTGGGGTAAAGAAGACTGTCAGGATATTGAAGGCCTGGTTACTATCATGCCAAGGCCACTTTCCCTCTAATGAGGCACTAACATAAAGACAATCGGGAATCTCCTGGTGGAAATGTTACATTCCTGCTATCAAGCGTCCTTGTTAGTGAGATTTAGGTTTAGAAGAAATTTAACTTTATTTACTTTTCCTTCTGCCTCAGCCTCCTTCAGTTTTTATGGAGGGGAGGGTGACATTAGGGCTTGAGGAACTGAGTTATGTGCCTTTGGAAATTGGGCTATTGATAAGGTAACTTCTTTGTTGTTAATCTCAAGGGCATTTGTAAACCAAGGGAGAATCCTGTGTTAGCAGGATTGTGATTTCTGCAAGTTAACCATTTGTTTTTCTTTTAGGGCAGCCAGAGGTGTCTGAGGAATGTCACACATATTACCAAGGGGAGCAGGTGGAGAGGGGGTGCAAGGTGCCAGCTTCTGCTTTGTCCTCAGCCAGCCTCCTGCTCCCTCATCACTATCACAAGGCCACACGTTCTTCTCTACCATCTTCGTCACCCTTACATGCCAATATTCCCTGTATGACTATTTCTATTAATTCGGATTAATATTTATTTCCTCCACTAGACCACAGATTTGATTTTGGCAAGTGCTGAATCACCACTGTATCCCCATCACCCCACACACTTCCTAACACACAGTTTAAAAAAAAAAAAAATCTGTTAACGGAAAAGGAAGGAAGCAAGGAGGGAGGGAAGAAGGGAAGAAAGAAACTGGGTAAGTAGCAGTAGCAGCATTAACTTCTAAGCTTAAATTTCCTGCAATTATTTTCTTCCAAAATGGGAAATCCTTAACCCATAAGCACAATGAACAGTTTTCTAATCTATAAGCTAGCTGCCTTTTATGTCTGATATAGATGACCATATGCAGTTTCACACTGAAAATGCTATTTGTGCGGCCTTCATTTTATCTTTTTAAAAATTCTTATGCAGCCCATTAAAAACCCCATTAGTGCAGCACACCTTGGGAAAAATGCATTTGCATTTGTATACTTAGTTTTTTCCATTTGTCATAACTATTTTTATGACTTGTTTAAAGTGTTTTGTGATACTTTTCAGTAACAATTTATGATTATTTATTTTTAGTATTATTAACTCCAATTTGGAGAGGAAAGCCAAAGTTCTGAGAACCGACCAGTAGTACCACTTTGTAGACTGGAAATTAAAGAAAGCCTCCTGCAGGCAGTACAGGTTGCCCACTGGGCAACAGGATCTTAAAAATTAGGCCACCCTTCGGGGGCACATCAGACTAGTAGATGTCCCCCGAATCTGTTCTCCCTTCTTTCACAGTCACAGGTTTATCCCGATACATAAATGCCCAGCGCATATAACATCTCCCAGCCTCCCCTGCAGTTAGGTCATAGGTCTTACTCTGGACGACTAGTATGTAAGTGAAAGCAATGTGTGCCATTTCCATTTCACATGCTTAAAAAAAAACAAGTTGCTTGTCCTCCAGGTGTCCTTTGTCCCTTCCAGCAGGTTAGAAAGCACTGGTGAGCTGTTTCCAGCCATGCAGACAAGGCTAAAGGATGTAGCCTCCTCCGAACCAGAGAAGGAAGAATCCGTGCATTTGGGATGGCACAGGTGCCCCAGCAGAAGAGGTCTCTGAGTGACCTCATAGAACAAAGCCTACCAACCCTGGAATGTTACATGAGACAAACTTAAATCTTGCCTAAGTACTGCATTTGAAATCTGTTACAAAATTTTGGCTACACCATAACAAATACAAAGGTTAAAATTAATATAACACAAAAGAGAAAAGAACAGATATCAGAAAATCCAATGATACCTTAAAAGGCAAGAAGGAAAAAAAAACAAACAAACTCCTAGACTAGCAGTGCTAGATCAAGATTGGGGTAATTCAAACCGAGGTCTCAATAGAGGACTATCCAGAAACAAACCCTTCTCTTTAAGCCCAATCAGAAGACATACTGACTCAGATTGGTGAATTGGTATTTTTAGCCCTGAATATTAATCTCTTCTATGAAGTTGGACTCACCAGGTTGTCTTCATAAAAAGTTATTTAACTACTCAAATCATTCAATACTAATTTAGTACTATATAATTGTAGCAGCTCAAGCTTATAAAAGAGCTCAATCTTATTTTTACTAATAAAAATTTTTATTTCTTTTAAGCATCTTTTGGTGCTCACATTTTCCCAAGAAGTAATTTTCCCTTGGAAGTTGCAACTGCAAACAGGCAACTCTAAACCTTTAGCAGGTTGTTAAAAGCAACTAAAGAAGTGTGATCTTCACTTAATTTTTATTTTTCTTCAAGTAAAAATAGCTTAACCAGTTTACAGCTTTTCAAGAACTCTTCTTAAGGCTCCAGAAGCTCTACTAAGAGCCAAGGCAGCTGGGAGAGAAGTAAAAAGTAGTAAATTGTGCTGCTAGAGCTCACATATTATTTCTACTAGCATCCTTTTAAGTTTTTTTAAAAGACTATTTATTTATTTGACAGAGATCACAAGTAGGCAGAGAGGCAGGCAGAGAGGAGGAAGCAGGCTCCCTGCCCAGCAGAGAGCCCAGTGCGGAGCTCAATCCCAGGACCCTGGGATCATGACACCTGAGCCGAAGGCAGAGACTTTAACCCACTAAGCCACCCAGGCGCGCCCCCCCTTTTTAAAAAGACTTTTTTTTTTGACACACAGAGAGACAGCACGAGTAGGCAGAGAAGCAGGGAGAGGGAGAGGGAGAAACAGACTCTCCACTGAGCAGGGAGTCCAATGCGGGGCTCGACCTCAGGACCCTGGGATCCTGCTCTGAGCTGAAGGCAGATACTTCTTAACGACTGAGCCACTCAGGCGCCCTACTACTAGCATCCTTTTATGGACAATAATGTATCTGCCCCGAAGGGGACAGGGTGAGAAGAGAAAAATGTGGCCTCTTCCTTTATGACAAATATTCAAAGTAAGTTAACAAGGTAAGTATGTTGTTGTACATTTAGTTAAACATAATACACATCACAGTGCAAAACTCATATTAACCACTTTAATACTTAATTAGATGTATTTAGAGTGGGTCCCAGAGAAGTTGATATTAATGACAGGTTTGATGGCAATCTTTATTTCATGGCCAACGTATCTTTAAAACATCCTGCAGAACATCTATCATAATGTGCAACAAAAGCTGAAAAACATATTAGATATCACTGGATACAGAGAACAAACTGGTAACTGGTAGTTACCACAAGGAAGGGGCTTGGGGGAATGGGCAAATACGTAAGGGGCATTATCTTGCTGAATACTGAGAAATGTACAGAATTTTTGAATTATACTGTGCACCTGAATATAATACCGTATGTTAATTGTATTTCAATTTAAAAAATAAATAACTAAACACGTATCACTGAAATCTTCCCCAGCCAATATTTTATAAAGCTACCCTTGATCCTTTATATTAGGTGGTAGCAGAGGGTACCTATGCTTTGTAAAAAGGGCTCACTGGACATCTCTCAAAAATTCAGTATACCTCACTACCCAAATCTATTTGATTCCTGAATTCAGATGGAGAAAATCTAGATGTCAAGTCTAGATGTATCATTCACTAACTGATAAAAATCCCCAGCCATATTATGCACACCCTTAGCCAATGAGAGACTGATGGTGGAAAGAACTGGTATTTTCTATACATCGTATCTGAAGGACTCTTACACATCCTTTCTAGTTTTTCAGCCACCTAAAACAGCCTGCTATTTTAGCATCCCTTAAAAACCGAATACTAAAAGCAGCAAGAGGGGCACCTGGGTGGGTCAATGGGTTAAGCGTCTGCCTTCAACTCAGGTCATGGTCTTAGGGTCCTAGGATCAAGCCTCACATCGGGCTCTCTGCTAGGCAGGGAGCCTGCTTCTGCCTCTCTGCCTACTTGTGATCTCTGTCAAATAAATGAAGTCTTCCCCCTTTCTCTCTGCCTGCCTCTCTGCCTACTTGTATTCTCTCTCTGTGCCAAATAAATAAATAAAATATTTTTAAAAATAAACATAAAAGTAGAAAGAGAAAAACAAGTTGTTACATTCAAGGGAACCCCCCCCACAAGACTATGAGCAGTTTTCAGCAGAAACTTTGCAGACTAAAAGACAGAGGCACGATATATTCAAAGTGCTGAAAGAAAAACAACTTCCAACCAAGAATACTCTACACAGTGAAGTTATCATTCAGAAGTGAAGGGAGGTAGAGTTTTCCAGGTGAGCAAACACTAAAGGAGCCCACTGCCACTACAACAGCCTCCCAAGAAAGGTTGAAGGAAAAAGAACAGGTACTACTTAGAAACAAGAAAACATAAGAAATGATAAATCTCACTAGGAAGGTAAATACATAGTAAACATGGTGGATTAATCATTTATGAAGTTAGTATGAAGGTTAAAAGACAAAATTGGGGTGCCTGCGTGACTCAGGTTAAGTGGCCAACTCTTGGTTGTGGCTCAGGTCATGATCCCCCATGGGTGTGGGATCAAGCCCCACACCAGGTTCCACCCTCAGTCTGGAGTCTGAAGATTCTCTCCCCTGCCCCTCCTCCCACTTGCATGTGTGTGCATGCATGCTCCCTCTCTCTAAAATAAACAAAAATATTTTAAAAATTAAAGACAAGGGGCGCCTGGGTGGCTCAGTGGGTTAAAGCCGCTGCCTTCGGCTCAGGTCATGATCCCAGGGTCCTGGGATCGAGCCCCGCGTCGGGCTCTCTGCTCGGCAGGGAGCCTGCTTCCTTTCCTCTCTCTCTCTGCCTGCCTCTCTGCCTACTTGTGATCTCTGTCTGTCAAATAAATAAATAAAATCTTAAAAAAAAAAATTAAAGACAAAAAAGTAGTAAAAATGTCTTTAATTACAATAATTCGTAGAGGAGTACAGGTGTAAAATGTGACTTCAAAAAGCAGTAAAAAAGCGGAGAAGCTGTTATCAACTTAAAATAGACATTTACATATAAAAGTGGTTTTATGTATGATTCATGGTAACCACAAAACAAAAATCAATAATGAATACACAAAAGATAAAGGGAAAAGAAGTATACCGCTAAATAAAGTAAAAGAAAAAACAAAGAGAAACTACAAAAACAGCCAGTGAGCAATTAAGAAAATGGCAATAAATACATGCCTATCAATAATTATTTTATATGCAAGTGGACTAAATTCTCCAATCAAAAGACCGAGTGGCTGAATGAATTTAAAAATTAGCCCCATCTATATGCTGCCTATAAGAAACTCACTTTGGAGGTAAAGACACACAAAGACTGAAAGTAAAAGGATGGAAAGATATTCTATACAAATGAAAGCCAAAAGAAAGCTGGAGCACCTATATTTACATCAGATAAAATAGACTCTAAAACAAAGGCTACAAAAAGAGACAAAGAAGATAATTATATAGTAAGGGAGTAATCCAACAACAAAATATAACATTTGTAAATATTTATGATACAACCTAGGAGTCCCTAATACATAAAGCAAATATTAACAGGTCTGAAGAGAAAAACAGACACCAATACGGGTGGGTATATCCCACTTACATCAAAGGATAGATCATGTAGATAGAAAACAGGAGGGGCACCTGGGTGGTTCAGTGGGTTAAGCCTCTGCCTTCAGCTCAGGTCATGATCCCAGGATCCTGGGATCAAGCCCCACACTGGGCTCTCTGCTTAGCAGAGAGCCTGCTTCCCCCCACCCCCACCTCTGCCTGCCTCTGTGCCTACTTGTGATCTCTGTCAAATAAATAAATAAAATCTTTAAAAAAAAGAAAAAGAAAATCAAAAAGAAACATTGGTCTTAAATAACATATTAAACCTAATGGACTACAGCTATACACAGACTATTCCATCCAAAGCAACAAAAAACACCTTCTTCTCTAATGCCCATGGAACATTTTCCAGGAAAGATCATACTTAGGCCACAAAGTAAATCTTAACAAATTTAAAATTACTAAAACCATTACCGAGTATCTTTTCTGACTACAGTGGTACGAAACTAGAAATTACATGAAAAAAACCTGGAAAAGTTATAAGTATGTGGAGATTAAACAACATGCTACTGACCATCCAAGAGTGGAAGAAGAAATCAACAGAAAAAATTTTAAAAATCTTAAAATGAATAAAAATGGGACTATAACATACCAAAATTTGTGAGATGTAGCAAAAGCACTTCTAAGAGGAAAGTTCACAGTGGTAAACATCTACATCAAGAAATAAGTCTCAGGCACCTGGGTGGCTCAGTGGGTTAGGACCTCTGCTTTCGGCTCGGGTCATGATCCCAGGGTCCTGGGATCAAGGCCCGCATCGGGCTCTTTGCTCAGCAGGGAGCCTGCTTCCCCCCTCTCTCTCTGCCTGCCTCTCTGCCTACTTGTGATCTCTGTCAAATAAATAAAATCTTAAAAAAAAAAAAAAAAAAAGGGGAAATAAGAAGTCTCAAACAATCTAACTTTACACTGCAAGGAACTACAATAAAGGAAGCCCAAAGGTCATGAAAGGAAGAAAAAAACCAATATTGGAGCAGAAATAAATGAAATAGAGATGAAAAAGACAATAAAGGGGGCGCCTGGGTGGCTCAGTGGGTTAAGGTCTCTGCCTCTGGCTCAGGTCATGATCCCAGGGTCCTGGGATCGAGCCCCGCATCCGGCTCTCTGCTCAGCAGGGAGCCTGCTTCCTCCTCTCTCTCTGCCTGCCTCTCTGCCTGCCTCTCTGCCTACTTGTGATCTCTGTCTGTCAAATAAATAAATAAAATCTTAAAAAAAAAAAAGACAATAAAGAAGACCAATGAAACTAAGAGCTGGTTCTTTGAAAACAAACTTGACCAGACTTTAGCTAGACTTACCAGGGGAAAAAGAAACTCAAATAAAATCAGAAATGAAAGAGGAAATGTTACAACTGATGCCACAGAAATACAAAGGATCATAAGAGACTGCTATGAACAATTATATGCCAACAAACTGGACAACCTACAAAATGTATAAATTCCTAGGAGCCTACAACCTACCATGACCATGACTGAATCATGATAAATCTGAACAGGCTGACTGCTGGTAAGGAGACTGAATTCATAATCAAAAACCTCCTAACAGGGGCGCCTGGGTGGCTCAGTGGGTTAAGCCGCTGCCTTCGGCTCAGGTCATGATCTCAGAGTCCTGGGATCGAGCCCCGCATCGGGCTCTCTGCTCGGCGGGGAGCCTGCTTCCTCCTCTCTCTCTGCCTGCCTCTCTGCCTGCTTGTGATCTCTCTGTCAAATAAATAAATAAAATCTTTAAAAAAAAAAAACTCCTAACAAAGATGCCACCCAACATTCAAAGAAATAATACCAATCCTTCTTAAACTCTCCCAAGAAGACAGAAGAGGCAGAAACTCCTCCAAACTCAATTTTATGAGGTTCAGTACTGACCTGATACCAAAACCACAAAGGATACTGTAAGAAAAGCAAATTACAGACCACGATTTCTGATGAGCACAGAAGTAAAAATCCTCAAGAAAATATTAGCAAACCAAATTCTACAATATATTAAAAGAATTATGTATCATAACCAAGGAGGATTTTTTCCCTCAGGGATGCAAGGATGGCTCAACCTCCACAAATCAATGTACTGTATCTCAGTAACAAAACAAAACCTAAAAATCGTATGATCATTTCAATATATGCAGATAAAGTTAATCAACAAAATTCAACATACATTTATGATGAAAACTCTTCAACAGAGTGGTTGGTTATAGAGGCAACATACCTCAACATAAAAATGGCCACATATTACAAGCCCACAGCTAACATACTAACAGTGAAAAGCTAAAAGCATTTCCTCTAAGATCAAAGAACAAAAGAAGGATATCCCACTCTCACCACTTTTATTTAACGTAGTATTGGAAGTCCTAAGCACAACAAACAGGCAAGAAAAATAAAAGGCATCCAAATTGGCAAGAAAAAAGTAAAACCGTCACTATTTGCAGATGACATATTACATACAGAAAGCCCTGAAGACTCCATCAAAAAACTGTTAGAATAAATGAATTCATTAAAGTTGGAGGATATAAAAATCAATATTCAAAAACATGTTGCATTTTTATTCACTGATAAACTATTGGAAACAGAAATAAAAAACAATCCCATTTACAATTATGTCAAATAGAATAAAACAGCTGGGAATAAACTCACTCAAGGAGGTAAAAAGACTTGTGTACTGAAAACTATGAAGACATAAATAAATGGAAAGATATTCCATGCTCATGGATTGGAAGAATCAATGGTGTTAAGCTGTCCGTACTACCCAAAGCAAGCTAGATTCAATATAATCTGTAACAAAATCCCAATGGTATCTTCCGAAGAAATAGAACACATAATCCTAAAATTTGTATGGAATCACAAAAAACCTCAAATAGTCAAAACAAACTGGAGAAAGAAAACCAAAGCTGAAGGCACCATACTCCCTATTTCATACTGTATTATAAAGCTATAATAATCAAAACAGCATGGTATTGCCATAAAAAGACACACAGATCATGGAAGGTAACAAAAACCCATATATATATGGTTAATTAATTTACAAAACGGAACCAAGCATATACAGTAAGAAAAGAACAGTTTCTTCAATGAATGGTGTTCAGAAAAGAGCCAGATGTAAAAGAATGAAACTCGGCCACTATCTTACATCACACACAAACATTAACTCAAAATGGGCACACCTGGGTGGCTCAGTGGTTAAGCTTCCAACTCTTGCTTTCGGCTCAGGCCATGATCTCGGTGCCAGGCTCCCCCGCTCAGTGGGGATTCTGCTTGGGATTCTCTCTCTCCCTCTCCCCCTCCAGCCCCCTTCATCCTCTCCCTTTCACTCTCAAATAAATAAATAAATAATTTTTTTTTAAAAATTAACTCAAAATGGATTAAAAACTTGAATGCAAGACGTAAAACCTTAAAACTCCGAGAAGAAAATACAGGTGATAAATTCCCTGACACAGGTCTTAGTGATTTTTTTAATCTCACACCAAAAGCAAAAGTAACAAAAACAAGTGGGACTACATCATACTAAAAAGCTTCTGCACAGCGAAGATAACCATCAACAAAATGAAAAGACAGCCTACTGACTGGGAGAAAGTACTTGTAAATCATGTATCTAATAAGCCACTACTTTCCAACATGTATCAAAACCCCCTATACATCAATAGCAAAAAAAATTTAATTTAAAAATGGGCAGAGGAACTGAATAGACATTTTCCCACAGAAGACAGATAGCCAACAGGTATATGAAAAGTTGCTCAACATCACTCATCATCAGGGAACTGCAAATCAGAATCAAGGAGATGCCACCTCACATCTATTTGGATGGTTAATATCAAAAAGAAAAAAGAGGTAACAGGTATAGATAAGCATGTGGGGAAAAGGGAACCCTTGTGTACTCGTGGTGGGAATGTACACCAGTACAGCCACTATGGAAAGCAGCATCGAGTTTCCTCAAAACATGAAAAACAGAACCACCATATGACCCAGCAATTCCACTTCTGGGTATTTAAGAAAACAGAAACACCAACCTGAAAAGACATCTGTACCCCCCTGTTGACTGCAGCATTATTTACAACAGCCAAGATATGAAAACACTGTAAGTGTCCATCAACAGACGAATGGATAAAGAAATTGTGACGTTTTATACACGACAGAGTATTACTCAGCATAAGACAAGGATGAAATCTTGCCATT
Organism: Lutra lutra; assembly: GCF_902655055.1. Lineage (NCBI taxonomy): Eukaryota > Metazoa > Chordata > Mammalia > Carnivora > Mustelidae > Lutra > Lutra lutra. The sequence continues at coordinate 39,658,927 of NC_062281.1, forward strand.
TGCAACGACATGGATGGACCTTAAGGATGTCACCCTAAGTGAAATACGTCAGTCGGAGAAAGACAACGCCACCTCTCTTCTTACATGCAGACTCTAAAGAAACAAAACGAGGTCAGAGAACAAATGGGGGTTACCGGAGGCAGGAGGTGGGAGGTCAGAGAAATGGGTAAAGGGAGTCAAATGTTAAGGAGGAAAAAAATAAATACAGTGCATTACTGACCAAGAGAAAACAGAACAGTCTTACACTGGGGGAAAGAAACTGCTTTCATCCTATCACCCTTGCTCCTAACTCTGCAAAGCCTCCCTGCTGCCCACAGAAAGTCTATGACCTAGTCTTTCAGGCTTTTACACTCTAGTATACTAGGGAAAACACTAGGCAGTAAGGATTAGGTAAGTACTATGTATTTAGTTCGTATCTTGTCCTGGACTTAAAGGTTAAGTCATAGAATCTGACAGCTAAAAGGAAACTATGGATCTTAAATGAGCGTATGAGACCACCTATAGGCCCCGACCTGTTGCTTTAAGGTTTACCTAAGAATAAATGGGAAAGCCCACTAAAAACCATCAATCATTCTACAAATACAAGCTGTTGGTTTTACTATCCAGTATTATCACCCAGGCCAAAATATATATATATGTATCAGTATTTATCGCACCAGAATTTCTCAGGATACAAAGAGAATCCATCAGGCTTGGGTACACTAGCACAGTGGGACTTTCAAAGTGAACCACTTGGTTATTTGAAAGGTCAGGTTGTAAAGCTAAGGACGCTAGCTACTCTGACATCTCTTATCCTTTATAATCTGATACATGGCCAACTACCTTATGAATAGGGTACAATACAAAGAGGCATTCAGTACATATGTGCTCAAAGGCTACATGCCTAAAACACACTTAAGTGATGATGAAAAGGATGACATAGACAAAGGCATACTCATCCCATGTGTCAAGTTCAGATGCTTTCAATTACCCGTATACCTCTTTTAAAACATTCAAAGAAAATCACGTAATCAAACAATGAAAGAAATTACAGAGGAAGAAGTTTTATGTGAATATTTCATGAGAAATTCAGGTCCCTGTGGTAAAACACATTCCATAAAAAATGGGGGCTTTATTTAGCCTAATGATAAGGAAACATTGTTCTGGTTGTCCTCCTCCCAGTAACAATCTCAAGATTCTCTGGGAAATGACTCATCCCTCTGCTTTGGAACTGGTGTTTTGAGCAAAGTTAATCCTATCCCCAGCTCACATCTCTCTCTAGTCAACAGTTTAAGGGCAGGAGAATAACCCAGACCTAAATTCATCGGAGATCCTCGTCACATATATATCCCTGGCCTGTTTGGTTCAGGGATGGACAGATAACTTAGGTTTGTCAAAAGCAGAATGAACCTCGGGATTTTTACAATGACTTGCTGAAAAGGTAATCAGAAAAGGAAGGTGTGGGAGGGAAAAAGAGATGTCAGAAACCACAGCATCAGAAACCACAGCACTGACGGTTTAAGCCAATTGAAGTCGGCTTACAACACGCAGGTCATGAAATACACGGACTTCCCTAGGACAGACAGCCAAAGTTTTTAGGAGCAGGCCAACAAGTTCGTAATTGTGTCTGAGAAAAATACTTCTGGGAACTGCGTCTATAATAGACTTTTTAAAAAAGGGTTGTTGTTAATGGTAAGGCTAGAAACAGAAACACTATTCTAACAGCCAAGTGAGTGCTAATGGGAGCCTAAATGAGGTGAACGATAGCGAGAAGAAGAAAGGACAGAATAAGGAGGTAATCTGGAGACAGAACAAAAACCGACAAGACACCGACAGCGAATCAAGGAAGAGATCATGGTGGCAGGAAAAACAGGTGCGGCAGCTGAGGAGTCCAGAGAGATGGTGGGAGAAAGGCTAGTGTGTGGGGGAACTTGGGGAGGAAGTTCATGGATTCTGGTTTAGAACAGGAAGTTTTGATGAAGAAAGAGTGGAAACCCCAGAAGACTATACAGCAATCAGCCCTCATCAAGTGCTCTATTATGCTCCCTCTGCAACCCACGACAGATCCGTCTTCATTCCCTGAGAAGATGGGTAATCATCTTACTTGTCTCTCTGAAAACATTTACAGTTATTAAGGGTTATATAATCATTCTACTTCTTTTTAGGCTAAGCGATTAACCTGCCTTTTAAAATAAACAAAAACTGGGACGCCTGGGTGGCTCAGTTGGTTGGACGACTGCCTTCGGCTCAGGTCATGATCCTGGAGTCCCGGGATCGAGTCCCGCATCGAGCTCCCGGCTCCACGGGGAGTCCGCTTCTCTCTCTGACCTTCTCCTCGCTCATGCTCTCTCTCACTGTCTCTCTCTCAAATAAATAAATAAAATCTTTTAAAAAAAAATAAAATAAAATAAACAAAAACTGGGGCGCCTGGGTGGCTCAGTGGGTTAAGGCCTCTGCCTTCGGGTCAGGTCATGATCCCAGGGTCCTGGGATGGAGCCCCGCATCGGGCTCTCTGCTCAGCAGGGAGCCTGCTTCCTCCTCTCTCTCTGCCTGCCTCTCTGCCTGCTTGTGATCTCTCTCTGTCAAATAAATGAATAAAAAAGTCTTTAAAAATAAATAAATAAAATAAACAAAAACAAAACTCTAACACAAAAATCAGAGGTGGCTCACAGATGGAAATATAAAAGCTAATAAAGCCATAAAGCTTTAGAAAAAATATACGAGAGTATCTTCACAATCTGGGGTTAGGCAAAGATTTCTCGGTTTATCTTTTTTTTTCTTCTTTTCTTCTTTTCCTGTATTTGAAAGTACTAACCAGAAAAAAAAAAAAAAAACTGACAAACTGAACTTAAAATTAAAAACTTCTGGGGTGCCTGGGTGGCTCAGGGGGTGAAGCCTCTGCTTTCAGCTCAGGTCATGATCTCAGGGTCCTAGGATCGAGCCCAGCAACTGGCTCTCTGCTCAGTGGGGAGCCTGCTTCCCTGCACGCCCCACCCCCACGCCCCACCCCCTGCCTACTTGTGATCTCTGTCAAATAAAAAATGAATAAATGAAATCTTTAAAAAAAAAGAACTTCTGTTCACTGGGGCACCTGGGTAGCTCGGTTGATTAAGTGTCTGCCTTTGGTTCAGTTCATGATCTCAGTGTCCTCGGATCCAGCCCCAGCTGGGCTCCCTGCTTAGCGGTGAGTCTGCTTCTCCCTCTCTGACTGCCCTCCTTCCCCCCACCGACCAGCACTTGTGCACCTGTGTGCCCGCCCCCCCCACCCCGTCTCGTTCTGTCTCAAAACAACAACAAACTTTTCATCAAAATATACCATTAAGAAAGTGGGTAGACAACCTTGCCCTGGGAGAAAACATTCACAAAATGAAATCTTTAACAAAGGACCAGAATCTGAAATATATGAAGAGATCTTACAAAGCATTAAGGAAAAGAAAAATAAAACCCAATTTTAAAAGAGGCAATTTCACAAAGGAAGATCTATGACTGACCCATAAGCAAAGATACACTGCCCCACATCGTCAGTCCTAAGGGATATGTAAACTCAAACGACCAAGAGCTGCAACTACATACCCACCAAAATGGCTACAATTAAAATGACTGACACACTGAATGCTGACAAGGATGTGGTACAACTGGAACCTCACACGTTGAGGGCTGGAGCGTAAAACAGAACCACGTTGGAAAATTGCTTGGCAGTTTCTTATAAAGCTAAACGTACTTCTACCCAATATCCAGCAACTCCACTGCTAGGTATTTAGAGAAATAAAAAGATATGTCCACAAAATGTCTTGTGCAAGAGGGGGGCCTGGTGGCTCAGTCGTTAAGCAGCTGCCTGCAGCGAAGGTCATGATCCCTGGGTCTAGGGATGGAGCCTTGCATTGAGCTTCCTGCTCAGCAGGAGCCTGCTTCTCTCTCTCCCCACCCACCTCCCCTCACCCCCTTTTCTCTAATAACAAAATCTTTTCTTTAAAAAAAAAAAAAAAAAAAAGGCTTGTGCAATAATGTTCAAAGCAGCTTTATCCATAATAGCCCCAAAGTGGAAATAACCCAAATGTCCATCATCTGGCAAATGGACAAATAAATTGTGATTTAGTCATACAATAAATATTCAGCAATAAAGCATCAAGCTATTAATATACTCCCAATTAACATGATTGAATTTAAAGGACAGTAATGCTAAGTGAAATAAACCAGATACAAAACACATAAAGTATAATTCCACTCTCAGGAATAGTAAAACTGTCGTTTAGGGTGAGGGTAAAGGGGTAGCAGGGATTAAGTGGAAAGAGACACAGGGGAACTTTCTGAGGTTTTGGAAATGTTTTCTAGGCGTGTGGGGTACACAAAGTGCATGCATTTGTCAGCATTTGTACACTTCTGTGGATTCCACCATATGTAAATTAAGCCTCATTAAAAGGAAGAAATAAAGAACTCATCTCCAATATAAACACCTGAAATCAATATGCTTTATTACTGGACTGAAGGAACCTTTTGTTATTCTAAAGCAACAGCAAAACACACCCAGAACTTTTAGAAGGTAAGAACAAGTGGAAACCGGCTGACTAAAAACATCACAGGGACCACAACCCCACCATGGGCCTGTATGTGAATCACTTATGCTCTCTGGGCCTCTATTTTTTTTAATTACATTATTTTGTCATCCATAAAACAGAGTTTAGAAAATCTACCTCACCAGGAATATGTAAAAATTGAGCGTATGCAAAGCATCTGGTATCATACGTGGCACACAGGGCCTTAGTAAATGGTAGTGGGGTAGGAAACAGCAATTAGAAAATGCATGACAAAGATCCACTTTACCTTTCTGGTGTAATAGGCAATCTTTTTTTTTTAATGAAGATTTTTAGTTATTTATTTGACAGAGATCGAAAGTACGCAGAGAGGCTGGCAGAGAGAGGGGAAGGGAAGCAGGCCCCCTGCTGAGTAGAAAGCGATGCCAGCCAAAGGCAGAGGCTTTAACCCACTGAGCCACCCAGGCGCCCCTGTAACAGGCAATAATTAATTTAAAGAGTTTTGAGTATCTTCCCATAGCCCTATCCTTTTTTTCATGAAAATTCTCCCCGCCTGGTAACTGACCCTATGCCATCCAGCTGGCTGGTGCAGTGAGAGGGAGGAAGAGGTGCCTTGCTCTCAGTGACCCTGCTCCTTCATCTTAGAAATGTTCATGTGATGGGGCGCCTGAGTGGCTCAGTCACTAGGCGTCTGCCATCGGCTGTGGTCATGATCCCAGGACGCTGAGATTGAGCCCTCTCCAGCTCCCCCTGCTTGTATTCTCCTTCTTTCGCTGTATCTTTCTGTCATAAATAAATAAAATAAAAACTTAAAAAAAAAAGGTTCATGTGAAACCAAGTTTTGGATAACCAAATTTATACGTAAAGGTATGAGTGAAACTCGCAAGTCTAAATTGTTTTACAAAATGCAAAAGACTTCTTAGGAACAGTACTAGTACTAAAGCCAGGTTTCCCATTTATTATTAGGTTTACCGAAGGGCACATCCTTCCAACTGCTACAAAGCTAATTATCTTTCAAAAGGCCATGCTGTTTCCAAATGCTACAACACACACAGCCGTAACTACTTTCCACAAAGAGCATGTTCAAACAGCAGACAAAGCATGCAGAATGCTCTCCTTTTCTCAAAGAAATGCTGTCTGGTTGGATTTCAGCCAACAACAGGGCTCAAGTAGATTTATCTTTCCTGTAGATCGTGTAAGTACATTTGCCTAATGCAGTGCCCTAGATTTTACAAATTACATTTGCTGGTGTACTTGCAAGTCTGCAGTTTTGAATATTTTCAAGGAGGACCCAAGACATTTATATACAACAGTCCATCTTGACCATCAATAAGAGCCCTATTCTGAGTCCACCTACCATCCTTTTGCTGTAATTTAAAATTTCTGTAAAGCATTTCTTGGCTCCTAGCGAAGTCCGCGTTGAGCCAAGATGCTGATGTTCTATCTGCATTCAGACTGCACAAAAAGAATTCACTCATAGCAAAGATCTGTTTGAAAGCTTTTAAGGCCAAAAAAATGTCTATTGTGTGGCCTGTGTAGGCACTGACTGAAGGAAACTTGAAACTATAAATAGCGCAGGGAACACCATAAACCTGGGGGAAAACGTTTGGCTTAATATGGCACAACGACACAATTCGACACGATGTTCGTATTACATCGAAAAAGTGACTATGAACCAACAACAAGAAAAAACTCTTTTATGATCAAGAATTTATTCTCACTAAAAAAGTTCAATACGCCGTCTTAGCACCATGATTTCCTCAGGATGCAGTGGTATCCACTGCACAGTGGCTCGGATCTAACTCCCCATAGTGATGTCACAAAACCCGAAATGCAACGGAATCCGACTCTGCTGGTGCATGCGGTCCTGGGATGCCAACAATCAACCTGGAGCAGGCACAGGGCCAGAAAGCTCCATCAGGTTTCCTCACTGCCCCTAAGAATCACTGCTCCCCAAACAAACAAGTCCTTAAAAGCTCCGACCTAAAAAAAAGGGAAAAAAAAAATCAGATCTGCTGGCTGTGTCCGGTAAGAAAGGTACAGGGATCACCTGTCAACGGGCAGGAAAGTAAGTGGGTGTAAAATGGCTTCCCGGGACGGACTGAAACGCAGTAAACCACAAGCAAATCCCTTCCTAGAGTAACGGCTTTTCACCAAACGTGGAGGGGCTCGGGCATCGAGCGATCCAAGAACCCGCCCCAACCGTCTCTCCTCGGGACCCGAACGCGCGCAGCAGACGGGTCAGCAAACCCGACGCCAGACAGGTGCGGGCAGGGAGAATGGGTACGTCCGGCCGCCAGGCTGACCGCAGTGGGGGACACGATGCACTCTGTCACCCACCCCACGACCCTGCCGGTCGCGGCCCACCGGGTGCGGAGAAGAAAGGAAGGGCTGGGAAACACGTGGTCAGCGGCTCCGCCGGGGGCCGGGGGCAGCAGGAGCACTTCTCCCGGAAGCGGCGGGCTCGGCCGCGGCCACACAGCCCCCGACCGGACCCCCGCCACAGGCTGGCCGAGCCAGGGATCGCGGACAGGCTCGCGCAGGGAATTAAGTTTCTAATAATACAACTTCAGGCAGATTAGCGCCGGCGTCGCCAGACACCGAAGCCACACTTGGCGTGGGGGGCGGGTGCAGGGCGCGCGGGGCGGGGGCCGGGGTGGGGGAGGGTCTCCCCGGCAGGTGCGCCCCCCGCGCGTCGTCGCCGCGCTCACCAGGTACCAGACGCCGAGCAGGATGGTGCCGGTGCGGACATGGCAGCACAGGCAGCAGCTGTTGGAGTAGAACCGCGTCCAGGGCGCGACCATCTTCATCGCTCCGGCTGCGGGCGCCGTAGCGCGAGCGCGCGCCCAAGTTTGCAGGAGCGTCGACCGCGTCGCTCCGGAATCCCTGCGCTGCCGCTGCCGCCGCGGGTCCCGCTCGCCAGTGGCCTACGCCTCCCCCGAGAGCTCCGGGCGCCTGCTGCAGCCGGACTCTGCGCTCCGAAGGCAGCGGGAGGAGGAGGAGCGGGAGGGGAGCGGGCCACGTGACCCGCGCCGGGGCCAGTGATGTCACCGTGGGCTCCAGCCAGCTGCGGGCGCCGCCGGCCCGGGGCAGATAAATCAATCATCCTGCACCACCACCCCGCACCCCTCCCCCCCCCTCCGCAGTCCCCGGCCGGTCCCGGAGCAGCCCCGCGGGGGAGCTCCGGGCCTCCCCCTCTCTCCTGTGGTCATTTTTGTAACTCTGTCCCGCGTTTTGGATTCTTTTATAGTCTCGTCAGTTGTGGTTTCTCCCCTTCCACTCCAGTTTTGCATCGTAGATGCAAATACTATCATTGTTATCTTACAAACTGCGAGAGGGAAAACTGCAGGGTGTGTGCGATTCCGGTCAACAGCAGTCCTTTGAACCCGCTGCTGGAGCCGGGAGCAATTTGTCTCCGCTCCCCAGCTCAATTACCGTGGTAGCAACCTTTTTCCCAGAAAATAGGATGTGTGTCAAGGACATCCTCGCTGTGCTTCGGGCAGCATTTTTAATCAGGACTGCAGCTCTGAAGAAACAATCATCAAGCCAATTACTACCGCATGGGCTCTGAAGGCCACAACACGGACCGTGATGGGGTACTGAAAGATAGGACTCCAGCTGGGGGTTATTTCCTCCCATTTGTTGTTTGGTCTCAAAGAACCCTCTGAACCCTCGTCCTGGGTTAGCATCTAATCACCGTTCAAGCCAAGCATCTCATGAGTTAATTAGTGCGTGTTTGGTTTTCGGACTTGGAGCAAGAGAAAAACTGGTCAGATTTAAATTTCTTTTTTTTTTTAAAGATTTTATTTATTTATTTGACAGAGAGATCACAAGTAGATAGAGAGGCAGGCAGAGAGAGAGAGAGAGGGAAGCAGGCTCCCCACTGAGCAGAGAGCCCGATGCGGGACTCGATCCCAGGACCCTGAGATCATGACCTGAGCCGAAGGCAGCGGCTAAACCCACTGAGCCACCCAGGCGCCCCCCAGATTTAAATTTCTTAAGGACGGGTTATATAGGAGGGAAGGAGAATGTGCGATCAGATGGTTTCCGTGCAGGACCAGTTAGTTTGATAAGACTGTAAAGCTGTCACATTCTTAGTGTGTCGCTTAAACCTGGATCCAAAGGGACTGGGGCGTCTTTGCCAGAGATTGTCAGATGTGGGCCCTTAATTGGGAGTAATAAGTAACATGTGGGAGATCATCAGAAAAGAGGATGAAGATCAGTTATTGTTTTGTTTTGTGACTACAAATTTCTGTTTTCTCTCACACCTGAGATAATTTTCTCTCTGGGGTCTTCCCATTTAATGTTGTTATACCCATAGGTACTTTTTTTTTTTTTTTTAAGATTTTATTTATTTATTTGACAGATGATGAAGTTCTAGAACATAGGTGAGGTTCGGTGGGGTGAGGTCCGGAGCCGATGACCAAGAAAGAATTCTTGAGACATCTTTGGTGCAAAATGGTGGTTTATTAGAGCACGGGGACGGGACCCGTGGACAGGAAGAGCTGCGGCCCCGCTATCCTGAGGAGTGGCTGATCATATACACAGGAGTTGGGTAAGTGAGGAAAAAGGGGATGTTAAAAAGGGCTGTCACGGTAAAGAAGACTGTCAGGATATTGGAGGCCTAGTTATTGTTAAGCCAAGGCTGTTTTTCCCTCTGATGAGACACTAACACGAAGACAATTGGGAGTTTCCTGGTGGAATGTCACATTCCTCCTATCAAACATCCTTGTCAGTGAGTTTTAGGTTTAGAAGAAATTTAACCTTATTTACATTTTCTTCAGCCCCAACCTCCTTCAGTTTTTCTGGAGGGGAGAGCAACATTAGGGCTTGAGGAACTGAGTTATTTGTCTCTGGAAGTTGGGCTATTGATAAGATAGCTTCTTTGTTGTAAATCACTAGGACATTTGTAGACAGAGGGAAACTCCTGTCTTGCAGGATTGTGATCTTTGCAAGTTAACTATTTTTCTTTTAGGGCAGCCAGGAGTGCCTGAGGAATGTCACACATATTACCGAGGGGAGTGGTGGAGAGGGGGTGCAAAGTGCCAGCTTTTGCTTTGTCCTCAGCCAGCCTCCTGCTTCCTCATCAGAGAGAGAGAGAGATCATAAGTAGGCAGAGTCAGGCAGAGAGAGAGGGGGAAGCAGGCTCCCTGCTGAACAGAGAGCCCGATGCGGGGCTCGATCCCAGGACCCTGAGATCATGACCCCCCTGAAGGCAGAGGCTTAACCCACTGAGCCACCCAGGCGCACCACCCCCCTCCATAGGTACTTTTTTTTTTTTTTTTTTTTTTTACATTTTATTTCTTTATTCAACAAAGATCACAAGTAGGCAGGGAGGCAGGCAGAGACAGGAGGAAGCAGACTCCCTGCAGAGCAGAGAGCCAGATGCAGGGCTGGATCCCAGAACCCTGGGAATCATGACCTGAGCCAAAAGCAGAGGCTTTAACCCACTGAGCCACCCAGGCGCCCCTCCATAGGTACTTTTAAACTGCTGTGGGATAAGCAGGAGTGCTCTGCGCAGGATGGAAATAGAGAATCAGGCTGAGGAGTGGTACTTTCCAAATTCAAACTACCAACATGTTCCTCTAATTACCTCCAGCTTTGCCCTCCCCACCAGGATTTCAGGTTCATTAGGCAAATGATTCATTGATTAAAGGGAATTTTGTATTTCACAGAGCTTACTATGCAAGATCTGAATTTATAGACACTTGCTACATGGCATTAGAAGAGAGGAGGGGGCGCCTGGGTGGCTCAGTGGGTTAAAGCCTCTGCCTTCAGCTCAGGTCATGATCCCAGGGTCCTGGGATCGAGCCCCGCATCGGGCTCTCTGCTCAGCAGGGAGCCTGCTTCCCTTCCTCTCTCTCTCTGCCTACTTGTGATCTCTGTCTGCCAAATAAATAAATAAAATCTTAAAAAAAAAAAAAAAGGAGAGATGGAGAGTAGAGAAAATCTGGCTGGAGAAAGGAGATCAGGAGAGAAACAGACCATCTGCAAGCAAAGTTTATGAAATAAAACATAATGTCAGTGTCTCTGGAGTTGTAGTTATTTAGATGCGAGAGGATTGGGGAGGATTGGCAAAAACAAAACCAGAAAAACAAAACCAGAAGAACAAAACCCCAGAGGCTTCCCAAGGAAGTTAGTCACAGCCGTTCTCAAACAGCGAGGTATTTACTGGAGCACCCATCACAGCTGGACCGCTCTTTAGACAAATCAGTTTGTTCTCAACTCTGGGTGCCTCAGCGTCTGGGGCCACACATGCTCTTCCCTGCTAGAGCCCACCTCTCCCGCCGTTCTTCTCTGTCTCCATAGTGCCTTTGTTACGGAGATGGACAAACAGTAGGGTCTCCATTTTAGAAAAGCCCCATTTACTCGTGCTCTGTAAATTCACCTGGAGTGAGTAAATTCACCTTGCATCTGAGTAAACCAGAGAAACTATGTTCTCACGCCAAGGGGGAAGCACGGAAGTTCTTCTTTCTCTGCATTTCACCCTAGGTCCCCAAACACCTGATAACATCTAAAAAGATCCCTAATGCTGAACATGTTCCAGGACATTCACCTCAAACAAACCTCTGTGGACACTGGCATCAGTATCCCCACCTTTGGTGATTTATGGAATAACATCTATCGTTTACCTGGCGCTTGTCTTTGATCTGACCCCACCCTGGCTTCCTAAAGGAACATGTACCCTAGACCCCTTTCCAATATAGACCCCTAACCCCAAGCGACCAGAAGGCTCACCTCTCTTTTTCCGAGTCTCCCGGACACTCTGTCTGCTGTACTCTATCACACTATTCGGTAAACTCTTCTCTCGTTTTCTTCTGGCTCACTTCCATCCTTGGGAAAGGACCCTCTCTGGTCCTTGGACAGGGCCTGACTGCATCCTTACCAAATGTTAAAGCCTTCTTACCTTTAGGACTTAAGGCCTTGCAACTTCTTTGTCACCCAGGTCCCTTCCCTTGCCTTCTCGAAGTCCCCATTTTTCTCTCCCTGAATCCTCCCCTCGCCCCCTTCTTCCAAGTGCATTTTCCAGTGAATTGATGGAAACTTTTCCTTCCATCAGATAAAGGCACTCTCTGTTCCTTTTCCAAATCTCTCCTTTTCTAGGACTAATTGTATTTGTCTATCTGCTGTGATCCAGTATACCAAGGTCAGTTTGAGTGGTGACTGGGTACAGGAAATACAGACAGAAAAGCTGCAAAGACGAGTGCATTCTGCCCCCACCCCGCCCTCCCCCACTCCCAAAGCAGACTGTGTGGTCTCCACGTTGCTAGTCAGAACTTCTGCTGAGTACCGCTACAGGTGAAAAGGAAATGCAATGGGAAAGCAGATAGGGGTCATTTACATGACAAATGTGGGGAGTTAACATTTCAGTTGGGCCTTGAAAGAGTGAACAGAACAGAGACAAGGAACACAGAGGGGAAGGAAGAAACACTTGATCCAGGATTTGCATAGGGCCTGATACTCTTTGGAGGTAGGGAAAGTCTCCCTGGAGCTGCCTCTAGGACCTGGGTAAGGGTCTGTCCCACGAGAAACCTCAGAACCAACCCCCACTTCAAAGGCTGAGAAATTCAAGGAGCTACTACCGTCTAGCTATCCTGGAAAGGACAAAGAGAGGCAGTGCCTTCCGTGGTTGTGTTGGAAAAGGACCCCACGTGCCTACAGCGGAGGGTGCTGTGAAATGTCTTCTTCGATGATGTAAGTACTTCTCAGTCGTCGGTGATGACGGAACAGAAGGGTAGCTGAGGACAAAGCAAAAGGCTGAGACCTTGCAACATCCCCCCCCCTCCACTCCTGGGTGGAACATCTGTGATTCTTTAGGAATCTCCCAACTATCTTAATAGCCTGCTAAAAAGGGCAAAACGACCTTGGCAATGGCAAGGCCTCTGGTATCCGGTATCTTGTAGGTGGTTTAGCATATGAAAGTGTAATGGCCTATTCAGCCTGAGTGGCCCCACCCCAATTGAACTGCCATTTTGTTGTTTATGCAGTAAAACTTAAATTGACCCTGTGCCCACCCCCCCCCAGGGGAACTTACTTAAAAGCAAGTCAGGGAAACCAGTCCCAGGTAACAAAGCCCAAATACAAGAGTGGGTGAGATCAGGTGGAGATAACAGCCCAAATGCAGGGATGAGTTGGGTCAGGTGGAGACATTCAATCAGTAAAGTGTGCATACTGTCTCCCTAGTTACCAAGGAGTATGGGCCCCGCCCTTTGGACACCTTTTGGGTGCCAATTCTGACCAAGGTGATATAGGCTGGTTCAAATATCTACTAGGGTAAATTGTAATTCAATTGGTCACTTATGTGTGACCTAACATGACTGTGCAGCTTTCTCTGTGTGTTACAATTTCATTGGCCACCCGTGCGTGGCCAGGCCCAACCACATGGCCTTTGCCCTTAAAAGCTAGTCTGTGAAACAGAGAGGAGTCACCCTCTCTGTAAGAGGCGCGGCCCGAGAACGTTTGGTCTGATTCTCGATGCTTGGCGCGGAATAAAGCTTTGCTTGACCTTCGCTTTATATCAGTCTCACTCCTTTAATCACGGACCCATTATTGGTGGACCTAACAAAAGTTCTATTGAAACCTCCGTTCTCCTTACTTCCCCCACCCCCATGATACATAACCTGCCACTCCTTGCAACCCGGGGCCGAAGCTCCTCCTGCCCAGGGGTGCTGTCCCCGTGCTGTAATAAACCACCATCTTGCACCAAAGGTGTCTCAATTCTTTCTTGGTCATCGGCTCCAGACCTCACCCCACCAAACCTCACCTATATTCTAAAACTTCAACAGTTGGTGGTACCAAAGAAAACCTAATCGGTCTCCTCACACACTCTCCAAATAAGCCAGGGATCTGTGCATTCATGCAGTCATGAATTTGGTGAATGAAAACTTTCCGGGTACATCCTTGGAGCTGAGTGAGCATGGCTATCAGCTTGGAGAACATGAGGTAGTTTCTATCTATAGAGATCTCACAACTTCAAGAGGGAAATATAGAAAAAAGTGGAAAGTAACATAATAGCAAGATAAATGCTACAAGGTGCTATGAGAGCCCCACCTCTCAGTTCAGGGAAGACCAGGGAAGTGACCTCTAGATCCCTATGTGTGGGATAAGTTGGAGCTGCCTAGGGAGACAGGCAGAGAACAACCTCGGACAGGATGGGGGCAAGTACATGCAAGGGTCCAGCATCTAGCAAGCCCACAAATTTAGAAACAGCAGGTAGTATGATAGCTGGGAGTTGACATTTGAAGGGAGGGGGTGCAGAGTAGAGAAGATGGGGCTGAGGAAGTTTTAGGGGTGTCAGTATAGGCAGAGGAGGTAACAGCAGATGAAAAGCTTTTCATCCCATGTTATACTGAGAGATTTGGAGCAAATCTCCTAAGGAAAATGGGGAGCTTCTGAACTAAATATTGAACCCATATTAAATCCATATGCCTCCATGATCAATTAATGTCACAAGCTTTAGGCACATACAAATGAGACAGACAAGACTGGCTCTATTATTTGTGGGCTCCAGTACAACAGTGAGAATAGGGGTGGGGTTCTCATTTAAAAGTATTAAGCATTTCGGGCGCCTGGGTGGCTCGTCAGTTAAAGCACCTGCCTTCAGATCAGGTCATGATCCTGTTCCCAGGATCGAGTCCTGCATGGGGCTCCCTGCTCAGCAGGGAGTCTGCTTCTCCCTCTGACCCTTCCCTCCCCCATGTTCTCACTCCCTCCTCCTCTTTCATTCTCTCTCTCTCAAATAAAAAAAATCTTTAAAACAAAAAAAAAAGTGTTAAGCATTCCAAAAAGGCAACATGAAACCATGTGTGGGATGTCCTAAGGAGGGGGACCCTGTGCTACCGCCAGGGTCACATGCCCATGAGGTTGGCCTTGGAGATAGGTCCCATGTCTCTCTTAGAGATTAAAAACAACTGATAACAAGAAAAGGGAAAGCTGTCCGATAACAAAGAACTGTTTCATGGAAGCTGTGATAAAAATTTTATAGGAATGTGTGGAAGAAAGTAAGTAGTATGTCAGATGATTCATCGAAGAATCTGGATCTTGTCCAAGTCAGGGGGCAGGACTATGAAGGTCAGAGCGAGGAGCTGGCTCCAGGCCTGAATTGCAGCCAAGGTGGAAGTCAAAACTCATGATTGATGTGCTCTCAGAGATGCACATTATTAATCATGTATTTATTAAAGCACACATTTGGGTTTTGGTCAGTTTCTGGGTGGGGGTTGTGAGAAGGAATGCATAAGACACAAACCCTGCCTCTAAGAAACTCATGAAATAGTGGGCCAAAGATGGCTGGAGGGATTCGTTCATGGTAGATAGCGTGGCTAACGATGAAGCAACAGTAGTCTGATCCCTGGTGATATTAATACGATACCATAGTTGTTTATCGGTGTGTAATGATTTAGAATGTAATCAAATACATCTGCATCAGTCAGAGTCCAGGCAGGGAAACAGGGGCCATTCTAGAAATTCCACACAGAGGGAAGGTAATATAGGGACTTGGTTGTGTAATAGTTTCCAAATGCTGTTTTGTCCCAGTTTTGTAGTCCTAGCTCAAAGCTCTAAACTCCCCCTTGTAGGCTGTTTGCTAAGCCCCTACCCCAACTACTTCCCTTATCAGACCCTAACACACCTTGGTTATAAGACACACTTACCTGGGGTGCCTGGGTGGCTCAGTGGGTTAAGCCGCTGCCTTCGGCTCAGGTCATGATCCCAGGTCCTGGGTTTGAGCCCCACATCGGGCTTTCTGCTCAGCAGGGAGCCTGCTTCCTCCTCTCTCTCTGCCTGCCTCTCTGCCTACTTGTGATTTCTCTCTGTCAAATAAATAAATAAAATCTTAAAAAAAAAAAAAAAAGACACACTTACCCAAGCCTAGAGGCCCCAGATACTTAAGAGATAGGGTCTGCAGAATTTTTCGAAATACCCAACCCCCAAGGATCCCTCACAACCTAGCTAACTTCAGCCTGCTTGCCATGCATAAGCTCTCACTCTAAGATTTTATTTGTCAGAGAGACAGAGCACAAGCAGGGGTAGAGGCAGGCAGAGGGAGAAGCAGTCTCCCCACTGAAAAAAGAGCCGGATATGGGGCTGGATCCCAGAACCCTGGGATCATGACCTGAGCTGAAGGCAGCCGTTTCACTGACTGAGCCACCCAGGCGTCCCCATAAGCCATCTCTTACAGTTCCAACTTGCTGTTCCCCCGTGCACGGGTGCAAACCCTTCCCCACTGCATGACACCCTGCCTGGCTGTCTTCTTTCATTTGGAGCTATAAGTAACAAAGAATTCTGCCTTTCCTCTATCCTGAAGTGTCATTGTATTGTGTCCCACCATCAAAAGAAAAGTTAAATTTTACAGCAGAGTTGCACCTAGGTGAGAAGTCAGAGGAAAGACAAAGAGGCAGCCCACATATTGGCAAAAGGAGGAAGGAAGCCACCCCTGCTCACCTGACTAGAGCTGGACCATGGCAGGAAGGGTGACGGACCGAGATAGCACTGCCACTGTCAGATGTGTGGCCACTGTTGGGGACACCTCCCAAAGCAGAGAGAAAAGAGGATGTCTTGACTTCTCCCCTGCACCACCCTCTAGTCTTTTACCAGTGCTTCCCATTGGCTGAACTCCCAGAAACCAGCTGACAAGGGTCTGGGGGAGGTACTTTCTTGTCATACAAAACCAGTGGGGGTGACACCCATGGTTGTAGCAGCACTATTCCCAACAGCCGAAAGCTGGTGTCAACCCAGGGTTCCATCATGGAAGAACAGATGAACCAAGGGTGGTATACTCCTACAATGGAATATTCTTCAGCCTTCAAAAGGAAGGAAATCATGTCGCGTGCTAAACATGGATAAACTAAGTGAAATAAACTAGTCATAGAAAGACAAATACTGTCTGGTTCCATTTATAAAAGTTATTGAACATAGCGAGGGAGAGGAGTCAAGAAGGCGGAGAAGTAGCAGGCTGAGACTACTTCAGGTAGCAGGAGATCAGCTAAATAGCTTATCTAAAGATTGCAAACACCTACAAATCCAAAGGGAGATCGAAGAGAAGAAGAACAACAACTCTAGAAACAGAAAATCAACCACTTTCTGCAAGGTAGGACTGGCGGAGAAGTGAATCCAAAGCGAAGGGAAGATAGACCGCGGGGGGAGGGGCCGGCTCCCGGCTCCCGGCGGAGCAACGGAGCACAAAATCAGGACTTTTAAAAGTCTGTTCTGCTGAGGGACATCGCTCCAGAGGCTTAACCGGGGTGAAGCCCAGGTGGGGTCAGCGCGGCCTCAGGTCCCACAGGGTCACAGAAGGATCGGGGGTGTCTCAGTGTCGCAGAGCTTACCGGTATTAGAACGGGGAAGCCGGCTACAGAGACAGAGCCGAGGAGTGACTCTCAGCTCGGGGTTGCCTTGAACCGGTCGCAGGCTCGGTCAGCTCGGAGCGCGGCCGGAGGCCAGGGTGACGGGAGTCATTGGGCGCTGTTCTCTGAGGGTGCACTGAGGAGTGGGGCCCCGGGCTCTCGGCTCCTCCCGGCCGGAGACCGGGAGGCCGCCATCTTCATTCCCGCCCTCCAGAACTCTACGGAAAGCGCTCAGGGAACAAAAGCTCCCGAAAGCAAACCCAGCAAACCCGAGCGGATTACTCAGTCCGGCCCCGAGTAAGGGCTGTGCAACTCCGCCTGCGGCAAAGACACTTGAGAATCACTACAACAGGCCCCTCCCCCAGAAGATCAACGAGAAACCCAGCCAGGACCAAGTTCACCTACCAAGGAGTGCAGTTTCAATACCAAGGAGAGCGGCGGAATTCCAGAGGAGGAGAAAGCAAAGCACGGAACTCATGGCTTTCTCCCCATGATTCTTTAGCCTTGTAGTTAATTTAATTTTTTTTTCTTTTTCAGTTTTTTTTTCTCTTCTTCTGCTAATTTTTTTTTAACTTTTACCGTTTTCTTTTTTAACGTTTTTTAAATAGTTTATCTAATATATATATATATATATATATTTTCCTTTTTATATTTTTTCTTTATCGGTTTTCTTTTTTTAATTGTTTCTTTTTTTTTTTTCTTTCTGAACCTCTTTTTATCCCCTTTCTCCCCCCTCACAATTTGGGATCTCTTCTGATTTGCCTAAAGCATATTTTCCTGGGGTTGTTGCCACTCTTTTAGTATTTTACTTGCTCCTTCATATACTCTTATCTGGACAAAATGACAAGGCGGAAAAATTCACCACAAAAAAAAGAACAAGAAGCAGTACCAAAGGCTAGGGACCTAATCAATACAGACATTGGTAATATGTCAGATCTAGAGTTCAGAATGACGATTCTCAAGGTTCTAGCCGGGCTTGAAAAAGGCATGGAAGATATTAAAGCAGCCCTCTCGGGAGATATAAAAGCCCTTTCTGGAGAAATAAAAGAACTAAAATCTAACCAAGTTGAAATAAAAAAAGCTATTAATGAGGTGCAATCAAAAATGGAGGCTCTCACTTCTAGGATAAATGAGGCAGAAGAAAGAATTAGCGATATAGAAGACCAAATGACAGAGAATAAAGAAGCTGAGCAAAAGAGGGACAAACAGCTACTGGACCATGAGGGGAGAATTCGAGAGATAAGTGACACCATAAGATGAAACAACATTAGAATAATTGGGATTCCAGAAGAAGAGGAAACAGAGAGGGGAGCAGAAGGTATATTGGAGAGAATTTCCCCAATATGGCAAAGGGAACAAGCATCAAAATCCAGGAGGTTCAGAGAACCCCCCTCAAAATCAATAAGAATAGGTCCACACCCCGTCACCTAATAGTAAAATTTACAAGTCTTAGTGACAAAGAAAAGATCCTGAAAGCAGCCCAGGAAAAGAAGTCTGTAATGTACAATGGTAAAAATATTAGATTGACAGCAGACTTATCCACAGAGACCTGGCAGGCCAGAAAGAGCTGGCATGATATATTCAGAGTACTAAACGAGAAAAACATGCAGCCAAGAATACTATATCCAGCTAGGCTATCATTGAAAATAGGAGGAGAGATTAAAAGCTTCCAGGACAAACAAAAACTGAAAGAATTTGCAAATACCAAACCAGCTCTACAGGAAATATTGAAAGGGATCCTCTAAGCAAAGAGAGACCCTAAAAGTAGTAGATCAGAAAGAAACAGAGACAATATACAATAACAGTCACCTTACAGGCAATACAATGGCACGAAATTCATATCTCTCAATACTTACCCTGAATGTTAATGGGCTAAATGCCCCAATCAAAAGACACAGGGTATCAGAATGGATAAAAAAACAAAACCCATCTATATGTTGCCTACAAGAAACTCATCTTAAACCCGAAGACACCTCCAGGTTTAAAGTGAGGGGGTGGAAAAGAATTTACCATGCTAATGGACATCAGAAGAAAGCAGGAGTGGCAATCCTTATATCAGATCAATTAGATTTTAAGCCAAAGACTATAATAAGAGATGAGGAAGGACACTATATCATACTCAAAGGAACTGCCCAACAAGAAGATCTAACAATTTTAAATATCTATGCCCCTAACATGGGAGCAACCAACTATATAAACCAATTAATAACAAAATCAAAGAAACACATCGACAATAATACAATAATAGTAGGGGATTTTAACACTCCTCTCACTGAAATGGACAGATCATCCAAGCAAAAGATCAACAAGGAAATAAAGGCCTTAAATGACACACTGGACCAGATGGACATCACAGATCTATTCAGAACATTTCATCCCAAAGCAACAGAATACACATTCTTCTCTAGTGCACATGGAACATTCTCCAGAATAGATCACATTCTTGGTCCTAATCAGGCCTCAACCGGTATCAAAAGATTGGGATCATTCCCTGCATATTTTCAGACCACAATGCTCTGAAGCTAGAACTCAATCACAAGAGGAAATTTGGAAAGAACCCAAATACATGGAGACTAAACAGCATCCTTCTAAAGAATGAATGGGTCAACCAGGAAATTAAAGAAGAATTGAAAAAATTCATGGAAACAAATGATAATGAAAACACAACAGTTCAGAATCTGTGGGACACAACAAAGGCTGTCCTGAGAGGAAAATATATAGCAGTACAAGCCTTTCTCAAGAAACAAGAAAGGTCTCAGGTACACAACCTAACCCTACACCTAAAGGAGTTGGAGAAAGAACAAGAAAGAAACCCTAAACCCAGCAGGAGAAGAGAAATCATAAAGATCAGAGCAGAAATCAATGAAATAGAAACCAAAAAAACAATAGAACAAATCAACGAAACTAGGAGCTGGTTCTTTGAAAGAATTAATAAGATTGATAAACCCCTGGCCAGACTTATCAAAAAGAAAAGAGAAAGGACCCAAATAAATAAAATCATGAATGAAAGAGGAGAGATCACAACAAACACCAAAGAAATACAGACAATTATAAAAACATACTATGAGCAACTCTACGCCAACAAATTTGACAATCTGGAAGAAATGGATGCATTCCTAGAGACATATAAACTACCACAACTGAACCAGGAAGAAATGGAAAGCCTGAACAGACCCATAACCAGTAAGGAGATCGAAACAGTCATCAAAAATCTCCAAACAAACAAAAGCCCAGGGCCAGATGGCTTCCCGGGGAATTCTACCAAACATTTAAAGAAGAACTAATTCCTATTCTCCTGAAACTGTTCCAAAAAATAGAAATAGGGGCACCTGGGTGGCTCAGTGGGTTAAGGCCTCTGCCTTCAGCTCAGGTCATGATCTCAGGGTCCTGGGATCAAGCCCCGCATCAGGCTCTCTGCTCAGCAGGGAGCCTGCTTCCCCCTCTCTCTCTGCCTGCCTCTCTGCCTACTTGTGATTTCTGTCTGTCAAATAAATAAATAAAATCTTTAAAAAAAAAAATAGAAATAGAAGGAAAACTTCCAAACTCATTTTATGAGGCCAGCATCACCTTGATCCCAAAACCAGACAAGGATCCCATCAAAAAAGAGAACTACAGACCAATATCCTTGATGAACACAGATGCAAAAATTCTCGCCAAAATACTAGCCAATAGGATTCAACAGTACATTAAAAGGATTATTCACCATGACCAAGTGGGATTTATTCCAGGGCTGCAAGGTTGGTTCAACATCTGCAAATCAATCAATGTGATATAACACATTAATAAAAGAAAGAACAAGAACCATATGATACTCTCCATAGATGCTGAAAAAGCATTTGACAAAGTACAGCATCCCTTTCTGATCAAAACTCTTCAAAGAGTAGGGATAGAGGGCACATACCTCAATATTATCAAAGCCATCTATGAAAAACCCACCGCAAATATCATTCTCAATGGAGAAAAAATGAAAGCTTTTCCGCTAAGGTCAGGAACACGGCAGGGATGTCCGTTATCACCACTGCTATTCAACATAGTACTAGAAGTCCTAGCCTCAGCAATCAGACAACAAAAGGAAATTAAAGGCATCCAAATCGGCAAAGAAGAAGTCAAACTATCACTCTTTGCAGATGATATGATACTATATGTGGAAAACCCAAAAGACTCCACTCCAAAACTGCTAGAACTTGTACAGGAATTCAGTAAAGTGTCAGGATATAAAATCAATGCACAGAAATCAGTTGCATTTCTCTACACCAACAACAAGACAGAAGAAAGAGAAATTAAGGAGTCAATCCCATTTACAACTGCACCCAAAACTATAAGATACCTAGGAATAAACCTAACCAAAGAGACTAAGAATCTATACACAGAAAACTATAAAGTACTCATGAAAGAAATTGAGGAAGACACAAAGAAATGGAAAAATGTTCCATGCTTCTGGATTGGAAGAATAAATATTGTGAAAATGTCTATGCTACCTAAAGCAATCTACACATTTAATGCAATTCCTATCAAAGTACCATCCATTTTTTTCAAAGAAATGGAACAAATAATCCTAAAATTTATATGGAACCAGAAAAGACCTCGAATAGCCAAAGGAATATTGAAAAAGAAAGCCAAAGTCGGTGGCATCACAATTCCGGACTTCAAGCTCTATTACAAAAGCTGTCATCATCAAGACAGCATGGTACTGGCACAAAAACAGACACATAGATCAATGGAACAGAATAGAGAGCCCAGAAATAGACCCCCAACTCTATGGTCAACTAATTTTCGACAAAGCAGGAAAGAATGTCCAATGGAAAAAAGACAGCCTCTTCAACAAATGGTGTTGGGAAAATTGGACAGCCACATGCAGAAAAATGAAATTGGATCATTTCCTTACACCACACACGAAAATAGACTCAAAATGGATGAAGGATCTCAATGTGAGAAAGGAATCCATCAAAATCCTTGAGGAGAACACAGGCAGCAACCTCTTCGACCTCAGCTGCAGCAACATCTTCCTAGGAGCATCACCAAAGGCAAGGGAAGCAAGGGCAAAAATGAACTATTGGGATTTTATCAAGATCAAAAGCTTTTGCACAGCAAAGGAAACAGTGAACAAAACCAAAAGACAACTGACAGAATGGGAGAAGATATTCGCAAATGACATATCAGATAAAGGGCTAGTGTCCAAAATCTATAAAGAACTTAGCAAACTCAACACCCAAAGAACAAATAATCCAATCAAGAAATGGGCAGAGGACATGAACAGACATTTCTGCAAAGAGACATCCAGATGGCCAACAGACACATAAAAAAGTGCTCCATATCACTCGGCATCAGGGAAATACAAATCAAAACCACAATGAGATATCACCTCACACCAGTCAGAATGGCTAAAATGAACAAGTCAGGAAATGACAGATGCTGGCGAGGATGCGGAGAAAGGGGAACCCTCCTACACTGTTGGTGGGAATGCAAGCTGGTGCAACCACCCTGGAAAACAGCATGGAGGTTCCTCAAAATGTTGAAAATAGAACTACCCTATGACCCAGCAATTGCACTGCTGGGTATTTACCCTAAAGATACAAACGTAGTGATCCGAAGGGGCACGTGCACCCGAATGTTTATAGCAGCAATGTCTACAATAGCCAAACTATGGAAAGAACCTAGATGTCCATCAACAGACGAATGGATAAAGAAGATGTGGTATATATACACAATGGAATACTATGCAGCCATCACAAGAAATGAAATTTTGCCATTTGCGACGATGTGGATGGAACTAGAGGGTATCATGCTTAGTGAAATAAGTCAATCGGAGAAAGACAACTATCATATGATCTCCCTGATATGAGGGAGAGGAGATGCAACATGGGGGGTTAAGGGGGTAGGAGAAGAGTAAATGAAACAAGATGGGATTGGGAGGGAGACAAACCATAAGTGACTCTTAATCTCACAAAACAAACTGAGGGCTGATGGGGAGAGGAGGGTTCGGAGAGGGGGGGTGGGGTTATGGACATTGGGGAAGGTATGTGCTATGGTGAGTGCTGTGAAGTGTGTAAACCTGGCGATTCACAGACCTGTACCCCTGGGGATAAAAATATATTATATGTTTATAAAAAATAAAATTAAAAAAAATAATAATAAATTTAAAAAAAAAGTTATTGAACATAGCGAAATTCTTAGATAGTAGAACAGTGTTTGCCAGGGGCCAGTGGGGAGGAGGAAATGGGAAATTGTTGTTCAATGGGTATAGAGTTTCAGATTTGCAAGATGAGAAAGTTCTGGAGATCTGTTTCACAGCAACATGAATATACTTAAAGCTACAGAACAGTACACTTAAACATGGTTAAGATGGTAGATTTCATGTTATGTGTTTTTTTTGCCATAATAAAACGTTTTTTAAGAAAGATTTTGTGGGGCGCCTGGGTGGCTCAATGGGTTAAGCCGCTGCCTTTGGCTCAGGTCATGATCTCAGGGTCCTGGGATCGAGCCCCGCATCGGGCTTTCTGCTCAGCAGGGAGCCTGCTTCCCCCTCTCTCTCTGCCTCTCTGCCTACCTGTGATCTCTCTGTGTCAAATAAATAAATAAAATATTTTAAAAAAAATTTTTGTTTATTTATTTGACAGAGAGAGCAAAAGCAGGGGGTGCGGCAGGCAGAGGGACAGGGAGAAGCAGGGCAATCCCAATATGGGACTCAATCCCAGGACCCTGGGACCATGACCTGAGTGGAAGGCAGTCACCCACCCAACTGAGCCACCCAGGTGGCCCATAACAAAACTTTTAAAAGAAATGAAATTCTTGGGGCGCCTGGGTGGCTCAGTGGGTTAGGCCGCTGCCTTCGGCTCAGGTCATGATCTCAGGGTCCTGGGATCGAGTCCCGCATCGGGCTCTCTGCTCAGCAGGGAGCCTGCTTCCTCCTCTCTCTCTCTCTGCCTGCCTCTCTGTCTACTTGTGATCTCTGTCTGTCATATAAATAAAATCTTTAAAAAAAAAAAAGAAATGAAATTCTTTTTTATTTCAATTTTTGTTTAAATTCTACAAAGAAATGAAATTCTGATATATACTCTCATACGAATGAAACTGGAAGACATGCCCTGTGAAATAAACCAGTCATAAAGGACTAATACTGTAAGATTCCATTCATATGAGGTACCGAGAATAGGCACATTCATAGAGACAGAACATAGATCGGAGGTTACCCATGGTTGGGGGATGTGGGGATGGAGAGTTAGTGTTTCATGGGTACAGAATTGTGGGATGATAAAAATGTTCTGCAAATGGGTAAGGGTAATGGTCACACAACACATACATGTACATAATGCCACAGAATTGTTAAGTTCAAAAATGGTTAAAAGACTAACTTTTGTGTTGTGCGCATTTTACCACACAACTCAAAAGAGCAGGGGGAGGGAGGGAGATGCATTGAGAACAAGCAGGCAAGTTATCTAGGCAATGTGAATCTAACCCTGAAATGTTATCAAGTACAATTTATTTTCGTTGATGATTTAGAAAGGCAGAATCTTGCAATGACTTATTTTCCGAGGCAGAAAGACCAGTTAATCTCCCCTTTCTCAGTCTGTAGCATCTCATAATAAATGGGCATGAGTTCAAGACATAAGTTGCCAATGGTTGTGTCTTTGGGGGAATCGCTTAAACTCTCAGACTTTTCTAAAATGGGACTGCTAGTCCTACATTTATGGTTGTTGGGAGGTTATCACAGAGCAAAGCATGTTAGATGTTTTGCACAGAGAAAGTGT
The DNA here is from genome assembly GCF_902655055.1 of Lutra lutra. Lineage (NCBI taxonomy): Eukaryota > Metazoa > Chordata > Mammalia > Carnivora > Mustelidae > Lutra > Lutra lutra. Next base: position 39,683,527 of record NC_062281.1, read on the forward strand.
AGTAAATGGTAGCCTTAGACAAATTAACATTGTGGAGCACCTGCTGGTGTTTTACATTTATTAGGTAAGGCTCACAACAAACCTGAGAGCTAGGGATTAAGCCGCCCATTTTTCAGATGAGAAATTGAGGCTGAAGGACTTTAAGTGTCTCACTGCAAAGCGGTGTCCGGGCCAGGATTTGGATCTGGGATGGTCTCACAGAACTTGAGTGCATTCTCCATTCTGCCACTTAGAGCCTCTCCCCAGGGATTTTGAATCTGAAAAAACAAAGCACATGTATAAAGCACTAAGTAAAAAAGTCAGCCAGTACCGAGAGCTCCTATATAAGGTGTTCCTGAAAATAAGGATATATAAGATCTCCCAATAATAATTTATGTCCCATAAATAAGATGTCCCATAAATAAGATGTCCCAATTTGATGCAATAATTTCTGTTCCTAGAGAGTTAAAACCTCTTTTATTCTTTATATAGATTTTATTTTTTGACTTGACACAGAGACAGGCAGACAAAGAGAGAGCACAAGCACGGGCAGCAGCGGAGGGAGAGGAAGAAAGAGGCTCTCTCTGCTGAGCAGGGAACCTGATGCGGAGCTCGATCCCAGGACCCCAGGACCCCAGGATCATGACCTGAGCTGAAGGCGATACTTAACTGCTGAGCCATCCAGGTGCCCCTATGCCCCAACCTTTAAACACTAGCTTTGATGATATTGCTCTAGCTTTTTACAAGTTTCTTAATATATTTGCTTCTCTAATGAGGAGTCTAGATTGGGCAGGAAACCTCTGGGGTATCACAGCCTAAGGCACACCCAAGGTCTCCTCGCAAGTGTTTTCAATTTCTGAGACCTATGTTTCTTATGACTCATATCGGCACTTTAATTTTCCATTTTCCATCCATGGTTATAAATTAATAAGGGCTAAAATGCAATAAAATATTTAAATGCTTGTACGAATAGTTCCTTAAGAGGACAACACTGCTGATACTGGCAGCATCAGCTGGTGAGCTCACAGGACGGTTGGTTGTTAGCTGAAAGATGAAAGTCCACAATCCAGCAGAGGAAACATTTCCCAAGAGCGTGTGGAAGACTGTGTCACTATATATTCCTCAAATGATCAGATTCCTGCTCCCTGGTGCCCTTCCCACCAGTAAGATTGGAGATCCCCACCCAACTGCATTATTATGTCCAATAATATGGTCTGAAAATGTGTGGGTGGAAGTTTTAGTAATCATATGTGGCTTATAGGGCTCTTTCCTCCTCTACCTGGAGACAGGCAGTGTGACAGGTCAGACTGTGCCATCCACAGTCTCAGAGTGAAGACCACTGGGTGGGAGCCACAGCCAACCTATTTTGGACATGGAGTGTGGGCAAGAAATGACCGTGGGGTTGTTTGTTAGCGGGGAGTGACCTCGCCCCTCCTGAGGGTACAGAATGTCAGTGTCCCATACAGGAAAATGTGGCTTGTTGGACAAGCCCAGAGTTCCTAAGTAGGGATTAAGTGCCTCAAAGGGGTCTCTATAGCAAAAGACACCAGGGAAGTTGACTAACAAATTTTCCGCAGGAGATCAAGGCCAAAAGAAAAGCCTCACAGAAGAGCTAGAGCCTAATGGGAGTTTCAAAGAAAAAGGTCCTTGGGGTGCCTGGGTGGCTCAGTGGGTTAAAGCCTCTGCCATAGGCTCAGGTCATGCTCTCAGGGTCCTGGGATCGAGCCCCGCGTCGGGCTCTCTGCTCAGCAGGGAGCCTGCTTCCCTCTCTCTCTGCCTGCTTCTGCCTACTTGTGATCTCTGTCTGTCAAATAAATAAATAAAATCTTTAAAAAAAAAAAGTAAAACAAAAAGGCCCTAGACGATGGGGCTGCCTCTTCCCTGTCCTATTTTAATGTCTGGCTCTGTGTGTTCAAATACCAGACAATTAAATGGTCAACAAAAGGAAAAATAGGGATATGAGATGTCAAGTTTTATTCTTAAGAAGATGATATGAGTAAAGTCAATAATAGTCACAGTAGGGGTGCCTGGGTGGCTCAGTGGGTTAAAGCCTCTGCCTGCATCATCGGGCTCTCTGCTCAGCGGGGAGCCTGCTTCCTCCTCTCTCTCTGCCTGCCTCTCTGCCTACTTGTGATCTCTGTCTGTCAAATAAATTAAAAAAAAAAACAAAAAAACACAAATTTTGAAAAAAAAAATGATAGTCACGGTAATAGAACAAACACTTGATAGAACCGTCGCTCAGATTTCATCACATCTTCAAATTCTGCTGGCTTTGCTCCCATTTTTTTTTTTTTTTAAGGAACTAAGTATTACAAATACAATAAGTTCAAACTTTCTGCACACCCCTGCCGGATTTTATTCCCTCCTTTAAAAAGTCCACATTTATACCTTAGTATATTAGTCATTGAAAAAGGCTAGGAACTATCAAAATAAAAATCCCACTTTGGGAAAAAATATATCATTTTGAAGGCAAAATTGAGAAGCACATTTTTGGGAAAAAAAAAAAGAAAGAAAGAAAGAAGAAGAAGCACAATTTATTATATCCAGGTATAGACATCACACAATCATCAAAAACGCCAATCAGTCAGACGAAGGAACTGAGGGAAAGATAAGACACTCTTTAATGACCACATTACTGTTTTGTCCAGTTATTCTCAGGAAGAATTGGGAAATAGTATTACTTCAGGTCTTAAAGATTAAACAAGATAGTAACATTTCAGAGCTGGAAAGCATTGGAGTCAATTGAATCAGTACCTTTATTTCACACTAGAGAACCTGAGGCCCAGAGAGACAGAGCAGACAATTTGCCTCAGAATGAGCTCTGTCCTCACAAGGTGGGACCTCCCAAAACTGATAAGGAAAAGACCCAGAGGGGACGGCCGCCTGTCCGTCTGTGTGAAGTACAGGGCAGCTATAGCAGGTGTGAGGAGAAAGTTCCTGAGGTGTTGAAGGTGATGGCATGGAAAGAAAGCAGGGCACTTCTGTGGAGAGGACTAGTCTTTCAGTAGGGCACGGACACCTTCGCAAGTCAGGAAATGCCTAGTAACTACCCAAGACCATGGTCTGCAGTGCTTTTCTGAAGGTGAGTGCTACCTGTGGGGGTCCCCCTGACAGGCAGGAGCTTCACTGGAAGCTACCTTGAGCTGGCCTTAGGACTTGGTGAGACCCGTAGTGAAACTAAGTTCTTGGGGCCACAAGATTCCGAAGGCTCCTGGCCACGAAGTCTGACCAAATCATCGACTGGCATTGCTATTGTTGGTGTGTTTTAGTTTTGTCTTAGTAGTCTGAGGGAGGTTTCCTGTCTTTTTATTTTTCATTGATTGTTTATATTTTGCTGTGATTTAAGTAATACTCAGAAATAAAGAGTGCATTTAAATTTCCTTTCCTCCCTGAAATGGCGGATTTAGATTAAGCAAATACCAGGGAAGTTTTCGCAAGGGTATTTTAATTTAGTGAGTCAGCCATTTTTGATGACCGAGAGCAATCCCTCTTTACCTGTGCCAAGTCCCTTGCTGCAGAGAGGATTTAACGCATTCCGGGGATGTGCTGGAGAAAAGGCTGAGGGCATTTTGTTTCTGCAAATGTTTGGCATCCTCTCTTGTTTTCCCTGTGGGGAGAAATTTGCATCTTGAAAAATGAACTGTGCTCGTACCCCTGAGTCCATACTGAAATAAATAAATGATTGAATAAATAAATAAGTAGGAAAGGAGAGATACATCCCTTGGTATGGGAAAATCCCAGATAATTTATGTAGATACTTCATCTGTGAGGAGATAGAGCATAACTTCACACTCTGTGAGTGTGGGCTGTGCACAGTGGCTTTCTTCCAAAGAGCACAGTATGGAAAGTGGGGCAAAGAGTAACATGGAAACCTGACAAACCTTGGCCAGGTAGTCAAGGTCAACAGCAACAGTGATTGAATCCTGGGGATGGCACATACCCTTGATACGGTGTGAGGAAAATGGCATTTTGTCTCTATGATCTTTTAACCCCGGTCTCGTGATGAGAAAAATATTAACGAATCCCACTTGAGGAACATTCTCCATAACATCTGACAAGTAGTCCAAACCGTCAAGGTCATCAAACATGAGGAAAATGGGAAACTGTCACAGTCAAGAGGAGCCTAAGGAGATGTAACGAGTAAACGTAATGTGATATCCTGGATGGGATCTTGGAACAGAAAAAGGTTGTCAGAAGAAAGCTAAGGACATCTGAATAAAGTCTGTATCTTACTTAATAAGAATGAATCAATTCTGGTTCATTAATTAAGACAAATGTACTGTGCTAACGGAAGGTGCTAATGGGGGAAAGTGAGGATGGGTATATGGGGACTTCTGTATTATAGTCACCATTGTTCTGCAGATTTAAACTATCCTAAAAAAACAAAGTGCATTGCAATGTCCACAACAGCCAAACTGTGGAAAGAACCTAGATGTCCATCAACAGATGAATGGATAAAGAAAATGTGGTATATATATGCAGTGGAATACTATGCAGCCATCAAAAGAAATGAAATCTTGCCATTTGCAACAACGTGGATGGAACTAGAGGGTATTATGCTGAATGAAATAAGTCAATCAGAGAAAGACAATTATCATATGATCTCTCTGATATGAGGAATTTGAGAGACAGGGTGGGGAGGGGGTTGTAGGGCGTAGAGAAAGAAAAAATGAAACAAGATGGGATCTGGGAGGGAGGCAAACCATAAAAGACTCTTAATCTCAGGGAAAAAAAAACCAAGGGTTGCTGGCGGGTTGTGGGTGGGAAGGGATAGGGTGGCTGGGTTATGGACATTGAGGAGGGTATGTGCTATGATAGTGAATGCTGTGAAATGTGTAATCCTGATGATTCACAGAACTGTATGCCCGGGGCAAATAACACATTATGTGTTAATTTAAAAAAATTAGGGGCGCCTGGGTGGCTCAGTGGGTTTAAGCCTCTGCCTTCAGCTCAGGTTATGATCTCAGGGTCCTGGGATCGAGCCCCGCATCAGGCTCTCTGCTCAGCAGGGAGCCTGCTTCCTCCTCTCTCTCTGCCTGCCTCTCTGCCTACTTGTGATCTCTGTCTGTCAAATAAATAAATAAAATCCTTTAAAAAAATTTAAAAAAAATAAAGTGCATTTAAAGAAAGACAAAAAGGTGAATTGGGCAGTAATGAGGAAAGGAGGAAACGATGGTAAAACAGTATTCGAGAAGGGGCCTGGCTATCTTGGTCAGTAGAGCGTGTGACTCCTGATCTTGGGATCATAAGTGCAAGCCCCACTTTGGGTGTAGAGATTACTTAAAAAAAAAAAAAAAGTTAAAAAAAAAACAGTATTAGACAAAATTCTTAAATACTCAGTTTTTTTGAAAACAGAAATTTTTGAAGAACTCTAAATTTGCTTTGACACCACTTATAGTCTTTTTTTTTTTTTTGACACCACTTATAGTCTTAACATGCTCCTTACAGAGGGAGAAAAGGATGTTTTGCGACTTAATGAAAATATGACAAACATTTAAATGAACTAAATGAATCTATAATGTTCCTCAAAGTACATTTTGCTTATCACTGTGTAAATGCCCCCTTTGAAAGCCTGGTAGCTTTTTTTTTTATTGGCTAAAGGATTTAAAGCAAAAAAATATGCCATTTTTGACTTAAATGTTCATTAAGAGTTAGCCCATTTAACTTTTCACCAAGCCTCTATTATTCTGATAAAGTGCCCGTTGTGTGACAGTTTTTATTTTGCAGTTCATTTTATTTTACGGTTTTCTTGGGATTGTTTTTGGGCAACAATTTGCCTGCCACTCCCCACTTAAAAGATTATTTACATCAATTATTTACATCAATACATTCTTCATTGTGCTCTTTCAAGACCCGACACAACGTGCAAGGTTGGAGGATATCACAAGATATTTCAGAAACTCAGAATCGAGGGGCACCTGGGTGGCTCAGTGGGTTAAGCCTCTGCCTTCGGCTCAGGTCATGATCTCGGGGTCCCGGGATCAAGCCCCACATCGGGCTCTCTGCTCAGTGGGGAGCCTGCTTCCTCCTCTCTCTCTGCCAGCTGCTCTGCCTACTTGTGATCTCTCTCCCTCTGTCAAATAAATAAATAAAATCTTAAAAAAAAAAAAAGAAACAGGTAACTGAGTAAATATTTCTTTTCTATGTTCCAATAAGAAATGCACACCCAGGGGCGCCTGGGTGGCTCAGTGGGTTAAGCCTCTGCCTTCGGCTCAGGTCATGATCCCAGGGTCCTGGGATCGAGCCCCGCATCGGGCTCTCTGCTCTGTGGGGAGCCTGCTTCCTCCTCTCTCTCTCTCTCTGCCTGCCTCTCTGCCTACTTGTGATCTCTTTCCATCAAATAAATAAATAAAAATCTAAAAAAAAAAAAAATGAAACACACACCCAGCTTGAAGCAGCTAGTAGCTGTCTCCATTATTGTTCTGAAGATGAGTAGTGGAGAACAGCTCATGTTCCTTTTAGGTCCAGGGACCGTGGTAAGAGTCCCTGGGGGCAAAGGGACGATTTCTCCCAGGTATACAGAGATTAAGAGATAACCTCACTGGGCAGATGAGGAAAACCCTCCACACTGACGTTATCCATGCCAATATGGCCCTTCGGTCTCACAGCATGGCCCAGCAGGAGGAAGCTGGAATTCTAAGAGTAGCATCATCTCTGGGACCTTCAACAGTTACTGGGTCTTCAGTCCTGCCGGGCACTCTACTTCATGGGTACTCTACTACATGGGTAGATCATATTCCTCAGGTTTCCTTCAGCTATGTGAGGCTCTATGTCTGAGTTTAGAGCATGGAATATGGATGAAAGTGGCATTCTTCTTCTAGGACCTATGCATAAACATGCCCTATGCAAGCCTCCACTTCCTTTCTTCTCTGACCAAAAAATAAATAAATAAATAAATAAAATAAAAAATTTCAGTTTAAAAATGCCTGCTCATGGAGCACTGTAGTAGCTTTTAAACAAATACTTGGTGGGTGATCTGTGTGTGTGTAATTCTGTGATTTCAAGAGGCTAACACTTAGAAGAGATCTCTTGCGTAGCTGTTGGTGAGATTATTAAAAGTCAGTTAGCACTTTTCATACTAAATTCCCTCCAAAATACGTTTTGAGAGTTTGTTTGTCCAACTGAGTGATGATTGAAATAAAATTCCTAAGTATCATTTATCTCCTATTAAGTCAACTATCCCTTCCATTATCTGTTTTGTTTCTAACAACACAATTCCAACACAGTTTATCTTGAAGTCCGTCCAATCTTGTTTTAAACATTTCTTCTGCACTATGACTAATATGCTTAGTGACTTGACAGGGGACCATTTTTTTTTAAAGATTTTATTTATTTATTCGACAGAGATCACAAGTAGGCAGAAAGGCAGTTAGAGAGAGGAGGAAGCAGTCTCCCTGCTGAGCAGAGAGCCTGATGCAGGGCTCGATCCCAGGACTCTGAGATCATGACCTGAGCCGAATGCAGAGGCTTAGCCCACTGAGCCACCCAGGCGCCCCTGCAGTTACTGTTCTTATATATTCCAGGGAATGTACACAACTTGCAATAAAAGTAATAATTAAAAACTGTTCATCTTAATACAGTTTTCCTCAAGAAGTCCAGACAACTCCAGAGAAGGATTGTTTAGATAAGAGAGAAGAGTGAGACAAGCAGCAACAGAAGCCAGACAGAATTCCTAAGTGTTTGAAGCAAATGTGTCCACATTTGTCTTATTTATTTATTTTTAAAAGATTTTATTTATTTATTAGACAGAGATCACAAGTAGGCAGAGAGGCAGGCAGCGGGGAGCGAAGCAGTCTCCCCGCTGAGCAGAGAGCCTGATGTGGGGCTTCATCCCAGGACTCTGGGATCATGACCTGAGCCGAAGGCAGAGGCTTTAACCCACTGAGCCACCCACGTGCCCCCACATTTGTCTTATTTAAAAGATGGCCCATCCTTGTGGTATTCTACAGAATAAGAGGTCAGAATTCTCCTGTGCTTCTTTTGGTGCTCAGTGTCCCATCCGTGAGTAGGTCAATTGATGTCCATCATCAAACGAGGATAATGGTAGCAAGAAGAATCATGGAGACGGACAATGGGATTGTTTGCATCCAAGCAAAATGTTATTATTATTATTATTATTATTTTATTTTTTTTTGAGAAAAGACGTTTCTTAGACATTGACTATCATGATTTATTCCTCTCCTGGAGTTCAGTGGCTCTGAAGTTCTGGCCTACCCCTAAAATTTTCCCTGGTGTCATTTCTGCCTGAGGGAGTTCTGTCCACCCTAGCAGACAGTTGGTGTTTGTCTCCCCATGAAATACCCTGGAGCCTTCTCTGCGCCCTTCATCTGCTGCCATCCCTCTCACCTGGAGTGCTACAGCGGCCTTAGGGTGACCAGCTGTTCCTGTTTGCTGCTACTCAGGGTTGGAGGATAACGGGGAGGTCCCAGCATGCAGAACTTCCAACGCGAAGCCTAAGAAAGTCTTGGGCAATGTGGAGGAGTTGGTCACCCGGAGCAGCCTCTTACCTGTGTCCTTGCCATTCCTCTGGTTCCTTTCTCTGATCCATTGACCACAGAATGGCTGGAATTCAAACAAATCTGGTCGTGTCGCCCCCCTGCTGGAAACCCTTAGAGGGCCTCCTAGCATTTTTATTTTATTTTATTTTATTTTTTTAATTTATTTGACAGAGAGAGATTACAAGTAGACGGAGAGGCAGGCAGAGAGAGAGAGAGGGAAGCAGGCTCCCTGCTGAGCAGAGAGCCTGATGCGGGACTTGATCCCAGGACCCTGAGATCATGACCTGAGCCGAAGGCAGCGGCTTAACCCACTGAGCCACCCAGGCGCCCCCTCCTAGCGTTTTTAAAGCTAAGTCACTTCACAGGGCATACAAGGTTCCTATGATTCAGTCCCTGCTGTCCCCTGGCTCCATCACTCATGGACACTCTTCGTCTTCCCACCTGTCGGACCCCCCACCCTCACCCCCACCCCACCAGCAAGCTGCACTGTGGGCTTCCGCCATACAAATGTTCTTTGGCCCATGCTTGAGGCACCCTTCTCGTCCCCAGGCCTTCTTCATTCACGCGGGTCCCTCTAACCAAATGCTCTTCTTCACTACGGTGATCCGTCTGCCCAGGTCTCACCCTGCTGTCGCCTCCCCAGGCCAGTCTTCTCTGACTTACCCTAATTTCGTTAGGTGCCTCTATCCATTGGCATGATGTGGGCTCCCCATGACAGAACCGCGATCACTGTGGCTTTACAGGGTGGAAATCCGATTTCTCTCACATGTGGAATGGACGCGGAGCTGGACGGCCCAGGGCCGTTTGGAAGCGTGCGGTCCCTGGGGACCCAGGCTCCTTCGTCTCCACACCTCTATCCTAGCCTGGAGCACCTCGTGGGCCAGGCTGAGATTCTGTTTGAGATTCTGTATTTGCCCTACTGGCAGCTATTCATCCTAAGACCAAACTAACAGCCAAGGTCATTGGCATCTCCCAGCCATCCAGGGCCCATTCCCTGAACTGTCTCCTTTACCTGACAGTCGCACACCAGGCTGGCGGAGCCCCTGACCTAGATCACCCCAGGGCCAGGGACCATACAACCAGGGACAGCTCCTCTGCCCCAGAGGCAGCTGGAATTATTCCAACTCTCCAATCCCAAGCTTGCCTGGCCCTCAGAGGACATGATCAAGGCTGTGGCTGATGCTTCCCATGACACTAGCTTCAGCCACTTCTTGACTGTTTGCTCCGGAGCACAGGGGACACGGCGACACTGTTCAGTTCAGCCGACCTTCTTTAGAAAATGGGCAACACGCTGAACACGGATCTGTTTATTCATGTGGTCATTGAACAAATATTTTTTTGAGCCGCAGAGTCAGGCTTGTTGTAGTTCCAGGAGCCCAAGTGAGCTAACTAGACACGGTCTCTTACTCAGTGCCGTGTCTAGAACAAATTCTGCCGGCACATCGAAGCCTTGCAGGGCCCACCTTCCTTTTCCCTTCAGACATGTTTAACGCTGTGCTTTTTATGGTAAGTATTCAATAAATCTCAATGGAGCCGCCAGTTGGAACAAGAAGGACAGAGTGGGAGATTTTTAATGTTCTCATTATCATCCCAATTTCTCCTTAAAAATTACTCCGTCATTCTTCCCTTTTAAGTTTTATAGCCCCAAAGGAATGAACAATTGGATAATAAGGGCTAGATATAAATTCTAATTCCCTTTCCTGGAATGTGTCTTTGTAACACTCTGTACTGTTTTCCTTTGAACTGTAATATTGTAGAAATTGATGGAGGTTTTTGAAGTGAGCTGAGCCCCACGGTGTCACATGGTGTTATCTTTCCCAGTGCCAGGTTCTTATGTTTAAGGTCTGGTGTGGCGGGAAAGCCCCCAGCTACCATCATCTCTCTATACAGATTCTTTTTCTTTCTTCTTGAGTGTGAGAGTGCTTGGGGCAGGGAGGGGAGAGGGGGCAGAGGGGAAGGCTAGAGGGAGAGAGAATCTTTTTTTAAAAGATTTCATTTATTTATTTATTTACTTACTTTTTTTTTTTTTTTTTAACAAAGAGCACAAGCATGCCACAGGCAGAGGGAGAGAGAGAAGCAGACATCCCGCTGAGCAGGGAGCTGGATGTGGGACTCCATCCCAGGACCCTGAGATCATTACCTGAGCCTAAGGCAGAGGCTTTAACCCACTGAGCCACCCAGGTGCCCCCACATATATATTTCTTAAATCTTTGTTCACCTGCCTTTCTTACAGTGGTGGTGATAGAAATGAATTAAAGAACTATGTCCTAACTTGAAGGTCTCTCAAACAATATGTCACTAGTTTATTAGTGTCTGTGCAATGGGGCATATAACATGAAATAGGGTCTCCCAAACAAGATAACACCATTTTAATTAATTAATAATAGGGCCATAGGTTCTAAACACAAAGTGGTTTCATTCGTTCCATCTGTGCCTTCTGTCATCTGTTTTCTGTTGCTTCTTGCTTTTCTGTCCTGTAGAGACATCCAGAAGATTCCATCATTTCCCAGCCATTTCCAGTCCTTAAAGCTTAGTCCCTGTATAGCTCCAATTTAAACTTCATCCCACTCCCTCTTCCCCTTTCCTGCCCTCAGCAGGCTAACAACGGCTCAGGGGTACGGAGGTAGACAGAGCTTGTCTCTGCTTTTCTTTCTTTCTTGCTCCCTCCTGGAGGGGAAGAGGGGGCTTGTGATCGAGCTTGGGACCTCCCCACCAACCATACTCCAGTTTTCTCCAATGTGTTAGGGTGTCAGCTGTGAGGAAAGACAGGCTCTGAGCCTTTTTCCGTCTGCTGATCTTCTCTTGGGGGCTGTGATGGTTAATTAAAATGAACCCAGGACACTCGCCTGGGCTACAGCGCCTGGTTCTTTGGCCAGACACAAGTCTAGATGTTGCTGTGATGGCATTTTTAAAGATGTGATTAATTTAAATCAGCAGATTTTGAGTAAAGGAGATTATTCTCCATCACGTGGATTGGCCTCATCTCATCAGTTGAAGGCCTTAAGAGAAAAGCCCAGATCCCCACAAGAGAAGGAATTGTGCTTCCAGACCGTCTTTGGACTCAAGACGGCAACACTGATTCCTGCTGATTCCTGCTGGGATTTCCAGGCCGCCCACCCGCCCGCCTGCCACGCACATTTCAGACTTGCCACCTCCCACCACCGCATGAGCCAGTTCCTTAAAATAAATCTCTCTCTCAGAAATGAGCTATCGAGCCAGGAAAAGACATGGAGGAACTTAAATGCGTATCACTAAGTGAAAGAAACCAATCAGAAAAGGCTACATATTGTATGATTCCTACAATATGACATTCTGAAAAAGGCAAAACTATGGAGACAGTGAAAGGATTGGTGGTTGTCAGGGTTTGGGGTGAAGGGAGAGACGAACAGGTAGGTGGAGGACAGAGGATTTTTAGGGCAGTGAAAATAATCTGCGTGAAACCATGATGATAGGTACATGTCACTATACATTTGTCCGAAAACATATAAGGTCCATGGCTAGAGTGAACCCGAAGGTGAGCTAAGGACTTTCAGATGATGATCATGTGTCCCTTGTCCTCCCCCACCAAGCATACCGTCCTGGTGGGAGATAATAGGGGAGTCCGTACATGTGTGGGCATAAGTAGATGGGACATTTCTATAACTTCTGCTCAATTTTGCTGTGAACCAAAAACTGCTGTAAAAAAAAAAAGTCTGTTTCAAAATCATTTTTTTTTAATTTTTAAAGATTTTTTTGTTTATTTGACAGATAGAAATCACAAGTAGGCAGAAAGGCAGGGAGAGAGAGAGGGCGATGCAAGCGCCCTGCCGAGCAGAGAGCTCGATGTGGGGCTCGATCCCAGGATCCTGGGATCATGACCTGAGCCGAAGGCAGAGGTTTTAACCCACTGAGCCACCCAGGTGCCCCTCAAAATCATTTTAAAATCTCGTATATGTGTGTGTTTCCTCTTAGGACCTTCAACTGATTGGACGAGCCCACCCACATTGTGTGAATGTGTGTGTGTGTTGTGCAAGCACACACATTTTATTGGTTCCATCTCTTTGGAGAATCCTAAGAAGGGTTTTCTCTGCTTCTCTGCCAACCCAACTGGTCTGTGCCAATGGCTTCTGTGTGTAGTGCAGGCACCCTAATCTTCAGAAGAGTTTCTCTTGGAATACCTCTTTCTTTGGCTGGGGTGGTGGCGGAGAACGCCTCCTCCTTCCACCTCACCGAGAAGGGAAGGAAAGCCACAGTGCACTGCTTGAAGCCGACAACGTTCCAATCTTGTGACTCTCTTCCCATCTCCCCTCCACAGTCTTTTTGGGTGGAAATCGAGTATTGACAAGATGGGAGGGCATGGATCAGAATGGTGCCCAGTGGTAGCAGTTCTCTTCAGAATGTGTTTTGTTGTTGTTGTTGTTGTTGTTGTTTTAAGATTTTATGTATTTATTTGTCAGAGAGAGAGAGCACAAGTAGGGGGAGCAGCAGGTAGAGGGAGAAGCAGGCTCCCTGCTGAACAAGGAGCCAGAGATGGTGGACTTGATTTCAGAATCCAGGGATCGTGACCCGAGCCAAAGTCAGACGCTTAACCAACTGAGCCACCCAGCCACCCCAGAATGTGGGGTTCTTGGTGCTCCTCAGTCCTCAGCTATAGACCTCAGCGGTCAGTTCCAGGACAATGGGAAAACTTCAGCTCAGCTTCTGTTACAGTAAGTTTTCAGGATATGCTACCAGGCATTCCTTGAAAAAAAAGTTCCAAGTTCTCAATATATATTTGGGGTAACTAACTGAAATAGAGTTAAACACTTTAACACAAGGCTTCTCTGAAGCTTCACCACGTTGATGTGAATGGTAAGCTCCTTCAAGAGGAAACAACATGCTGGAATTCCTGAACCTTCACTCTGGAACTCAACTTTGAGACTTAACTAGTAATAACTCCCAGAAGCGTTTCACAGGATACCGGGTTGGGAAATAGGGAGTTAGTGAGGCAGCTGAGACCCTGGCTCTCCTTGCTCCTTTCCAACGTGCAGCCTCTCTGGGATTTGGGACTAATTACTCGACTTCCTGAGATTTGTGAGCATCTGAGGACAAAGTACAAAGCGCATACCAGAGAACCAGTGTTCCCTAAGTGATAGCTATTACTGTGAATAAGATCTGGTGTTCATGGGTATGGGATCAACTCATAACCCGTCCTACCATCAATAGGTGTATTTCACCAATGACTCTTTTGTTGTAAGAACAATTGAATGTGTGATGTACTCTTTTTTTTTTTTTAAGATTTATTTATTTGACAGAGATCACAAATAGTCAGAGAGGTAGATAGAGGGTGGGGGAAGCAGGCTCCCTGCTGAGCAGAGAGCCTGATGCGGGGCTCAATCCCTGGACCCTGAGATCGTGACCTGAGCTGAAGAAGAGGCTTTAACCCACTGAGCCACCCAGGCACCCCAAATGTGTGATGTACTCTTAAGGGGTCTAAATTATGAACTGTGGGTTTTTTGTTTTCTTTTTAAGATTTATTTATTTGAGAGAGAGGGAGAGAGAGAGAATGCGTGAGTTGGGCTTGGAGCAGAGGGAGAGAATCCTCAAGCTGACTCCCCACTGAGCATGGAGCCCAAGGTCAGCTCATTCTCACGAATCCCCAGGGATCATGACCGAGTCGAAACCAAGAGTTGGCTGCTCAACCCGCTGCGCCATCCAGGCACCCTTGAATTGTGTGTTAATCACATCTCTGCTATCATCACTCTTTATTTTTCTCCGTTTTAAAACTGGTTACATGGAGGAAATCAGAGCATTTTTCCTAACTCCAAGCTCTGGACAGTTTTTATACTGGCCAGGTTAACTTTATTTATTTTCAAATTTATTTATTTGAATAAATTGGAGGGGCAGAGGGTCAGGGAGAGAGAATCTCAAGCAGACTCTGAACTGAGTACAGAGTCTGACCAGGGGCTCAACCCCACAACCTTGAGATCCCAACCTGAGCCAGAAGCCCTACCAACCATGCCTCCCAAGGACCCAGAAAGGCGGGGTTTATTTATTTATTTACTTACTTATTTTTAAACCTATTTATTTATTTGTTTGACAGACAAGAGATCACAAGCAGGCAGAGGTAGGCAGAGAGAGGGAGAAGCAGGCTCCCTGCTGAACAGGGAGTCCGATGTGGGGCTTGATTCCAGGACCCCGAGATCATGACCGGAGCCGCAGGCAGAGGCTCAACCTACTGAGCCACCCAGGCGCCCCTCAGGTTAACTTTAAAGAGATCAGTGAAGTCACAGAGAATGAGTTAACTGTTAGAAAACTTGATTTCCTACTACAAACATGCAATGAGTAAATACGATTTCCTACAACAAACAAACAGGTGAAGGTGACAGGACATGTCCAGAGATAAGAGGGGTTGGGATACAATTACATTGTCCCCATCCTCGGCTCAGCCCCCCTCTCAGGGGCAAGAGGGGGCTCTGAAGGGGATCTCTCCTCTTCTGTCATTCAAAACCTCAGCCCAGGCTTTGGTCAGATATGTGAAGGTCCCATTATCTTTACTTTTGTGCTCTTTGATGTATACAGATTGGCTGAAAACTAGTGTTTTTTTGTTAGTTTGCAAAAGTACCGTCACCTCATATTTTATATGATTTATGTGATGAAATATTTGGAGTCCACACATCCGTTATTACTGTATTACACAGCATCGAAGTTAAAAGCTTTATAACATTTAATCATTAAAGTTCTCAGAAAGAGAGCTCCTTGTCCATAAAATATTTACATTTTTGAGGATAGTATACAGAGTACTATACGTTTTCCAGGAAAGACTTTTACCCCCAACTGACTACTGCTTTTATCCTTGATGTCTTCAAGGCATGTGACTTGTCATATCCTCCAGCCTCTTATCCTCCTTGTGCAAGAAAAGGCAACGGCCGGGACTGTACTTTCTGTTCAGGATTCTAAGTTTCTCATTCTCTCAGACTCTGTCAGAGACAATCTCATGATCTCAGTTTTCATCAAGGTTGTCTTAAAGATATATTTATTTATTATTGTGGTAAGAATACAACATGAGATCTACCCTCCTAACAGAATTTTTAAACATTTTATTTTTAAGTAATCTCTACGCCCAACATGAGGCTCGAAATCACCACCCCAAGATCAAGAGCCGCACGCCCCCCTGACTGAGCCAGCCAGGCACCCCTACCCTCTGAACAAATTTTTATTTTTTATTATTTTTATTTTTTTAAGATTTTGTATATTTATTTGACAGAGAGAGAGACAACAAGAGAGGAAATACAAGCAGGGGGAGCAGCAGAGGGAAAGGGAGAAGCAGGCTCCCCGCTGAGCAGAGAGACCAATGCGGGGCTGGATTCGAAGACCCTGAGATCATGACCTGAGCTGAAGGCAGATGCTTAATGACTGAACCACCTAGGCATCCCTGAATTTTTAAGTACACAGTACAGTATTGTGGATTATAGGCACAACATTGTACAGTGGATCTATAGAACTTACTTGTTTGGCATAACTAAACCTGTGTACTCATTGAATAGCCATTTCTCCCTTCCCCCAGCCCCTGGCAACTACCTTTCTGCTCTCTGTTTCTATCTAGGAGTCTGACCCTTTTATGTATCTTCTGTAAGTGGAATCATGCAGTATTTGCCGTTCTGGGGTGGGCAGCATTAAATTCAATAGTACTTAACATTTCTGCCTGAAAAATACCTTTCTTATTTTGCTAATATATCTCCAATGCCCACTGTCAGCCCAGAACCGCCTGGCCTCATCACATTTTTTATCAGTGACCTGTAGGTTGCCTAAGGAGATGAATATTCAGAATGTAACATTCACTTCAGTTATTATGACACAATCCATCTTTAGGTGATAACAAACCAACCAATTGTCCCTGGGGGGATTTTATGGTCTGTTATGCAGCAGCAGAATCTAATGTGGAAACCGGAGCTTACCGTAGTCTAAAGCCTTACCTTGGTCGAATTTACTTGAATAAGACACCTGATTGTCAACAGAACTTGAACTTACTTTCAGATTGGCCTTTGTTTTGAAAGCTTTGCTGTTGGGAAATGTAATATGGGACCTCTACTTTGGAAAAAGAGTTGAACAGTTTCTTAATAAAACGAAACAAGCAATTACCGTGTAATATAGTTAGCAATTTCGCTCCTGAGTGTTTAGTGTAGAGGAATGGAAACCTATGTTCACACAAAAATATGGACACAAATGTTTATTGCAGCTTATTCGTAATAGCCAGAATCTAGAAACAATCCAACTGTTCCTCAATGGACGAACGGTTAAAGGACCTTGGTACGTATATACCATGGCAGGAGAAGCAGGCTCCCTGCTGAGCAGAGAGCCGGATGAGAGACTGGATCCCAGGATCCTGGGATCATGACCTGAGCCAAACGCAGATGCTTAACCGACTGGGCCACGCAGGGACCCCAGGAATGGGCTATTTTTGATACAATAATTTGGATCGATCCTAAGTGAATTATGCGGGGTGGAAAAGGCTACTCCCCAAAGGTACATACCATGTGATTCCATTTATATAACATTTTTCAAATGACAACATTATAAAGAACAGAGCCCGTGTTGCCATGGGTGAGGGACAGGGGTGGGGCTGGGAAAGAGGGTGTGGTTATAAGTGGGGGGAGCATGGTGAGGGGCTATTGTGTACCTTGACTGCTGCTGATTTCATGGATCTTACACAGGATAAACTTGCACCATCATAAATACCCACCAAGAAGGGTGCCTAACACCGAGGGAATCAGAATAAGATGGTGGAGTGTATCAGTGTCCGTTTCCTGTTTGCAATATTGTCACTATAGTTTTTCTGCAAGATGCTCTCTTGGAGGGAGACTGGATCAAGGGTTCCGTATGATTTCTTAGGACTGCATACAAATCTACATTTGTCTCACAGTAAAGAAGTTTAATTGAAAAAAGCCTTTGCTTATTGTTGAAGATAGTGCAGGGAAAGCAATCCCTTAAATCTGATAGACCGTTACAGGGCAAGGAAAAGTTTTCCTCTGTTCTTCCTGAGGAACAGCATGCATTGCAGAACAGAACCATAGGTGTCAGAAAGTCAGAAGTCACTTCTGTTACCTCAAAAGCAATTTGGTATCAGTCTCCTCTAGAAGTCAGTGCAAGGAGAAGAACAGCAAGAGATGAGAGTAACCTCAAGAAATTCTCAATGAATTCCAAAGATGAACTTCTCAATTACCTTTCTTACTCTTTAAGCTCAGAATGGGACTCTGTACTTGAGCAGATCCAGACTTGAAATGGCACATCGGCCAGTCTCAATGTTTGGGCATTAACCAGTATTCTTGCCATTTAAAAACAGTCTATGCAATGGATGGTTCTTCCATTCCTGCAGTGTGGAAGGCACTGCTGGGGGTGGGGGGTGAAGCTGAAAGATGGTGGACGAGGAAGTCTCCAGGAATTTACAGGAATCCACTGAGGGAGATAGGGCAGCGTGATAAGGAGCGTAATGAGAACACCTCTGGACAGGTAGAGACGCAGTCCAGGGCTGTGTAGAGGGGGTTGTGGGGTGTGTGTGTGTGTGTGTGCGCGCGCGTGCGCATGCACTCGCACGCGTGAGAGAGGAAGAGAGTTAGAGATGAGGACTAAGGAGACAAGGGAAGGATTACTGGAGACGGTATTTAAACTGACCTTGAGGAGCGCCTGGGTGGCTCAGTGGGTTAAGCCTCTGTCTTTGGCTCAGGTTATGATCTCAGGGTCATGGGATCGAGCCCTGCGTCAGGCCCTCTGCTCAGCAGGGAGCCTGCTTCCCACCGCCCCACCGCCTCTCTGCCTGCTTGTGATCTCCATTTCTGTCAAATAAATAAATAAAAATATTTCTTTAAAAAATGACCTTGAAGTGATTGCCTGTGCAGATCTTGAAACACAACACAACACAATTGAATTAGAAATTTAGTTCCTCAGCAGCAATGGCCCCCTGTTCAGTGCTCATCAGCCCCATGGGGCTTGTGGCTCCTGTGTGTGACAACATAGATATAGGACATTTCTGTCACTGAGGAAATTCTGGAGGGCTGTGCCTGCCTCGAATTTGGCTATGTGGAGATGGGAAGGCAACTCAGGGGAGGAGGCAGCGAAAAGAGGCAGAAGGGCGGGAGGATAGTACAGCAGTCTGAGGTAATAGGGGGAGGGGAAATTGGAATCCATTTCTGAAAGACCTGAGGGCACGTTCAGGGGTACGAAGAGCAGTACCTCTCTTTCTTCGTTTGACAAATAGATCCTGGTGATCACACCCGTAGATTGGGACTGTCATTCTTTCCCACAGCTGTGTAGAACTCCACCCCTGAGCGTGGTTTACTCCAGGAGCACCTCTTGATGGGGACCTGGGCTGATTCCAGAGTCTCACTGCTACCAGCAAATGCTTAATGTAGAAGATACTTTGTATTTTTGGCATTGTCCTCTTGAACCTGGTGCTTCCAAGGGTGGCGCCTGGGGGCCAGCCTAGAACCCACTTCTCTAGCCCTTTCTCATTTGGAAAATAGCAGGGGTGGGGTGGGGGTCGAGAATGCCCTGTGTTCAAACCGCCATCTTGTGGTGGTTTCAGATTCCTTCTGAAGGTTTTTTTGTTTTTTTAAGATTTTATTTATTTATTTGACAGAGAGTGGGAGAGGGAACACAAGCAGCGGGAGGGGAGAGGGAGAAACAGACTCCCCCGACCCCAGCAGGGAGCCTGATGCGGGGCTCAATACCAGGACCCTGGGATAATGACCTGAGCCAAAGGCCCCTCCTCCTGAAGGTTTTTAAATCTGCCCTGATGGGGCGACTGGGTGGCTTAGTGGGTTTTAAAGCCTCTGCCTTCACCTCAGGTCATGATCTCAGGGTCCTGGAATCGAACCCCGCATTGGGCTCTCTGCTCAGTGGGGAGCTTGCTTTCCCCCACTCCTTCTCTGCCTGCCTCTCTGCCTGCTTGTGATCTCTGTCAAATAAATAAAATCTTAAAAATCAATCAATCAATCAATCAATCAATCTGCCATGAGGTGGGCAGTGGCCGACAGCCAGGGCCGGAGGACAGGAGGTCAGTCATGAGCACTTACCAGCAAAATTGCTTGGAGTCAAAGATGTCCTCGGTATCTGTCAGCACCATCATCTTCTTTAGCTCTTAGGTTGGACGTGATATCCCACCTGCCCCTCACGGCCTTAAAAAGACTGCCCACAGCTCTGGGTTTGCATTCAAGCCCAGCAAAGGGATAGCGTGGCCCATATTGGAGCTTAGCGTCTCAGCCGAAGTGTGTCTTTGGCTTTTCTCTCCTGCATCGTCCTCAGTTGGATTTCCCTTTGCTTCCTGCCGTGAAGGCACATAAGACGCCCCCCTTCTAACAAGATGAGAGGACACTGTCTTGGTCCCACTCTGCAGTTCTCAGGACACTTTTTATTCTTCATATCCCCCAAATCACACTTATAAGTACTTTGAGTTGATACATGATGCTATTTGTAATTTACTTTAAAAGACTTTTAGGGCGCCTGGGTGGCTCAGTGGGTTAAAGCCTCTGCCTTCAGCTCAGGTCATGATCTCAGGGTCCTGGGATTGAGGCCCGCATCGGGCTCTCTGCTCAGCAGGGAGCCTGCTTCCCCTCTCTCTGCCTGCCTCTCTGCCTGCTTGTGATCTCTCTGTCGAATAAATAAATGAAATCTTAAAAAAAAAAAAAAGACTTTTAGAAGTCCTTCCCTATAGCCACATCATATAGGAATTTGTCCATGTTTTCCTTAGTACTTGAACAGTCTGGTGTCTTATGTTTGGATTGTTGATCCGTTGGGGTTTATTCCTGTGCATGGGATGAGCAGTGGTTTGCATTGTCTATTCATGTGCACATTAAATACAGAGGACTTGGGGGTGCCTGGGTGGCTCAGTCATTAAGCTTAAGTGTCTTCCTTTGGCTCAGGTCATGATCCTGGGGTCCTGGGATCAAGCCCCGTATCTTGAGCTCTCTGCTCAGCAGGGAGCCTGCTTCTCTCTCTCCCAGTCCCCCTGCTTATGTTCCTTCTCTGCCTCTCTCTCTGTCAAATATAAAAATCTTTAATAAATAAATAAAGTTATTCAGCAGGGAGACTGCTTCCCTGCTCTCTCTCTCTCTGCCTGCTTCTCTGCCTACTTGTATCTCTCCCTGTCAAAAAAAAAATAAAATAAAATCCAGTAGTCAAAACATACCACCCAACGAGAAAATGAGCAAATCAACAGACATTTCACCAAAGAAGATGGATGGCCAATGAGCAGGAGAAAAGATGTTCAATATTATTAGCCATCAGGGAAATGCAAATTAAAACTACGATGGGGTATTACCACAGCCTTATTACAATGTGTAAAAAAATGACACTATCGGGGAGCCTGGGTGGCTCAGTGGGTTAGGCCGCTGCCTTTGGCTCAGGTCATGATCTCAGGGTCCTGGGATCGAGTCCCGCATCGGGTTCTCTGCTCGGCAGAGATCCTGCTTCCCTCTCTCTCTCTCTCTGCCTGCCTCTCCATCTACTTGTGATCTCTCTCTGTCAAATAATAAATAAATAAAATCTTAAAAAAAAAAAATGACACTATCAAATGGTGTTGCTGGGACGCCAGGGTGGCTAAGTCCGTTAAAGTTTTGCCTTTAGCACAGGTCCTGGGATAGAGTCCTGCATCGAGCTCCTTGCTCAGGGGGGTCTGGCATCTCCCTCCGCCTGCTGCTCCCTCTGCTACTGTGGGAATGTAAAATGGTACAGACACTCTGGAAAAGGATTTCGCGGTTTCTTTTCAAACTAAACCTGGGCTTACTGTTGGCTCCCCTGGCACTCTGCGCTTCTCCGGTGGGGGCCGCTGTCCCCTTGCCCACCATCACCTGCCTGTTGTTTGTCATCCAGGTTGGGACGAGCAATTATCTGTCTCGAAGCTCAGGTGACTGTGGCATCCCTGTTCCTAACACAGGACCCTGAGCCTTGGAGACACTTTGTGCCACAGGAGGAAAGTGCTGCTTCTTCACTGTTCGCGGGAGCACAGGGACACACGGCGACAATCTTCAGTTCAGCCCACCTTCTTTAGAAAATAGGCAACACGCTAAATACGGATCCGTTTATTCACGTGGTCATTGAACAAATATTTTTTTGAGCAGCCAAGTCAGGCTTGTTGTAGTTCCAGGAATCCCAGTGAACTAACCGGACATGGTCTTATTCAGTACTGTTCTAGAACAAATTCTGCTGGCACATCGAAGCCTTGCTGGGCCCACCTTCCTTTTTCCTTCAGACGCATTTAATACTATGCTTTTCATTTGTTAGATTATCTGTCCTGTTTTGAAAGACTTTATAGTTTCCATTTGGTCTTATACCTTTCTTGAAAATTTTATTAAATATGATGCTTCTAGATGTGATGTAATTGAATTTTTCCCCTCTTTCTTCTCTAGATGCTTAGTCTAGTACAGAAAATTCTATTGGTTTTTGTATATCTGCCTTTTGAGTGTACTCTTTTCCTAGTGGTTATAGCTTTTTATTAAAATCTCTTGAGCTGGGGCACCTGGGTGGCTCAGTGGGTTAAAGCCTCTGCCTTCAGCTCGGGTCGTGATCCCAGGGTCCTGAGATCGAGCCCCACATCGGGCTCTCTGCTCAGTGGGAGGACTGCCTCCTTCTCTCTCTCTCTCTGCCTGCTTGTGATCTTTGTCTGTCAAAAAAAAAAAAAAAATCTCTTGAGCTCTGCTGGTGTACAATCAGGAATAAATACTTTTTCTCTTCTGACATTAGGGCAGTTTTAAAATTTTCTGTTAATAATTTTGTTAATAGTGACACCTGGGTGGCTCAGTGGGTTGAGCCTCTGCCTTCGGCTCAGATCATAATCCCAGAGTCCTGGGATTGAGGCCCACATCGGGCTCTCTGCTCAGCAGGGAGCCTGCCCCCGCCCCCACTCTCTGCCCGCCCCCCCCCCCCCCGCCCACTTGTGATCTCTGTCAAATAAATAAATAATATTAAAAAATAATTTTGTTAATAATCTGTTAATACCGCTCAGACAATCTTGGCTAGCAGGTAACCCTGCTTTGCTCTGATTTCAATTGAGAGGACTTTAGTATTTCCCTTTTGTTTTTTAAATCTAATTTGGGAATGGCTACTGGATTTTGTGAAAGTATTTCTTCAGCAGTGTCATGATCATAGGCTTTTTCTGCTCTAGGTTTGTGATGGAATGAAATGTGTTACTGGATTTCCTGATATCAGCCCACACCTGGCATCTTTCACACACTAGCAGTGTTTCATTCTGTTGATAAATTATTGGCTTTTGTTTGCTAGTAACAGAAATGCCCCCAAGGTTTTGGCATTTGGGTGTCCCCCTTTCCACTTCCAGTACTAAGGTGGGTTTTCTTCCATCTTATGTTACTGTGATCATTTCAACTTTGATGAGAAACGGGAATAGTTGCAGTATCTCCAGGTAATCCTGTATTTTAGTAAGTTATTATACAGTTTCAAAGACAAATCATTCATAATTACACTATCTTAAGTTACTCACAGCTCCTGCTGTTTTGCCAGAAACCCCTTTTGTGGTTTTTGTCAGAATCGGCAGCGCCTCAAGAAACTTCATAAGGAATCTGCGCTCTGAATGGGGCCACAGGCTGCTCTTCTGACTTCCGGGGTGGGGTGGGGAGGAGGAGCTCCTGCTAGCTAGAGCCCGGCTACCCTCCTTCCTCATGGAAGGCTGCTGTGGAGCATGCGCACAACGCAGCTCTGGGGGAGCCATTCACAGTCATTGTGCCTGCATGTATTTACAATTTCCCAGCAGATGGCTGCGGAACTACTTGAGGAAGGGGCGCCAGCGAGGCCGTGACTCCCTTCCCAGACAGGCTAGAAGTTACCTGCACCCGCAGCTAGTTTGGGCACGAGAAAGGACCAGGGCCAGCTTAGGGCACCGGAGAGCGCCCATCTTCATCAATGCCTTGTCTTGCCCACCCCCCACCCTTGACCCTATTAAGTGAACAACAGCAAAAGTCAGGCTCACCCCCGATATCCCCTCTGCTGGTAAGGTTCTAGTTCTTAACCAGAATGGTGGTTTCAGAGGTGTTCATTTTATTATGCTTTATAACTTATGTACATGTTACATATATTCATTTTGAATGCTTTGATACAATAAATTAAAAAAGCATACATATACAAGTAAGAATGCCATTATCATGGGGAAGACCTTGAATCTGCTGTAATTTTTCTTCAGTTAGCCTATTCATAATCTCTGTACTGTAACTATTAATAGTCAGCAAACATGTCACAATGTACTTCCTGTCTTGATGCTGAAGTTAGAAATCCTTCTCCTATTAGAGCATTTAGAAAGAATCGTAAGGCTTTTTTATTTTTTTAAGATTATACCGTAGGGCAATTTTTCTATGGAAACTTGTAACCGATACTTGCAGTACAGGCATGATAGCAGGCTACTGAGTTTCTGTCAGCCTGTCTCTAGTTTAAAACAGTCCATGGGATGGCAGGGATTTCTTCCAGAAGGCTGTATCACATGTAAGTCTGAACATTCCTCACTGCTGCTCTTGAGCACCATCTTGAGATTTCAAAATTTCTGCTTTGTTGGGAACACTAAAACCTGACCTCAGAAAGGACGCCTGGGTGCAGAGTAAACGAAGCGAACGTCCAACCCTGTGAAGGGGACCGCCAGCTGGGCTCACTGTCCGCCCCACTGCTTCCTCCAGACCGAATCCTGGTTTCAGGACTCACTGGCCCACGACAGCCAGAATAAAGACTATGATTTCCTGTTCTCTTTATAGTTAGTAAGATCACGTGACTAAGTTTGAGTTGAGAAGTGTTCTTAGAGGCAGGGGCCAGAAATGCCAACAGATTTCCCACTGAGCAGCTAGCTGTCTGCAACCTCGGCATAGAAGCCGTGTGTTGAGCGTGGGGAGGGAGGACGGTGGTCCAGAGGACCTGGATTCCCGACCCTGCGGTACTGGAGCAGCCCCAGACCACCTTCCCGACTTTTACCCGCACAAGAAATAAAACTTCTATCTTGTTTAAGTCACTACTGTTTGGGGACACTAATAAATAGTGCCAGATTTGAGTCTCATTTCTTTAACCTAAAAAGCTGATGCAAGTTAAACACTGCACCTGGTGGCGGTTCTGTCCGCTGCTAAGATGACGTCAAGTGGAAGCAGGTTCCCACGGAGAACATCATGCGTCACAAATGGCTATTGTACGAGGTGCTGAACTCCAAAAGACTTCCCACTGGTAAAGCCTGCAAATGCATCTATGGTTTTCGAAAGAAGCATCAAGAACATCACAAACTAATTGCCTTTAGACTAGCTTAAGATGCAAAATGACTGAAGTCCCTTCCCATAAGAGAACTATAACGAGTAATTTAAACAAAACAGAAATGATTTTTTTTATTTACAATACTCAATGCATTTTACAAATAACATATTTGCATTCCCTAAGTCTTTTGGAAAGTAATTCCAGTTTGTGCAATGAGTTTACAGAAGTCTTAAGACATCTCTTAGACATCTTACACCTAAATTCTCAATTTTGAAAGATATTTCACACATTAATAGAAGACTGTTTTTAATTAAGAAAAACTAAACTCTGTAGTTAAATATTGCCCTTCAATTATTTTTAACCCAAATACAAACTGGATTAGCTCGTGAAATACCATTAGATTTGGATAAATTATTTCCACTGCTTCCCCCACCCCCAAAATGCATGCACAAAGTAAACATGGTAAATTACATTAACGACATTTTATTTCAACACTTTTTTTTTTTTTTTTTTTTGGACTCTCTCAACTATTGTTTTGCTCAGTCTGGGGTACAGATAGGTAGGATTCTAGTCCAGGGAAATCCTAAACCCCCACTCCAGAATAGGGAAGGATTTTCAGTAAGCATGCGGAGACAGGTCAGGATTAGGGAGATTTCTTAGCAGGTTCTCTGAGGAGGCCTTGTTTGCTAATCAGTACAAGGTTCCCCTTCAGGCCTGACAGCCTGAAGGGATCAGTTACCTCCCTACTGACAGGCGTGGGGAGCATCTAATGTAAGTCACCAAAGGACAATAGGCTCCTCCCTCTCCCCCTCCTCCCTGAATCGTTACCTTCATTTTGGTGCCTTTTGAAGTGGACAATGGAGAACAGTTCCTGTGTTCAGACCCAGAAACTGATTTAATGCCATATAAAGATCTGGAACAGGTAAAGAGCAATGAACAATGATACTTTAATTGTGCAAGAGTTTTCATCTCATGCACCTGAAAGAAAATTCCTTTTATCACTCATAGCTGCCATCTCTTAAAACATAAAATTCATGTCCTCGCTCTGGAGCAGGAGAGGAGAGCCAGCGGCATCTCCACATGGATGCACCCGTTTGGCCACGCCCTTCTCCATCTCCACACCAGCTCTCTCCTCACAAGACAGTGTCTCTAACACCGGCTGTAGGTGGCTGTCGGGGAGGTACGAAGCCAAAGAAATGAAGTCCAACGTTTGACACAGCCAACAAAATTCTAAGACAAAGAAATGGTGAGGTAGAGTTGAGAGAGTTCAACTGATTTTTCTGAGCATAGATCTTTTGGCACATTCTAAAATTATACAGACTCCTTCTCAAATTCTCCTCTGGGACACCTTTACAAAGTGCTGGCAACTTCAGGAATCCTTGGATCTAGTTAGGAAGTATCTACGTAAAGCTCACAGAATAAAGTCATCTGAAGAAATGAATTCCTGGCAGTTGAGCTTATTTACCCCAATATTGAAGCAAATAAACACAATGCTATCCGTTTGCTGAATTTATTTAAACAAATCAATTTAGAAATCTCATAGAATGAAACAAGACTTCTGACATGTAAACATACTGCCCTGTTCCTGAAACAGATGGTACCACCTGATAGAAGTTACTAATCGCTTGTTAGGAAAGCTGTCCGTTAATAAGGCCAGTCTTCAGCAGTTACTAAAACCATTGTGTTTCTTCAGCTTTCCTAGTGTGACGATGCAATACTATCAAACCACAATCAGATCTAATAAAGACAAGATTGGATGGACAGATCAGTACCATTGGTTACAGCTGTTCAACAGTTTCATTCTTGGCGCCACGTAAAAACAAGCCAATCACATCAAATCAATCATGGCTTTTTTTCTTTATCACAATTCACTAAGTGATGTTAATTATGGTCCTTGTCAAACACGTTTGGTAAAGGCTATTTACAGTGTACATGGCTGAGCATGCACTATTTATAGTTACAAAGATACCTGCCAGTTTATTACAATAGAATTACACAGTGCCTGAAAATGGTGAAACATCTCACACGTCATTTAAATCAATAGTTTCAAGCAGAAAACGTTCCTTATTTGACCACGATTGCAATAATTACATGAAAATTCTTATAAAAACACGAATCCCCCTCAAGAAATTGATGCATATTCTACGCACTATAGGTTAAGGCAGTAAAAAAATGTATTCCTGATAACTGGAGGTCTTGACAATGTCAATTAAAGCTGTCTGACTCTAGTTTTTCATTCTCCATCATATACTCAAAGTTCTGTCTGTATGACTAATTTGTGAAAGGTTTCATTTTTAAAGTTGAAGAAGTATTAGCAATGAAGAGAAGAGTTGACCCTGGAAAAAAGAAACTGCTAGGGAAAGGGAGAAATGTTAAGTTGGACTTGGCCTGAAAGTTTCCAAATTCTAAACAAGAGCGTTATTTGTGAATCTGAACCTTCAAAGTATAAAACAAATACATATAGTTTACCTTTCTTAATTTAAAATATACTGAACTTTGAGCAATTCAAGTAATGTAAGACTATCAAAAATAACTTCATAAGCCATACAAGCATCAACTGCATGTTCAATGTTTTAATTAAGAACTTTTTAAAAATTGTAAACTAAACCATGAGTTTAGTTAACAAATGATAAATGACCTTTTATTTGCACTTGTGATTCCTTTAATACAAACCGCTACCAACATACATGTAAAGATATGGCAGATTATGCACTTGATCAAAGCACTTTAAGCATAAAACAGATTCAAATGGTTTAAGTTCCGTGCATAAGATCGCAGATGCTGCCTACGCACTCGCAGGCAGCCCTCTCTCTAATCAGAATCCTTTATTCCTCAGCTGCAGATGAGACAGGGCACAAGCTGTTGTAAACAGGGCACTGCTGTAAAACCAGGATAGGATTTTTAAATTAAGATCGTTCTTGTTCAATTGAAAAGACTTTCCCCAAGTGTCTTCCAGCACTGGAGTATATTCTGCTGACCTCTGAATTTCATAAATTAACTTTCCTTGATTCCATTTTTACGGTGGTTGTGTTCACAGTTTTGTTTTAAAAATTGGTTTAAATTTATATAAAACTCTGTACATGTTCACAAATTATTGCATAAACAGCATAATCTTCCAGACAGTGTTTGCAAACACATGTCCAATTCAGGAAAAATATATTCACGTTTCCCGTCTGGCTTTTTTCTTCTTTTTTATTTGTTTGGGAGATTCCCAGCTAGTTTCAGACTTGGCTAAAGGGACAAAAACAAAGAAAAAACAGTAGTAAATACTATTATGTCTCAAAAATACAAAAGCAGCATCAATGAAAACGTGCTTTGAAATCCACTAAGAATGCTTCAACCTTTATGTTTAAGTTTTCAAGTTCCAGAGACATGTTTCGTAGGGTTACTCTATGGCTGCCATCCTCTTTTCCTTTGAATCCCAGTGTATTCTACTGGTTCATCACATGGAAGATATCTCACTGGTTTTGATCTAAAAAACCCATCATTAATATGGCTCAATCTAAGTAATAAAAACGAAAAGTGGGCAAAATGGACACTGCAGGTAGCTGAAGGGGGAAAAGGAGGGGAAAAAAGGGCACAGAACCATTCACAGTCCCAAGAACATGCGCATGGGGGAAAGGAAGGGACCAGATGGACAAAGGATCTAGCAAATCCTCTGCCATCTCCGTCCCTGGCCACCCCCCTCTTGCTTAGAGTGATTTCAGTCTCCTGGCCCTCACAGCTGAGGTCCATAACGTTCAAGGGAATCTAGCCTTTGCCAAAGGAGGACGGAATACTAATCGATCAGACTTCTAAGATCAAAAATCTAAATATTTCAGACTTCTAAGATATTAAGGCTTACAAACAGTACAAAAACATACAAAAGAACCAGAAGTGAGGATTACTTACTCTGTGAAGGAGGCACACTATTTTGCTTAGTATTTGACTTGGATTTATCTGTCTCTTGTAGTATCGGTGGCACTTGGGAAGAGCTCTTGTCAGAATCACTTTTTGATAAAATAACAGATGGCTCGGTAGGAATAGCAGTTGGAAGAGTCTTGATAGGCTATTTTGGAATAATATTATCTTCAGTTCTTTTGTAAAAAGTTTCAAATAAAATT
Organism: Lutra lutra; assembly: GCF_902655055.1. Taxonomy (NCBI): domain Eukaryota; kingdom Metazoa; phylum Chordata; class Mammalia; order Carnivora; family Mustelidae; genus Lutra; species Lutra lutra. Next base: position 39,712,292 of record NC_062281.1, read on the forward strand.
AAACATCACAGGAACAAGTAAACACTAAACGGTTCCCAAATAATTCACCAGCGGAAGCACTACAACTCGTGCCTGCCCTCTAGTGGCATAAACAAATAAATCTTTACTACATTAGCCATCAATGTTAAGTTGCGATAAAAATGGATGAAAGTGTAAAATTAAAAATGTTTACAGAATCTCAAACAGGAATGAACCTTTACATTTTTCTTTTTCATTACAAATAGAACGATTTTATATATTTTAGTGATTCAATGTTTTGTGCACTTCTTACCAACTCTTAATTCCTCAAAACTTTTTCATGTGGAAGACAAAAAGAAAAAAAGCTAATTTCTGAACTACCAGTAGATGATGCTTCCTTCTCTGCTTTTAGAAAGGAAAGGCAAACTCAAACAGGGCAGCAACTGCTTCCATTTCCTACCCATGGAAAGTGATGGTCTCAGACAAAACTATGGCTACTACCATTAAAGGAAGCAGTAAAACTTGGGTCCAGATTTTCAGAGTTTTATCTAGTCTGGTAGTGAAATCATACTGCGGAGGGCCTAGACTCTTATGCCCTGCTTCTCCTCTCCAACCTGGAAGCTTTCAGAAAGGCCTCCATGAGGCCGGGAATGCACGGTCAGGAGAGGTAAGGATGGAAACTCTAGTCTTTGGAGTGCCTTGAGGTAGTAACAGAAGAGGAGATCAATTCATCCTTAGCCTTACTTATCATCATGATTGAGTATGTAAACAAGGGTAAGTGATGTTTCTCTTGCCCTTTGTTCCTTCAGGCTCTCTGGGTGTAAGAAAGCTCGATGGAAAAGGAACTGAGAGGAGGAAGCTGTGTGCACGCAGGTAATTACAAGGATTCCTTCCTTCTATTTCAGGTACCCCGAAGCTCCATGTGTCTCGCTCCGTTCAGCTTTCTTAGTGCTCTCTATATTTATTTCATACCCCAAAGTTTTAGTATTTATTTCCAGTATTCTCCCCTCTATTCTTTCACTTAATCTATGTTAAATCACAGAAGGACTCAAAACAGTCTTTACAAAACGGCTTCTGAAAACGACTTACTTTGATAAATAAAACATCAAAATGTCAAATGACCCTTTGTAGCCCTACAATTAAACCTATGCATGTACTGAGACCACATCCTTACATCTCAAAAGGGAACTCTTCTCTTAGGGAATTAAAAGCATAAAAAACAAATAGGAAGTATGGTTAAGATTTTATTTTAGCACAAGACTGTTACTAATTACTTCATTTAGTAACTCAGGTTCTTTTTATTATTTTTTTTGAGATTTTATTTTATTTATTATTATTATTTTTAAAGATTATTTATTTATTTATTTGTCAGAGAGAGGGAGAGCGAGAAAGCGAGCACAGGCAGGCAGAGGCAGAGGGAGAAGCAGGCTCCCCGCTGAGCAAGGAGCCCGATGTGGGACTCGATCCCAGGACGCTGGGACCATGACCCGAGCCGAAGGCAGCTGCTCAACCAACTGAGCCACCTAGGCGTCCCTTGAGATTTTATTTTTAAGTAAGCTCCACACACCCCGTGGGGCTTGAACTCACAATCCCGAGATCAAGAGTCATATGGTTTACCAACTGAGTCAGCCAGACGCTCCTGTAACTCAGATGCCGGTCTGAAGCTGTTTCATTAAATATGTGCACTCCACAAACGCAGAGACTGTTTTCATCTGCTTTGATCTCTGATACATCCTCAAAACCTCAATTACTGTGTGGCATGTAGTGGGTTCTCTACATTTTTTTGAATGAGCATATAAATGAACCATGTAACTCTAGCAGGATTTCATAGATTTCTGTGCAATTTACCTTTTTGGAAATTAGATTTTAAAGAACTATGTATCACTGGCCTAGACCTTTTGTAAAATGGTCCTTCCTGACACATCAAGATTTTTTACCAATGGCACATATTTCAAGAACCTGTCATCAAATTTTAAACAAATGTTACACTTGAGAGGCTGGATTTCAGGAAAATGCAACCAGTGACATTTTCTCTAAGCAGTCTATCCCCTGTATGTTTAGGTATTTAATAAGAGAAAATACAGTCTAGTAGGTCTGGTTTCACCACTGATAGTTACGCAGCTTGGGACAAGTTATTTAAGTTCTCCAACCTCATTTATATGATAGATCTTACTTTTCTCATGGGGTTGTTATGAGGGTTAAATTAGTGTATTTAAAATGCTCAGCACTTTATTAGCGATTAGCAATGCTTAGCACTTAGTGCTCTGATAAAATAAAGGAGTTAGGGCACAATTCTCATCAAAATTTTATTCCTTAAATACCAAAAAATCACCTGGCTATTTTTGATGAGTGCTTCAGCTGGATCACTAGTGCTTATGGTCTTCAAAGAAAAAGTTTTTTCCTGTTTTGGACGGACTTTAGAGGTATTCACTGGAAGCTCTTCTCTAATCTCTTTTTCTAATTCTGTGTCCTACGGAGAAAAGTAGTCTATTATATAATATAAATCACTCTTTTTTACTAATTAAAAATTGATTTGGTTTGTAGTATTAATATGCAGAAGATATTTCAAGAAACTGATTTCACTTCAGTAACTGTCCAAACAATTTAACAGAGCATATAACAACAATCATTTAAAGACTTAAAATATACAGGCACATCTGGAACAACAGTGATCATCCCTGCTCTCCCCAGGGACTTAAATCAGTTGGGAATTAAAAACCAATACACTCCCATCCCCAAATGTAAACCATTCTAATTTACTAAACCAACTCAAACAAAATAAACCAGAATTTTTTTCTTTTAGACAAAATATACAGTGAATTAGGTGATACTTGAACTAAGACTTTAGAAATAACATTTCACTTAATGACTTCTTCAAGGAACAAAATATTTGTACATAAGTATAATCTGTAGATAAATGAGGCTGACATAGCAGAAAGTACATTTCAGTTCTGGGCTGCTGTAGCCTAGCTGTGTACTGTCAAGGACAAATCATTTCAGTTCCCTGAACCTTAATTTCTTCCCTCAACTATAAAATAAAATGTGCCTAGATAATTTCTAAGGTCCTATCCAAGCTTTACCATTTCCATTCTTAGGCCTTCAGACTTTATTTTTTAGAAGATTTTACTTATTTATTTAACACCGAGAGAGAGAGCGAGGGAGAGAGAGAGAGAGACACACACAGAGAACACAAGCAGGGGGAGCGGCAGAAGGAGAGGGAGAAGCAGGCTCCCATCCCAGGACCCTGGGATCATGACCTGAGCTGCAGCCAGATGCTTAACCTACTGAGCCACCCAGGTGTCCCAAGGCCTTCGGACTTAAAATAAAAAGTTTCAACAAAGCAATTATAAAGCATGTTACATGCTTAGGTATGTGAAACAAATATGAACTACAATATATTAAACAGGACCATCATTGCTTGTTGTATCGTTCTTTAGTCAACACACACACATGAACAACTGGCTAGGATGAGCTTGAAAGTCTTTAGCCAGTACTGGTAGCTTATAAAACTTGTTCAGGATGCTAGTGGGTTTAAACAGTAACGGAAATTTTATTGTGAATTTAAATGGAATGAATAGCTCTGGAAGCACGTATGTAAGATCTGCAATCTGTACAAAATTAATGTGAGGACATCAGTTAGTTTTAAACTAAGCTATACTTGAACAGTAAAGACGCCCACCAACCATGCATCCTCAACTAAAAAGACAAATTCCCCGGCGCCTGGGGGCTCAGTGGGTTAAGCATCTGCCTTCGGCTCGGGTCATGATCTCAGAGTCCTGGTTTCTAGGCCCGCATTGGGCTCTCTGCTCAGCGGGGAGCCTGCTTGCCAACCCCCCCCCCCCCCCCCCCCCCGCCTACCTCTCTGCCTATCTGTGATCACTCTCTCTCTGTCAAATAAATAAATACAATCTTAAAAAAAGTAAAATAAAAAATAAAAAGAACAAATTCCCAAATGTATTACAGATAGGATACTATGTTCTATGAACCTGACAACAGAATTTCATGATGTCTCATTTAATTCTCTAAGCAACCTCCACAGTTAAGCCACTTGTGCAAAGAAAAACAAATGAATAAAAACAACTAGTAAATGACAAAACTGAAATTTTTTTTTTTTTTTTAAGATTTTTTTTTTTTTTATTTATTTATTTGACAGAGAGAGATCACAAGCAGGCAGAGAGGCAGGCAGAGAGACAGGAGGAAGCAGGCTCCCCGCTGAGCAGAGAGCCCGATGCGGGACTCGATCCCAGGACTCCGAGATCATGACCTGAGCCGAAGGCAGCGGCTTAACCCACTGAGCCACCCAGGCGCCCGACAAAACTGAAATTTGAATGGAGATCTGACTCCAAAGCCTGTATATCTACTGTTATTTATTTATTTAAAAGATTTATTGATTTGAGAGAGGGAGAGGGAGGGAAGGGGAGAGGATGAGAGTTTCCAAGCAGACTTGGCAGAGAGCCGGATGCGGAGCTCAATCTCATGACCTGAGATTATGACAGAAGCCAAAACCAAGAGTCAGATGCTTAACCAGCTGTGCCACCCAGGTGCCCCATACTCACTGTTATTTTTTTTTTTAAGGTTTTATTATTTTATTTAGACAGAGAGAGACACAGTGAGAGAGGGAACACAAGCAGGGGGAGTGGCAGAGGGAGAAGTGGGCCCCCCCCGCAAAGCAGGGAGCCTGATGTGGGGCTTGATCCCAGGACCTTGGGATTATGACCTAAACCAAAGGCAGACACTTAATGACTGATCCACCCACGTGCCCCCTCACCGTTATTTTTAAAAACATATCAAACATTTTTAAAAGGAGTATAAGAATACTGAAAGAACTTTCACAAGTTAATGACCTTTGCCAGTAAGTTGAAATATATAGATGACATCTATCTCACAAAATTGCTTTTAAAAGGAACTCACCTAATCCACAAACCAGAAAGTAGTCTTAGTAAAGGCTGTAATTCAAGTCACAGAAGTCCAGGAAGAGTTTGGCTAAACAGAGCTCAGACAGTACGACCAACAAAAGACAACTGTCAACAGTTCTCATCAGCTAGCTCCCCTAACAAGCGCCCTTATTACATACATAGTTTTAGATTTTCACATCCATTGGTCTCAGTTACGTTAACCTTAACACCCAACGATTACCGTGAGAAACAACTAGTACTGAAAATGGATTAGTGTCACTAATTCATTATTCAACAAAAAATGAATGCAATGTGTATTTCTTTAAAAAGTCTTATGCAGGGGCGCCTGGGTGGCTCAGAGGGTTATGCCGCTGCCTTCGGCTCAGGTCATGATCTCAGGGTCCTGGGATCAAGTCCCGCATCGGGCTCTCTGCTCAGCAAGAAGCCTGCTTCCCTCTCTCTCTCTGCCTGCCTCTCTGTCTACTTGTGATCTCTCTCTGTCAAATAAATAAATAAAATCTTTAAAAAAAAAAAAGTCTTATGCAGCAACTTTTCCTGAAGAGAACAATAAATAGGAAAATTACTCTGTAGGCTGTCCTCTAGGAACTCTGGCTATCTCCTACATTTAAAGGAATAAAAACAACTAGCCACATGGCTATAGGTAAGGAATAAGATTTTCCTAATTTGTAATGTAATGGTGATGCTGCTTTCAAAGAGAAACCCATGCATACTTCTAGTCATCTAGTATTTCCAATTAAAATAGCTTTGTTTCCATCTATACTGTAATTAAAAAAATTTCCCAATAGGAAAGAGCCATGAAAAAAAAAAAAAAGAAGGAAAATGGAGGAGTAACATACGTTGAAAGTTTCTGTCAGAAGCCAAACAAGCAGAAGATTCTAAGATGCTAAAAATGGAGAGCAAACTTAGAGTAAGTGACACTCCACTTGTGACCCACATGGCTGTATTGGGCTAAAATTCTAACTTGCTAAATTTGTTTTTCAAAAGGCATTTCTGTATGTGAGAAATATTGTACCTTTTTTCCATTTCACCTTAATATAAACCAAAATGCATCTAATTTAATTTATTACTTTTGGGTTTACACCTTTGGTATGATTTTTTTAGAGCAATACGGTTATTATTACAATAGGATACAAAAAAAAATCTTTAAAACATTCTGTGACTTTTTGAATGCTACGTAAGTAAACCTATCTCCTATATTGTGTCTTTCATCTACACAGTCTTAGTATCTACGTATTACCTTTTTACATTTGAGCAGTAGGTGCTTAGCGAATGACATCTGTCGTTTTGATACTGTACCTGTGCAGGAGAGTTATCTTCGCCTTGCTTCTTCTTTTTCTTTTTTTTCTTTTTAGATTTCCCAGTTGGAAGAGCTCCCTCTCCCTTTTCTTTATCATCATCTGAAACCTGATGTTAAAAGCGAAAGTACTCAAGTGAACCAATTGGTTTAGTTTTCATTATTCACAAATTATGGCATAATTTCATTCATTAGGCTCAGTCTTTATCTCCCAAACGCTAAGTAAGAATGAGTACTGTATAATTCTTATGAATCTAATGATAAAATGATAAAATGAATTTAAAATTACATATTTAAAAAGAACAAAGTAGATGGAACTTCATTCTCCTATTGTCTATGATAGACCACTTTTTTCCCTTACATCTTTCATCCCTCCCTGCACAGTAAATTAGAGAGCTGTGCAAGACTTGGTTTTTTAAAACTCATTGGATAAGTGACTGTTTTATTTCAGAGTTTAATGCAGAACTATTTGCAATAAAACTGAATTTAACCCTGTTAAGAGAATGACAAGCTACCAAATGGGAGAAAATATTTGCAAACCATATATCCAACGAAGGACTTGTGTCTAAGACTACCTAAAGAACACTCAAAACTCAAAAGTAAACAAACAATCCAATTAGAAAATGTGTAAAAGATATGAACAGACATTTCATGAAAAGAGGACAGACAGGTGGCAAAGGAGCACATGGAAAGATGGTGGTTCAACCTCATCAGGCATTAGCGAAATGCAAATTAAAATCACAATGAGTTCACTACACACCTATCAACACCTCAAATAAAAAACAGTGACAAGCAACTGCTGGCAAGGATTCAGAGAAATAGGATCACACATTCGTTGTAAACAGGAATGTGAAGGGATACAACCACTCTAGGAAACAGTTTGGCAGTTTTTAAATACACTAAATATGCAGCTATTACACAACCCAGGGACTGTACTCCTAGCTACTTATCCCAGAAAAATGAACACTTATGTTCACACCAAAACGTGTACACAAAAGTATACAGCAGCTTTATTCACAATAGCCCCAAGCTAAGAACAATCCTGATGTCCTTCAACAGAATGGTTAAACGAGGCGTATCCCATCACGAAGTAAAAAAGAAGTAGTAAAAAAGTAAAAAAGAACCAACTCATGATGCACACCACAGTCTAGATGAGTGTCTAGAAAATTATGCTGAGTGAAAAAAATAACAGTATGAAAAGGTTACATGCTGTATTATTCTATTCATAGAACATTCCTGAAATGATAAAATTATACAGATGGAAACAGATTACTGGTTGCCAGGGGTTACCAGGGGGTTGGCGACAGGAGGAAAGAAAGGGTGGCTATAAAAAAGGGCAACATGAGGGGTCCTTGCAGGATGGGAATGTTTTCTGTACCTTGATTGCATTAATGTCAATATCCTAGTTCTAATACTGTACTGAAGTTCTTCAAGATGTTACCAACTGGGGGACACTGGATAAAGAGCACAGGGGATCTCTCTGTATCATTTTTCACAAGTGCCTGTCACTCTACAGTTACTTCAAAATAAAAGGCTTAATTTAAAAAAAAATTGAACTTGAGATGGAAAGTCACTGAAAGTAACATGCCGTATGACAAAAGCAGTGAATTAGACCAGTTTAATTAGTATTGATGACAGCCCTTTACACATAACAAATAGTTGGACTTTTCTATGAAAAAAATGTTTTTTTGTTTCTTCTGTACAGATGACAGCCAAGATTCCCAGCCTATCCTTCTAGGACGAAATAATGGGGTAACTACAATTTCTCTGCTCAGCAGCATAGTCATTAGGATGACTTTGGAGGTCTTGTGAACCACCAAATAGTTCACAGAAATTACTAGCAGATGGAAAAACAAAATCTTATACAAACTTAGCTAAGAGATGTTTAGTACAAGTTGGTTGCCAGTTGTGGAGAAACTTCCACAGAAGTTTCACCATAAGCTCATAGTGATTAAAATACCATGTGAAAAAATGCATCCTATAAGGAATATTCAGGTCACAAGGACTCTGGTCAGTCTGTTTCTCAGCCAATTAACATCCAACTGTAAGAGAAATGTAGTTCCTTATGGCAAAACACTATTTTTGCTCATGGGGAAGAAGGCTGAAATCAACTCCACACCATATTTTAACTCACACAATAGAACAGACATTTTGCCACATATATTTTATTTTATTTTAAAGATTTTATTTATTTTTTTGACAGACAGAGATCACAAGTAGGCACAGAGGCAGGCAGAGAGAGAGGGGGAAGCAGGCTCCCTGCTGAGCAGAGAGCCCGATGCGGGGCTCGATCCCAGGACCCTAAGACCATGACCCAAGTTGAAGGCAGAGGCTTTAACCCACTGAGCCACCCAGGTGCCCCTTGCCACATATATTTTAGATTATTAAACATTACTGATAAACTTAAAATTCCTTTGCACCCCTTCCCAATTCCCATTTCCACACCATCTCCCCTAGAAATAAACCATTACCATAAACTTTTGTGTCCATCCACTCAAGTTTCTTTTTATAAATTCTTGTGTTCACACATACAAAATATATAAATGGTATCATACTGTACACCTCTCTGTAAACCTGTCCATCATTCCACGTTTTTGAGATTCTATTCATGTTGATATTAATGTAACTTATTTAATTGATTTTTAACATCTAATATGCGACTGTACAAACCTATCCCATTTTATTTCTCCATTCCTTTACTGATGGGCATTTAGATGGTGCCCCATTTTTGCTAAGAAAAATGAAAGACGATCTCTGAATATCTTCTCAGAAAAAGAACTGCAAAGATATGTAACAGTCTTTACTCCATTCACTGATTCTACTCTGTAATTCTGATGATTGGGCATAAGGAAGTTTTAATTAGAGAAACAGATTTTTGGTTGCACATTCACTAAACATTCAACAAATATCAGAATGATTACTGTGTGTTAAGATACTGTACCAGGAAGCTTTTCTTTCCTAAGAGACTTTTTTTCTAGAGCAAGTTTAGGTTCATGGCAAAACTGAGCAGAAGGCAGAGATTTCCATATACTTCCTACACACACAAGCACAGCTTCTCCCACTATCACTATCCCTCCCCAGAGTGGTACATTTGTTACAACTGATGAGTCTACACTGACACACGATTATCACTCAAAGCCTCTGGAGTTTACCCTAGGGTTCACTCTTGGTGTTGTACATTCTACATCTTTGGGAAAAACGTATAATGACATGCATTCATCATTACAGTGTCTATACAGAGAAGTTTAACTGCTCTAAAAACCCTCCATGATCTACCCACTCATCTCTCTCTCTCCCTAACCCCCTCAACCTTCATATTACCTACCACATCCCTCTCTACACTTATTTACACCCTTAGTAATAAATCCCATTTCTTTTTTTTAAGTGTTTTTTAAAAGATTTTATTTATTTATTTTACAGATAGAGATCACAAGTAGGCAGAGAGGCAGGCAGAGAGAGAGGAAGAAGCAGGCTCCCTGCTGAGCAGAGAGCCCAATGTGGGGCTCGATCCCAGGACCCTGGGATCATGACCTGAGCCAAAAGCAGGGGCTTTAACCCACCGAGCCACCAAGGCGCCCCAATAAATCCCATTTCTACCTCTTCCTTTCTCTGGTCTCTAAAGATCAGAGGTACTACCATTCTCTTATACTAAAGGCCAATCCACTCATGTCCAAGTTTCCCCCACCTCTACTGCCAGGATCTTACTCTATTAACCAAATCTCCCATTTATGTTTAACCTTTACTTGATTCTAGATCCTTTCCCTCTGTGTCTACAAGTAAGTTAAAGCAGGGGTTGACAAACTACAAATTCTGGCCTGATGCCAGTTTTTGCAAATAAAGGTCATTTCCATATTGTCTATGGTTGCTTTTGCACTACTGGATGGAACTTTAATAAAAAGTCTACCGACCCTGCACTAAAATCTCTATCATTAAAACACCGGGTGCCTGGGTGGCTCAGTGGGTTAAAGCCTCTGCCTTTGGCTCAGGTCATGATCCCAGGGTGCTGGGATCAAGCCCCACATTGGGCTCTCTGCTCAGCAGGGAGCCTGCTTTCCTCTCTCTCTGCCTGCCTGCCTCTCTGCCTACTTATGATCTGTCAAATAAATAAATAAAATCATTAAAACCAAACCACACCAAACCACACAAACACTCCCAACAAAACCCTTCCTGATACTACAGTGTGCTCTCATCCACTACCTCTCCTCCATTTCTATCCAAACTTACTTTAGAAAAACCTTATAATTGTTACTATGCTTTTCTAACCATTTACTCAGCTTACTGCAATATGGTTTTTGGTTCAAGATTTCTAATAAAACTGCTCTTAATTACCAGGGAGCAAGAGTCTCAGCCTCTGTGACCCAGAACTCTCTTCTCTCAGTCTCTTTCATAGGTTTTTTTCTCCTTAAATGTTGGGAGTTTCCCAGATCCCTATGCTCATCCCACAGCTCTCTCAAGTACACAGATTCTTCCTAAATATTTCACTTACTCTCACAGTGTTTAATAACCAGATACTGATAATGTCCCAACAGATCTTTTCCCTGAGCTTTAACCTGGCACAAAACCGACTTCTCTTACGCATTTCAACAAAACGCTCTGCATTTAACATACCCTAAATGGAACCAACTACCCTTCCCCCAATTAACTAGCCTTTGCTCCTGTATATTTTCTGTTGGGAGGACTACTTCCACCTTCCCAGTTATCCAAGCTAAAATCCTGGAAGTCATTTTGATGACTTCATTTTAAAGAGATTTTGATGACATTCAATTCTAATCATACGTTCTGTGGATTTTGTTTCAATGTATTTTCAAGTCTGTTCTGTTTTCCGTGTACCATTCTTACCACTACTGCCATGGACTACTAAGCAACCTCTATACTGGTCCTCCTGCCTTTTCTCACATATGCCTCCACTCCTTTTTCTACATGGGCTGCCAGTGTAACCCATGTAGAAAAAAACACTCTAGCTTAAAATCCTTTCATTACTTATAGGATAAAATCCATGGTTTTAAATATGACATTCAAGAACTTCTATCATCTGGTCCCTGCCTCCCTCTCTAGTTCAATTTCTGACTATTCTTTGTTTCACATTTTGCTTTTACCTCTAGTTATGCTTTTGCTAAAACTCCCAAGTGATTACCTAACCCTCAAGACCTACTGTAACAGGATTTTTACCTGCTGATGTGCTGGTCTCCTTCCTCTCCCCCCTAGCCAGACTGTAGGCTCTTGAAGGCAGTAACTGTGTCTTATTTATGTTTCTCAACTAACCAATACCTGATTCATGGCAGATGTTCAATTAGTAGTTGTTGAATACTAATGGCCCTAGTATCTTCAGAGACTCTTTGACTATTCACCCTTATTCCTATAGCCAACCAGTCGCAGTCTGATCAGCAGTTTTTTTGCTGATCTCTAGTAAACACCACTTTCACTTATTTTTCAAAGCTATCAATTTAGTTCATTATCTCCTACCCGATTCATGTAATTGCCTCTTTAACACTTACACCAAAATAGTACAAAACAGCTTCCCAAGGTTTCTTTCCACTGCATCCAGCCAGATTTTCCTAACCCTACTGATAATTAGGTTATTCCTAGTTTAAAAGCTGTCGACACGTTATCACTTACAGAATTTTACAAAAATGTAGCAAGGTATGTATCATTCCTTTTATTTATTGAGTGCCAAGCATGTTGCTAAAGCTCAAAAATAAAAACTTCACCGTCCCTTTCTTTAAGGAATGTATAGTCTAGAAGGAACGTACCTTTCATCAACTGATTCCACACATGTGTATTATTTACCTCTCCACTAAATGATTTACTATTTTCCTGCCTTGATGGCTTTTTCATGGTGTTCTCAGTCTTGTCTGCTGCTATGAAGCCTTCCTAAATCTTTCATTGGCCACCAATCTGTTCTTCTCTAAACACACTAAGAGTTGATATATTATAATATCATGTATTATTAATTCTGATGAGGAGAGGAACTGTGTTTTCTTATCAGTGCCTAATAGTGCTTTCCACATATCAGAAACCTCGGTAATTTGTGGAAAGAAGAAAACAGTGATAGAAAGAAGGCATGCAGGCATAAGGATTGAAGCAAATAAAATCAGAATGGCTCGGAAACAATTCTACCACTGAATGTATTTATAATACAGAATGTAACCCCTAATAATTATAATATAGTTGGGTGCACAGAGAAATAGACATACTCGCCAATGCCTTTACTCACTTTTTGATCATCAGGAATTGGTTCCTGGGACTTTAGAAGTGAAGCTCTTTCTTCATCTACCCAATTTCCCCACTCTTCTGCTGGTGCATTCCAATCAGAGCTGGGATCAGCAGAAGACAGACCATCTAAAATTTAACAGTGTGAATTAGGTATCTATCATTTCTGCCAAAAACTAAAATGCAAAAACTAAGATTCCTTATGTTGAACTAAGCTATAATTTTAAACTATTGTTCTTCCTTCCTTCTCCCAAGCACATTTTAAGAGCTAGAAGAAAACCCAATAATATGATGGTAAAAACCTTTGCCCCACTTGTGCTAGGCACATCATATGGCTAATCAAATGGAATTCCTAAGAAACTCTAGGAAACTTAAGAATTACCCATTTAATTTCACTCTGCCTAATTCCTTTGTGATCAACCTCCTGAGTTTGGTCTCTTTGTACTGTTTATCTCTAACTTGGTCTGGTTCCTGGTCATTTTTTCCCTTTGGTCATTCCATTTTTGTATTTGATTTATGTTTTAGGGTACATATCAGTAAATCTTTGACAGCGGTGCCAAAATTATGCCCCCCATCTGTCCTTTTACCCTACACCTCCTCCCCTCCTTAGGAGCTTTTTAAGATTAGGTTCTTCTTCAAATTCATCAAGTCATGACAGAATATGTAATTTCTATTTCTAAAAATTTCCTATTTTTTTTCGAAATAGTTACTTTATGACTTCTAATGGCTGTAATCCCTTCTTACTTTAATATTTAATCTGTACCTTCTTACATTTTCCAGATTACTCAATGCTATTTTGATAATTCCAAAATATTCAAATCACATTCAGGGCTTCTATCATTTACCCTCAAGAATAAATTTTTATTCCAGACTTTTAAATTCCTTTCTTTCACTCTAGAAGGCAAAGAATTTTACCTCCTTTGGGAAGCTATCACTTGCTTATTCTATAAAGGGTAAAACAGTCTTTGGTTTTATCCTGGTTAAGCAGCTCTCAAAGTCAATTCTTCTCTCCTCTCCCTGGATTTCAGAAATGCTTCCATATCTACTTCTGCAATGACTACTTACAGCCAGGTTTCATTTCCAGAGGTTTAAAGATGATAGGAGTTAAGCTCTATTTCTAAATGGAGAACAAGTAATTCCAGCACTGCTTTTTTGAAAAATCCAAGCTTTTCCCATTAATGTCAAATGCTACTTTTATTAACTACTGAGTTCTTTCACATACACTTCAGTCTGTTTCTGGAATTTCTATCTTATTTCACTGATATATTCTTGGGATGGTGTGCCTTATGTAACTCTGTATTCCATTTTAGTAACTTGAATGACATCTGCCTGATTCTTATTTTCTTTGCTATTCTTATTTTTTCATGTGAACTCTAATATTTTTATTTAAACAGGAGGTGTTATGAGCCTCATGAAGGCTTTAAAAACCTATGTTTTGGAAGAATATAATGACCTGGGAAAATCCTCACAGAAAAAAAAATAGACAAAATTGTCTTTAAAACATGATCCCAAATTTATATGAGACTGAAGAAAATAATATAGTAACAAGAGATATATCTTAATAGTGGAATTACAGAAATTTCACCTTATTAAGCACTTAATATATACTAGAACTTGAGCTGGGTAGGTACTAGACATAAAAAAATTAGTACAATATACTCCCTCACCAACCCCCGCCCCCAACATGGAGCTCCTGGTCTTATCTATTCAGAGATGAAGATAGGTAAGTACATGACACATTTACATACAGAGTGAGACTTTCTGTCACAGGGGTATAGAAAGGGAGAAGAGGGGCTAAACCAGTAGAGGACAGAGAGAGACTGAAAACATAAGAATTGATAGTCTAGTGGAGGAAAAACATGGAACAAGTGATGACAACCATGAAGTATGTTACAATAAAGGAAGTCCCTTCCTAATTCTACCACCATGAGCAGGAATGCACAGGCAGCACTACACAGTATTAACACAGGGATTAAGAGCATGGACCTTGGAGTTGACCAGATCTATATCTGAATATTGATCTACCACTTTGTAACTATGTGACATGGGTCAAATTTCATTATCTTAGTAGGTTATACACTAACTCTACAGGATGGCTGAGAAGATTATACTAGATACACCTAAAGCAGTGCTTTAGCAATGCAGTACGCGCTCAATGAACGGTAGGTGCTGCGTTTATGTAGCACTGATGACATTAACAAGAAAAAGCCAGTTTCTAAGCTACCAGGCATACACAACTAAGAATTTCTTTTTCTTTCATTCTTTTTTTTTTTCTTAAAGATTTCATTTATTTATTTGACAGAGAAAGACATAGTGAGAGAGGGAACACAGCAGGGGGAGTGGAAGAGGGAGAAGCAGGTTTCCCGCAGAGCAGGGAGCCCAATGTGGGGCTCAATCCTAGAACCCTAGGATCATGATTCAAGCCAAAGGCAGAAGCTTGACTGAGCCACCCAGGCACCCCTAAAAATTTATTTCTTACAACCCCAATAAATCTCTCAGTAAGATACCTTTGATGTGTCGTACCACAGAAATCATTTTTACAAGTATAGAGTCATCTAGTAGACATCTGGAACCAACTGCTCATCTTACAGTAAGCATTCATTAAGAATACTGTTAGGAGACCTGAATGTCACAGGTTTTGTTTAAACCTTACAAATAAGAAATGCAGATTTGGAAAACTGCTCTCCATAAGCCAGGTCTCTAAGACCGCTGGCCAGAAACGACACTTTATTTTCTTTTATAAGAAAAAAAGTTTAGATAAGTGGGTGGGCAATATACTAACATAAAACTATTTTCTTAATAAATATGGTGGTGTGGAGGGATAACAGGTAAATATCTAGTAAATATTTCATAACATTACTTTTTTAAAGGATTAGATAACCAAAAAGGTTGGGGAATGACAGCAACCTATGGTTTAACTTCTTTTTTTTTTTTTTTTAAAGATTTTATTCATTTATTTGACAGAGAGAGAGAGAGATCACAAGTAGGCAGAGAGGCAGGCAGAGAGAGGGAGAAGCAGGCTCACCGCTGAGCAGAGAGCCCGATGCGGGGCTCGATCCCAGGACCCTGAGATCATGACCTGAGCTGAAGGCAGAGGCTTAACCCACTGAGCCACCCAGGTGCCCCTGGTTTAACTTCTATAAGAACATTAAGAGAAGCACAAATCTCTATTGGCTTTATAAAGGTTTACAGTGATTTTTCTCCAGGTTTATTGATTTCAGGTTTGTTCGTTTGTTTTTGTATTAATTGGGATCAAATAAAACTACTTTATAAATCAAGAGATCACCTAAACATAAAAGTTGTCACCAGGAGACTTCTAAACACATAATTCTTAAGATTCACAGGCCTAATATGCTAATAAACTTTCCTTTAAGGAAACTATGCAGTATAGTTTAATTCACTGGATAGTTTTCTCCATTTATAAACAGAGTAACTTCTCATTTCTCAAAATTCTCCCACTGGTTTGCAGATATCTTTTCAAATAGCTGTATTAGTGTCTTTTCAAAATGGTAAGGGACTTATCTATTTAATTTGCTTGAATAATGTTTTAGGTTTAAGCATCTCATAGCTAATCATTTATTTTATCTCAGTTAAAAAAATGGCTGTCAGTCGTTTTTGGTCAGAACTTATTTTAGTATTAACTTTAATTCAACAAAACAATTATGTTAGAAAGACTCTAGTGTTCAAACAGACAATACTAATTAACTCCACTGAGTAGACAAATGTTGCCCCAGAAGAATATCAATAGCAACATAGCACTGACTGAACATTTACTGTATAATCAGGCAGTGTTCTAGGTGCTATATATATACTTTATCATTTAATTCTCTCACAGCTATGGGAGAAGAACTATTCTTTTTACAAATGATGAAACTGAAGCATACAATGACCACGCTACGTACCTAAGGGTAAAGGCTAAGTATTCAAACCCAAGCAGTTGGTCCTCAAACTCTTGCTCTCAACCCCTTAACTATGCTGCAGCAAATTCATTCGCTCTGGTGTGCCAACAAAAACAAAATCCTATCAAAATCGGACTTGTTACAGGGGTTATGATGATGTTGTTCCTTTACAAAGATCAAGACAACTAATAAGATCAACATTCTCTTTAAAAAACTGTTATCTTGGGGCACCTGGGTGGTTTAGTTGGTTAAGCAGCTGCCTTTGGCTCAAGTCATGATCCCAGGATCCTGGGATCAAGCCCTACGTTGGGCTCCCTGCTCGGTGGAGAGCCTGCTTCTCCCTCTCCCTCTGCCTGCCGCTCTGCTTACTTGTGCTCTCTATCTCTCCGTCAAATAAATAAAATCTTAAAAAATGAATTAAAAAAAATGTGATCTTCTGTAGTTTAGAATCTTAACTTTATATTCAAGCATTTGGGTAAATTCAATGCCTTTTTGTCAGGTAATGATGTTTATGCCTCAAACCAGACGGTCAGTATTTTAATCAGATCACACTATTAAATGTAAAGCTAGCGTATGTGTGTACATTCACACACACACATATACATACTCTGTGGATTAGTTATCTCAAATACCGAGTCACGCATCTTGTAAATTTAGAAGGAATAATTAAGTTCATGGAGTATCAAATTAACCACATTAAAGCCACAAAAAATAAAATTCACAGAGAAAAATGAGGTTAAAGAGAGACTCTGGACTTAAAAGACTTCCAACAGCCTAACCACTGAAAGATGGTGTTTCTGATACTTTTAACTTGCAATAGTGTCCTGTGGATACATGCTTTTTCTTCAGTCTTTTATCTTAGCAGCCAGTTGTGTTTTCCATGTCATAAGAACTCTAAAATGGATAAAAGTGGAGTTACTCTGTGCAGGCAGGGAAACCTAGAGCCCTGATGGCTTGGATGTCCTCCGCCTCAGCCCCTAGTTGCCTTGCTGCTCTTCTCTAGCATTCCTATAACCGCTCTTCAATTCTATTCTGCACAGAGCTGATCATTCTTCTCAAAGTACAGAGACTTTTTTTCCCCAAAATCGTTATCTTCACATCCTGTAATACCTTAGGGACTTACATGGTACTGTATAATTTGCAAAAAGCTTTCATGTTCATTCATTACCACATTAAAACCTCACAACGATCTACAGAAGTAGATAGGACAGATTATTTGCTCCATCTTACAGCTCAATTATCCAGATTCCAAGGTAAGTGCTGAAGTCCAAGCCATACAAGGTACTATGTATTAAATTAAGGACTAGAAGTAGGAAATACCTTCCCAGGTAGCATGCTAACCCCACTTCCCTAATCTTTAGCCAGCAATTCAAGGCTTTTTATGGCCTCATCTACCCTTTCCACCCCACTTCCTTTAATCTGCAAGAATTGTGCCTTAGTGAATGTATAGAGACTAAGTAGTCTACAGACTACTTTTTTGTACTGCATTGCAAGTTTACCTCCGTGATTACAATCATCACTAAGGCTGGACCATGTGGTGATTTTAAGAGCATGAACTCTGGTGTCAAGACTACCCAAGTCTGATACCATTTCCTCCACTTAGCTAGCTGTGTGTGGGTTAGGTAAGTTTCCTTTGCCTCAGTTTCTTCATCTGGAAAGTGTGGGGAAAAAACAGATATCTTGTGGAACTGCTGTAAGCATTAAAATAAGCTAATAAAATGCACAAGACTTAGATCAGTGCCTGGTACAGTCAGCTATTTGCTTTTCTTATTATTACCACTGAACGCCTCTGTTTTATAAAGCACTGCACTAGGTACCGAGGCTCCAGGAGTAATGGGAAGTTCCTAGTTTTTGAGAGTTTCATTTCAACTCTACTTGAAGAAACACAAGATATTCTTCAAGAATTTCCCCCCCCGCACTGGCCAAATAGTGGAGAAGTCCACAAGGTAACAAATAAATGCTAAATAAATAAAAGGATGGCTGTAAAAATTCTGAGAAAGGAGTACATTTTGAGGTTTGAAGTTGCAGGGGAAAAAAATCTTATTTTCTTTTTTTTTTTTTTTTTAGGTGAAGATGGCGTAAGTTTTCTGAACATAGAAACCATATTCTTTTCTCTTCCTCTTTTTTTTTTTTTTTTTAAACTAACTCTTGTCTTTAACCTTCCTAAGCTTCCAGTGGGAATCAGGCTAAGAAAATGATTTTATAATACGAAACTTGCGTATCTCACAAACTGAAAGCCATTCCTATATATTATATTCATTCTATTAGACTAAAACTAAGAGGAGAAACAGAACATTCATTTAAAACAAAAAAATTTAAAATAAAAACTACAGAGCAACTATAAGAAAACATCATGTTTAAATATTGCCTCAATCACAAAAAGTATAAATTTAAATTCTACAGATATTCAATCATCAGTTTACAAGTAGTATACACATTTAGTATTAAATTATATTACTATGGCCTAAGAGGTGAAAATTAGGATTAAAATTAAAACATAAAGCATGAATTTAGGGTGCTAGAAAGAAAATTCTGAAAAAACAAAAACAAAAACATAATTTTAAAAGGACATACTTAACCCAGACCATTCATCATCGATATAGGGTTGATTACGGCTAACATCCCACTGATAATCAGAAGTGGTAGAATGAGAAACTGGCTCAGCAGTAGACCCTTAAATGAAAACGAATGCAATAAAATTAAAAATGGAATTTTCTAATGATGCTTCATAACAATAGTTCTATACTTTGCACACGGAGTTTAAATTATTTTTTTTCCCCTAAAAGGAAAAATTCAGACATTAGAAAAAGAGTTAAGGAAAAGTAGAATTGAGGGTAATTTCAGATTAAGCATGATAATCACTTGATTGAATTAAGTGGTTGGACAGTATATATTGTCCTTAGTATCAATCCACTAGATTTTGTCTTTTATAATACCTATTTTAAACTGATAATCTACAAATTTCAAGGTGAAAAAAAGTTCTTTTACTTTTGTTCTTAATGAAAAATAAAAAAGCATAAAAGAAATCCTGACTGTTTCAGGATATGCCTATAACCTGAGAGAACCTTAAAAGAGAGAGCTAGAAAATACCTAGGTTTTCGGGAACGTTCTGCCTAAGAAAAAGTTAAAGAAACATGACTATCTAAAGAGGTGATAGAGGGAAGGGAAGCTGGTGGTTTAGAGATCAAGTTAAGTTCAGGTGCACTTAAAGAGAAGAGACTATTATCTTCTAAGTATCTTCTAAGTTCCTTCTGTCTTCATTTTTGGAGAGGAGGTGGGGTGAGAATGGGGTCACACAGTCTTTAGAATCTGATCAAAGCTGTGATGGACTACTGTCCAGAACTCACACAAAATTTTGCAGATAATTTTGGGGGCACAGAAATTCATGGGTACCAGGTCAAAAATCCTTGTTCTACAGCTATAAATTCATTTTAGAATGCAAACATAAAAGCAGGGATTCTCCATCAGGGATACCTATACCCCAGACCTTCTGAATCAGAATTCCCACATGTACTAGAATCCTTGGGAGACTCTGATACTCACTTTGGATTCAGAGCCACTGATACAAAGAAATGGTTAAGAAAACCTGTTAACATAAAAGACTTATATATAATTATCCCCTCTTATAAAAGTCCTTCCTAACTTACACGTTTTCACCTGGTTAAAGATGATCTTACCAGCCTTCCACTAATATAATGGCTTGTTACACACTTAAAATAGTTACATATTTTTTAATATAAATTTAAACAAATAGAATAACCCTATAAACTCATGTATTATTAGCATATTAGCTGCCTATAAGCACCACAGTAACACTATTGCCCATGCTGCTTTCTCTTTCCCTGAATATATGAAGAGAAGAGCATCTGTGCTGTGCCAAGTCATCAAATGAAAGGCAATTAATTCCTATCTCTGGAACTGAAATGTAGTCTATGAGAGCAAGGGTTGGCAAACTATGACCCACAGGCCAAATGCAAACACTCCCTTTTTGTGTGACCCATGAGCCAAGATCAGTTTTTATATTTACAAATGACTTTAAAAAAAATCAAAAGAATAGTATTTCAAAACCAGACACAGCCATCTGTTCATGTATTCTCTCTGGCTGCCTTCCAGCTATAGTATCAGAACTAAGTAGTTCCGCAGAGACAGCAGGGCCCACAAAGCCTAAAATACTTATTACTGTGCCCTTAGAGAAAAAGTCTGCTGACCTCTCATTCTAGTGACTCCAGACACTGTGGAGCTACCTAATTAGTAAACTGGGTCTATGAATTCCACAGTGAACAAAAGGTTACAAGCTAAACACCTCCCACATTTATGTAGTATTTGTTAAGTACATTGGACTTCTTTATGATTAATAAAAGGCACCTCCATTTAAGTAATGCTGAAATGGTAACAGTTTATTAGTAACACTATATTTTCTAAATCAACAGATACTCTAAGTAGAGTTATTATGTGAGGGTCTATATAACCTAAAAGGCTTACGTATAAACTGATGATGAGTAAAGGCAAACAGAAATTGCAAGCAGAAGTATGGCAGAAATACGCTAGTAACAGGAAAGTATCATGAGCCCGAAGGGAAGGCCTTCTATCTGTATTTGTCTGTGTGCCAAGGAACTGTCAGTTATGTCAGGCCACAGAATCTAACTATCTTCACAAGAGAAAGGAACCAAGCCACCTATAGTTAAGAATTCAGGTCTTCTTTTCTTCCCTTTTATTAAGGCCTCTGCTACTTTATATATTATTTATGTTGATAGCAGTACTTGACTATTTTTCAAATAGCATGAGCTAAAAAGAATTTAAACAGAAATTCTTTTGTTAACTAAATGAAAGACTGTTTTCACATACCAGAAACAGCAGAGTTAAGTGTGAGAGATGCAAAAGAAGAATTCTGTTCAGAGGTATTCATTCCCCTATCCACACTAGACCAAGCAGCTGTTAAAATAAAGAACGTCACTTGGAACCTTCAATTTGCAAAAGAAAAGTTGAAAGATACGTACAGATTTAAACTGTGATAATAATATTTAAAGATAACCTTAGAAATTAGGACAATACAGCAATAGCTTCTATTTACTGGATGTCTATTATAGGCCAAGCTCTTCATACCAAACACTAATCCTTAGTGTAAGCCTGCTAGGCACAATTTCAGAGTAGTTAAGGGACTTTCTGACAGCCAAAAAAACAGCTGACCCATGACTGGAACTTAAGCTGATTTCCAAAGCCTATGTCTTTCTCCACTTTAGCAAGCTACCTTATTATTTACCATAATTATGCTACTACTTGGAGCCCGGAACTGCACTTGGTGCTTGACATTCATTATAGCCAATCCTCACAACTATTAAAATAGGAGGTTCATACAGGTTAAAAAACTAAGCCTGATTTCCATAAAAGTTATTATGTGGGAAAACAGGGATTCATTCCAAATAGGTCAATTTCTACTAGTCCACACTCATTCCACTATATTATACTATTTCCTCAACATTTTCAAGATCTTTTTTACTTACATAAATGAGTATTTTAAGCAATATATATATCCATGAGACCAGTCACACCAGTCTTTTCTTAGAGATTCACTATAAACCCAATTTAATATAGTTCCCTTTCAATTTCAACAAAGGTACAAATCCACCCAGGCAGGAACTCTAACCTATTGCTTAATTTTATCTGTAGCAACCACTAAGCAAATACCATCTAATTTATGTCCTAATTAGCAAAATGCTACATAGCTTTTATAAGTAAATTGCAAATATCTGAAAAGGCCATAGTTTTTAACATTACTTGATAAAAATCTGATGATCTTTTGTTAAATATGAAAGGGTACCTTAAAGCACAGACATTTCTGCTTTCTTCACTATGGAAAATGAGGCTGGGAATTAGGGACTGTCTTCTTCCAAACAAATTTTGGTATTTCTACACAATTTCTGGACATTCCAAGGAAGAACAAGCTTAAAAATAATTGTCAGTAGATCTAGAGTTGGCTTTTTGGGGACAATAGTCAACATGAGTCTTCTTAGACTTAAAAGTGACGGGAAAAGCAAATAACGCTAGAAGAAAGTTTTTTTCCACTTAACCACTAAAAACTCTGTAGTGTCTATTGCTCTCCCAAATAAAAGAACTAAAACAAAAATATTGGCAACAAGCACAACAGAAAACAAGTGTACATTTAATGTACAAGGAATTACAACTTGATTAAAAAAAAAAAAAACAACAAACAAGAGGCCGTTAGACAAATGGGCGAAGAACATGAATAGACAATTCATAAAATAGAAATGATCGAGAAAGTTGCGAAAAATATTCAACCTCATTACTGATTTTAAAAAGTTAATCAGAACAATTTATGTATTTTGTATCAAGTTAGAAAAGATTTTTTAAATAAGAATACCCAGTCTTGGTCAGCACATGATAAACGGTACTCATATTGACACTGACAATTTAGCATCACTAAATTGATGCTAAATTAGAACTACTCTCTTAGAAAATACTTTGACAACATGTCATAGAGCACTGTATGTTTATAGTCCCTTAAACCCAGTAACATTACTCCCAAGACTCTATGCTAAAGAAATAACCCAAAATATAGTCAATTCAATGTTATTTACAATGGTTAAAAAACAGAAAAAAATTTTTTGATAATATGGGAATAGTTGAATAATTTATATGCTATGCTTATACAATATATTATAGGGCTTTCAAATAAAAATACAAATAGGAAAATGTTTATGTTACTATATTAAGTGTGTGTGTGTGGGGGGGGGGGACATAAAATTGCATATCCATTTTAGATTATGTAAAACAAAACAAAACAAAACAAAACCCAAAAAACTACACAGGTAAAAAAAGACCATCAAAAAATAAAAAAACAGTGGTTGTCATTGGGTGGTGTGAGAACAGTGGGGTTTTCCTTCTCTTTAAGTGGTTTTCCATATTAAACATGGACTTTTCTATAAAACACACACACACACACACACACACACACACTGGAATTTAAGTTGCTTATTATTTGATGGCTTTCAACAAGAATAAGCTTCTCAATTACTGTCTGTATCTTTAAAACCAACGAGGAAAAATTAATTATAAATAGGCATTTCGCAGACTGTGAAACAGTAAAAAGTGGATGCTGTAAACTACTTTTATTATTCTTATTTAAACTCAACAGAAGAACTGTTGAAATTAATTAAAAAGTCTGCTCACACATTACATTTATAACATCACCAAAAACACACAATTACACCCCTTAGCTATACTGATAATCGGATGATAATCAGATAAAAAGTATGTCAGAACACCAAGTAAAGTAAAGCTACTACTGACTTTTTTAGTTCCCACTTTGCTCTATGTGAAGAATTTGAATGAGTTAGTTATTACTATTAGTTCTGTATAGCTTTACTCCTATTTTATACTCATGGGTTTTTTTTTCATTCCTCAAAAATTCAAAATGTACCAGAAAGAAGCAACTGTAAATGAACTTAAAATTTTCCAACACTTCTTACCAATGCCAGAAAATATTGAACGGTCACTCCAACTCCTTCCCCAGTCTTTTCCATTTGCATTAGCATCTGCAGTGTCTTGGCCCCAGGCAGACGGCTCACTTTTCCTCTTGCCTGCAGAGGCAGACGAAACAGAGTTCCACTTCTCCTCACCTGCACTGATCTGTGAGGAGAGTTTCACAGACTTTTCATTCCAGCCTCCTCCATTTACAGTGAGGTTTTCGTTCAATCCTGAAGAAACTTAAAGAAAAGAAAAGAAGGTTAAAAACTGATAAAATGGGGATATTTTCAAATTTCTCTGATTGCCTGGTTTATATTTATCACTCCTTTTATCCCCTACTGTCCTCTAAACAGCTTGAGCTTTAAAAATAAAAATGAAAACTCTTAAAAGTGACATGACCACCAAGAATGACTTCTATTTTAAAAACTAAGAGTAGGCTTGAACTTTATATATTACTGATGCTTTCAACAGCAGAATGACTTGCTCAAAGAAAGTACAAAAGAGCAAACAGGAAAACAGCACATATTCTGCTGTACTCAGAATACTCACCCACTAAAAATATGAACACTTCTCCTTAGTTACATGTTCTTTTCTTAAATATTTATACACACACGTATACACACACACACACGAAGTATAAGGCAGTGATTCTGAAACCTGGCTGCACATTAAAATCAACTGAAAAACTTCTTAAAAGTAGACACTGGAGCCTCAGCCCAGACTAATTACAATCAGAGCTCTAAGGGTGCTTGGCTGGCTCAAGTCGGTAGAGCATGTAACTCTTAATCTTGGGGTTGTGAGTTCAAGACCCATGTTGGGCACAGAGATTATTTAAGAAAATAAAAATAAAATAAAATAAAATCAGAGTATTTGTATGCTGGTACCACATATGTATGTGTGTGTATCGTTTTTCAAAGCTTCCTAGATGACTATAATGTGTAGCCAGGATTGAGAACCATGGGAATGAAAGGAAGCTGACGGGATTAAAACAAGCCTGAAACAAGAAGGTGCTTTTTCATTTCCGAGTTTATATTTTACTACCACACTTTTAGTTTTTAGGTAAGGTATACCACTCTACTTAATTCAATCTTTACCATAAATGAGTAAATAAAATGTATTTTCTAATTGTGAAGCATGGTATAACTTCAGACTGTAGTCCATTTATTGCAAAATATTTGATATTGTTAAGGATGCAATTTGAACAATTATAGGTTTAAGATTTCTTTTTCTTAATAAACAGGGGTAAAATATTTTATCCCATAAATGCCTATATTGAAACCAAGTCCTCCCCCACCCCAAAACTTTCTTTTCTCTTCTGGCTTACACAATGCAAGCAAGAATAAAAATCGCATATAAACTATTACTAAAAAAATGTTTTTACATATGGGGAGAGGGAGAAACAACTAGAACATACCAAAGACTGTTAGAAGTGGGAATGATTTTTCTTATTATCCATTTTCCAAAATCTCTGGATTGTGATTATGTTACTTTAGTAATTAAAAATCATTTCTAAGCCTTTTTTTCCTTCTGTATCATTCATGTGAGGAAAGAGACATGTATATAAGTTTCTATTCTGATGGGCCTTCAATTTAAGTTACATGTAATTTCTCTCACCCTGAAGTGTAGAATCTCCTTTTCCAGACTTAAAGTTGCTAACTTGAACATTTAGATGAGAATCACCTGGTTGAAATAGAAATAAAATTTATTTAATACTAAATAGGCCACTATGCACATTAAATTAGGAGTTAACATATAAATTTATTTTCACTTATTATTTTTAAGAAATTATTTCTTCAAGTACTAAATTCTTATATTGGAAGAGAGTGTTACTCACAACATACTTGACATGTCCTTAAGGAACTGAGTTCTGTAGTTACCATATTCTTAGTCAACTAAAATGGCAATATAGGACCTGGAAAATCATTCAAGTATATATATGGAGTCTGCTGTTCTGTAATGTTTATGAGATTCTTTTAAATAGGAACTGGAGAACTGGGGTTTTGTAATTGGATTCAACTTTGCCACCTCTCAACAATGCCAGCTGCCTTTTCAATAATCCTGGAAGCAAACACATCCAGCTTAACAAGAATGCTGCCAGTATTTGGGACCGGGACTTAGGAAATACGGCAAGGGGTATGGCAAGGGGTATGAAAACATATTGTAACAAAGATCCCATTTCTCTGACACTAAAAAGCATTTAATGATTACAACGTTATCAAAAAACCAGCACAACACAGGATTGTCCTAGCAAGGAAGGCATGCACAAGACAGTGAAAAAGGGTCACCAACAGAAAGAAGCACTAAAGCATGGCTAATATGTTTAACAGTGGAAAAAGCATAAACAGAAGTCATTGCTATATCAAAGCAATAAATTCCAGCAAGTCTTCAAGCAAAAAAGGAAAAGATAACAAGGCTACGAGAGTGGCCTGGAGACAAATGCGGGGTGAGGAGGCAATTAATAAAAAGGTGAAGGAAGAAAAGTCAATGCCCAAGTTGAACAGTATACTCTGCAGATGGCAATGTAAAGAGCTTTAGCTAAGAAGCCATCAGTATTACACAGTGTGAGCACTTAAAATACTTGGGAAGAACATTAGCTCAACAACCTCTGAAGTTCCAGTCCAGCTTTATCAAACACCTATGGCATTCTCAAAAAGTCAGGGTGATAAGAAGTCCAGATAGAGCCTGCACTATCCAGAACATGCTTGCTTCATCTTGGAATGAAAGCATCCAACATGCAGGATTGGTGACAAATAATTTTATTTAATAAATGTCTTGTCCACTAAAAGAAACGGAGATGTAAGAGAGCTGGGGCGAAGCAACGCACACAAGAAAAAAAAGGCAACATCATTTTCTCATGTGACTCAAGGCAGAAAGGCAATTTTAATTCAGCAGGCCATTCATTGGGGAGTACGGAACAAGTAACACTGCTAGTTATCAGGTAAACCAGTATGTGGTCCACAGTGCTCTCACGAAGAAGGGTATATCAGCACAGTGATGTAAGCAGTTCAAAATAGTCAAATTTTGACAGAATGATATTTTGTACATCTGATTAAAAGGAGCTGGATTTGATGTATGACTCTTATGTTCCACCAATATACCTTTATTCTTCTTGGAACCAACAGGAAATGATGCAGTTGTAAGTTGCTCGGTGGTAACTGTGATGGTATTTTCTATCCCAGGGATAGTTGAATCCAATGAACCAGAATCAGTCTGCACCTTATCACGTTTACGCTGCTGTCGTTTCTCTCTGTGACTAATTTTAGTTTCCCAGGCTCCTGACATAGCCCCAGAAAAAAAAGTGTTATTCAGTAAAGGGGAAGACAAAAAGTTGTAGTTTTGAGGGGGGAAATGGGGCAGGGCACATAAGATATCATGATAAATTTAGAGAGTAAACTAAAACCCCAGAGTACTGATTATATTAATTTATCCTAAGAATTTATTCTAGTCCCAATATGTTGTTCAGGCAACTAACTGCCATTATTATTTATTCTGGTAATTTTTATCAACTGTCATCTATGATTTAGGAAAAATGAGAAATGTAAGTCATTCTGTATGTCTTTTTATCCTGCTGGAGAGAACGGAGAGTGTTATAAATAATTACTAATAAGTGGGTTTATTTGGTGATGACAATAAAGGGCTTCCTAGGGATAGTGTATTTAAAAACAAGAGGGGGGAAAGGTCCAAATCAAAGAAACAAAGACAAAATAACTACCCAAGACACTGAGCTAGACCTTAAATCTCAAGGTGGTTCCCTTCAGGAAAAGCACTATTAGATTCTTAAGTAATTTAGATTTAAAAAAAAAAAAAAAAGTAGTGTTTTCTAACAATGTCACAGATCTGTACATTAAAATCTGTAATTATTAAGAGAAAAGCTAGATACAAGATTAAGCGATACAAATGCAGCTCTTATATAATGTACCATGGTAAAAAAGGATTAAAAATTTTTCTATAGTCCTTTCACTTGCTCAAGTACCTTCATCAACTTCCTTTCCATCATGGCGTGAACTGTTTTGCACTGCTTTAGCATCTGACTTTGATTTCTTCTTATTTTTCTTTGACTGAAAGTAAAATAGAATGTTACTTAATACTTCATTATGTTTTTGAAAAGGTAGGAGTCAGTAAGATACATAATGAAATGTATGATGCTGACAACCAAAAAATTTAATATTTGGTTAAAAAACTTAACATTAAATGGCAATAATAATATGAGGTTACCATTTATTGAGTGGTTACTCTATGCTAAGTACTTCGCACTCATTTTCTTCATTCCCTAAAAAAACTCACTACAGAAGGTATTATTCCCATTTTAGAGATGAGGAAATGGAGACTTAGAGCTGTTAAATATTAAATAGGCTGTCTAGGGTCACATTAAGAGTTAGTAAATGGTAGCGTCAAATTAGGAAATAGGTCTATCTGGCTCCAAAGTCTGTGCCCTTAGATACATGCTGCCCTAACTTACATTATAAATAAGGTACTATAATACAATATGTTCAGAACAATAAAATAAAGACCTACTGTTAATGTTTAGAAAGAAAATGATGCACTGATTATTGGTTTTTGGATTTCATAAAGCACATTGTTGGAATACCCTATTGTATAGCAAATTAGTGAGTCAACTGTACAAAGCAGATAGTATCTTGTCGGTTTCAGAGCAATGTGAAAATACCTAGGATTTGCATGTGGTAGATGGTTAGTAATTCATTAGAGAAAATACCTTTACACACAAGATACAGATATTTTGAAATAGCCTTCCAATTCCCTTCTGCTAATATTTTCTCCTCTCGAGAGCTCATTAAAACTTTATAAAGCCATGATTTCTATACTTAGATTAGTGCTTCGAGAAGAATACTAACATTCATGAAATAGTGACTTTATTTATAATTTGCATTCACTCATTTAACTATTTGTTGAGACTGGCTACATATATGTATTATTGTACACTATCTGGAAGTTAAGTTTACCACCAAAAAAAGATTGTATCTAGATAGTAAGTCTTTTTCATGGGTAAAGCAGTAAATGATAGTCTGACGAAGCAATAAATGACAGCTCTTAACAGTAATTAAAAATTCTTTGACAACAGGGGTATATAATAAACTATTCAAAACCATGTTTTTTATTTCCCATAGTTGATTTGTACCTGTTTCTTGGCATGGTCTCATGAACATGTAACACATCTCGGGTACTGCTTTATTACACCCAGCAAACCAGGCTCATATCCACTTTATAAAAATTGAGATATCATCTACATACTGTATTTATCCTCCTTAAGCATACAATTTAGTGGTTTTTAGTATATTTGAGGTTGTACAATTATTATCATTATCTAATTCCAGAATGCTTTCATCATCCCGAAAAAGAAACCTGGTACCTATTATTAGTCACTCTCCACTACCTTCTTCCCACCTGTAATCACCAGCAGTCATCTTCCGGTCTGTCTCTCACAGCCACTCTTTTTTTCTTTTTTTTTTTTTTTAAGATTTTATTTATTTATTTGACAGAGAGAAACCACAAGTAGGTAGAGAGGCAGGCAGAGAGAGAGAGAGAGGGAAGCAGGCTCCCTGCTGAGCAGAGAGCCCGATGAGGGACTCGATCCCAGGACCCTGAGATCACGACCTGAGCCGAAGGCAGCGGCTTAACCCACTGAGCCACCCAGGCGCCCCTCTCACAGCCACTCTTAAGTAATCACAATACATGGAGCACTTGTTAATTATAGCCTAAAGTAGGGGTCAGCAAACTTTTTCTATAAAGGATCAAACAGTAAATATTTTAGTCTATGCAAGGCATAGACTGATTTCTACATGTAGCATAGACATAGACAATTTCTACATGTAGCAATTGAGGAACTCTGCTGCTATAGCACAGAAGTAGCCATATACAATATATAATTGAATAGGTACAACTGTGTTCCAACAAAATTTTATTTACAAAAATAGGTACCTGGCTGGATTTCGGGGGCCAGAGTTTGCCAACCCCTGGTCTATAGCAGCACTGTCCAATAGAAATATACTGCAAGTCATGCTTGTAATTTAAAATTTTCTAGCACACAGGTTAAAAAGCTAAAAGAAATAGGTAACATTAATTTTAACATATGTAAATCAACACTTTCAAAATACTATTTCAAAATGTAATTAATATAAAAAACTATTGGTAAGACAGCATAACAAAGAGTGCTAAATAGCCATCCATGAAAGTAGTTACTACATTGGACAGTACAGACCTACAGGAACTAACTAAAGTTAAGTTAGTTAATTTTAACTAACTTATGAAGTGCCCCCGCTTCATTATTTTTTAATAATCTTTAAATTCATGCATTTAATACCTTAAACCTCAAACCTGACAAAGGTACAGAGATCCATTTAAATGAAGGCCATGCTTTCTAAAACATGCCATTAATTCTTCCACCTCATCTTTTACGTAGGCAAATATTTTTGTGGAATTTTAACTAGTAAAATTTAATCTTCCTAAGCACCAGTTGTTCCTGCAATTGAATCTGATGGTTCTACTTTATTCTGGCATTTTTAACAAATGGATTCACTAAAAACACTTAAACTTAAAAAAAAAAAAAGTGGTTGTTACAGATCTTTTTAATTAACCCAGTTAAGTCTCAAAATAACTCTATAAGGGGCGCCTGGGTGGCTCAGTGGGTTAAGTCTCTGACTTCAGCTCAGGTCATGATCTCAGGGTCCTGGAATCAAGCCCCGCCATCGGTCTCTCTGCTCAGCAGGGAGTCTGCTTCCTCCTCTCTCTCTCTGCCTGCCTCTCTGCCTACTTGTGATCTCTCTCTGTCAAATAAATAAATAAAATAAAATAAAATAAAAATAAGTATTGAATCTTTAAAAAAAAAAAAAAACCTCTATGAGGCAGATGCTATTATTCCCACTTTACAGATGAGAAAAGGGAGGCACTGAGTGGTTAACTAGCCAACCCCAAGATAACATAATTATTAAGCGTCAGAGTTGGAATTTGATAAGCATGCTCCAGAACCTGGGCTGCCATGCTATTTTTCTGTTAGAAACTGCTCCTGAGCTGTTAAATTATGCAGATATGATAATTTTCACAAGTAATAGACAATTTTAATAACAAAATCACACAATGATGTAAACTTCTCAGAATACCCTTCATTGCATGAATTTCTTAAAAAAAAAAAAAAAAAGTCAGCTACTTTCTGACACATTAAAGTTTTCTTAACACTGACGGGACAGGTTAACTACAAATTTTTCCCCCAAAGATCTCCTTTTTCCTTTAAGAAAATGAAGTTTTCTTAACACTGATGGGACAGGTTAACTACAAATTTTTCCCCAAAAGATCTCCTTTTTCCCCCAAAAGATCTGCCATCTGTCATTATCAAAAAGGTCAACATGTTCGAAACACTTGAATTTTAGTAAAAGAAAAATGTGTGGCTCACTTTTTAAGTTGGTCAGCTTTATAAAAGTATTTTGACATATATAATCAATTAATCTCTTCTTTGTAGAATAAAGGATGATTCCCACCTTGCCCTTACTATAAGTTAAAGGCCTCATTTTCCAGTTTATAGTCTGGCTTTATACCTCTTTTGTCACCATAGATTTCTAGAAATAAGGTAGTGAATGAATTTCATGCATGGTGCTACAACTAAAACTTCATCTCCCTACTCCCCAAATTTTATTTTTTAAATTAAATTTCAGTTCATGTGAGCTCTCCATCAGTGGCTTTTATTCAGTTTTCCACACCAAAAAATTAAATTAAGTCATCCTTTCTTGAGAATGTATCTTTGTAGGTATTTTTTTTTAATCTTCAGTTGCTCAGAGAAGTAGTTCTTTATGCATTTCATTATTGAAATAGAAAATACCAAGTTCCCCAAGTGTAATGTCAGAATCATCTGTACATTTTTCCAATTTGCAATTTGCTCTGCTACTGATTTACTTAATTCATCAGCAACATTTTTACGCTGCACCCAACAGTATATGCTGATGAAAGAATGTGTTCTGGTTGACTGTCATACTGTTTTCTACGAATTTTACCATGGCAGAAAGAACAAGTGTTACCCCACATACGTCTTTCCCCCTTTAAATCAGAAATCTCAAGAGTGGCTTCTAAGCATTCCTAACTATATTTAGTAAAATTCTGTCCTACTGGGTACCGAATAAACAATCATCTTTTTAAAAAACTGCAGACTGGCTCAGTCAGTTAAGCGGCTGACTTCAGCTCAGGTCATGATCCCAGTGTCCTGGGATCGAGTCCCGCACTGGGCCCCTTGTTCAGCAGGGAGCCTGCTTCTTCCGCTGCCTCTGCCTGCCACTCTGCCTGCTTGTGCTTGCTTGCTCTGACAAATAAACAAACAAATAAATCTTAAAAATAAATAAATAAAACTGCAGAGGCCAATCTTCACATTTGGAATGCTTAGATATCCTGCTGATTGAGACAGTTTCAGAATATAATTAGCTAAAATCTCAAGTCACAGTATAATTGGTCAAGGTTTCTATTTCAAAAATCTTCCTTGATGATTTCAATTTTTTGTGACCAATTTCTTATCAGGTCTGATTAAATCATCTTAACCTCATGATGATGTGGTTGACAGAGGTCTTAGTAGGAATAGCAGTGCCCATTTTATCTAATTGTTTATTTGCATTATCATCAACTACAATCTGTAGCTTCTTTGCAGCCTGTTCACTGAAGGTTAGTCTAGTTTAAGCTGGGTAACACAATCAAGAAACCCACAGAGTTGAGCACCTATCAACTGCAATCTGTCAAAATATGTTATGAGAAAAGAACCAATGTGGGCAGTCTTTCCATTGCAGCTTCCCGTTCTCAGGATCTGGCCCATGTAGCATCTTACTACCCTCTAAAATATTCCAAATGAGGATGCCAATGACTAGCCATATATTGATACAAATAAAGCTTAATTTGTTTTAATAAAAAACTAAGTAGAAATAGAAAGTCTAATATTTTCTTCCTTTATCCCAATGACTTTTCCTGTGTACTTCACTTTGGAGACAGTGGTATTAAAAAGCACATGTTGAAGTAGTTCTAGGACTACAAGTAATATGCTTCTGAATTCACAGAACTTAAAATACCAAAAAATTACAGGCTGCTTATAAAAAAAAAGACAAAAAAAAATGACTTCCATAAATAAGCTCATCCTTTACCTTTACCTTCCTGACATGGACGAATATTTTTAGTACAACACCCCAAGTAAGTGATAAAACTTATTAGAGCAGCAAAAGGTATATGTTGGCAGCAAAAGAAGATCTACTGAAATGGCTAACTGCTTCTTAGCAGATTTTGTTTAAGGAATTGTGAAGTATTTAAAAAAAAAA
The DNA here is from genome assembly GCF_902655055.1 of Lutra lutra. Classification (NCBI taxonomy): domain Eukaryota; kingdom Metazoa; phylum Chordata; class Mammalia; order Carnivora; family Mustelidae; genus Lutra; species Lutra lutra. Next base: position 39,745,350 of record NC_062281.1, read on the forward strand.
AAAAAGCAGAGGAGTGTTCAACTCAACTTAGGGAGTCTAATTTAATATTTGTATGGAGACAAAAACTATTATTAAGAGAGATACTGTACAAATTTTAACTTATAAGATACTTTATTTTGCAATTAATTCTTTACACCAAGGTAGGAAGCCAGATTCTAAATGTAATCCTTACTCAATTTCTTAATTGTCTGGAAAATACTGGTCCTTAAAATTTTGGTGAACTGATATAACATAACATAACATAAAAGCCCTATAATTATCTAAAGCCACAGTTGACAAAGTCAGGACTGATAAAGGAAATGAAGCCTGAAAAAGAGAAAAGCTGAGTATTTCCTAAAGGTTATAAGTGGATACTATGATGCTTTTGTCTGTAGACGAGTGGCTAGTATGTAAGATTTTCCACTAATTCGGGGTGGCTGGGTGGCTCAGTCGTTAAGTGTCTGCCTTCAGCTCAGGTCATGATTCCAGGATCCTGGGGTCCAGCCCCGCATCTGGCTTCCTGCTCACCGGGAAGCCTACTTCTCCTTCTCCCACTCCCCTTGCTTGTGTTCCCTCTCTCCCTGTGTCTCTGTCAAATAAATAAATAAAATCTTAAAAAAAAAAAAAAAAAAAAAAGCTTTTCCACTAATTCATGGCAAAAACTATTCTGCTTTCTGAGATTTTTGTTTTTTCTCTTTCCACCGGGTCAAAACTGCCTTTATTTTTTTGCGGCGGGGGGTGGTGGTGGTGGTAATGGTGACAGTGGTTTTATTTTTTATTTATTTATTTTTTAAAGGGTGTGATTTTTCTAACATCTCTACAACATAAACTGATGGAACTTTTTTTTTTTTTTAAGATTTTATTTATTATTTATTTGACAGACAGAGCAGAGAGCCCAATGCGGGGCTCGATCCCAATACTCTGAAATCATGACCTGAGCCGAAGGCAGAGGCTTTAACCCGCTGAGCCACCCAGGCGCCCCGGTGACAGTGTTTTTAAAAATGTACATACCTGACAAAATTAAAATATCTCTTAGTTGGTGAAATTTGTTTTGAAAACTTCAAACGACTGCCACTTGAAAAATCTGAAAACTACTGCTTCAGATCAGTTTCATCCACTTTCTGCCTAAGCAAATATGGCAAGTCCCTATTTTACATCGCTCCGTGTTTAGCACTATTTATTTTTCTCAGTTGTCTCAAACATATAAATAAGCTGGGCATGGTTAAATGGCAAAGTGGATGGTCCCAAGAGCTTATTACTTACATTTTTCTATACCAGCAATTCTTTTTTCTTTTTTTTAAAGATTTTATTTATTTATTTGACAGAGATCACAAGTAGGCAGAGCAGCAGGTAGAGAGAGAGGGGGAAGCAGGCTCCCCACCGAGCAGAGAGCCAGATTCGGGCTCGATCCCAGGACCCTGGGATCATGACCTGAGCTGAAGACAAAGGCTTTAACCCACTGAACCACTCAGGTGCCCCTATACCAGCAATTCTTAATCTAACTTGGTGACACAATATAAGGATGAGATTAATTGCAGAAAGTGTCACAAACCTTTTTAAAAGTGGAGAGAATTGCAACTGATGTTCCCCCTTTCCTGGTGGTGGTGGTGGTGGTGGCAGAGACAGTGTAATTTAAACTAGAGCCAAGACTATTTTACTCACTACTATTCTGATGCATTTTCCTGAATGCAAGGAAGAAACAGGAATGCAGGTGCAGGGAAGTGCCCACACTTACATTTTACCTCTTTCTCCTTACCCTGATTAGTTATATCTTCTTTCACAGCACTTATCACCATCTGGCATGAAATAATATATTTGCTTGTTTTTATTTTTTATTTATTTATTTATTTAAAAGATTTTATTTATTTATTTGAGAGAGAGACAGTGAGAGAGAGCATGAGCTAGGAGAAGGTCAGAGGGAGAAGCAGACTCCCCATGGAGCTGGGAGCCTGATGTGGGACTCGATCCCGGAATTCCGGGATCATGACCTGAGCCAAAGGCAGTCGTCCAACCAACTGAGCCACCCAGGCATCCCTATTTGCTTGTTTTTAACTGTCCCCTTGCCCCATTTTATCCTGTTCTATTGACCGTTATATACCTAGTGCCTAGAATAATGTACCTTGCAAACAAAAGGTATTCAATTACTAGTTGGTTAATCAATGGAAGAGCCTCAAAGTAGACTGGATTACTTATGGCCCTGTCTGCCCAACTTTCACTGTCCCCAGAATAAAACCTCTGGGCTATTATATCTGTACACTTGATTCCATCATCCAAGCCATTAAATTATTTAAATATGTTTAGTGTGAGCTTATGAATTATGGCACACCACACAAGTTGTATGGCTATCAACCCAGAAACTTAAAAAGAAAATTACAAGAAGTCTTTCTTAACTCTTTTATCTATACCAAACTCTTTCCCAGATGTGGGCCTCATATTTCCAATAGCCTAATAAATTAATTCCACTTGGAGACCCCGTTTTCACAACAATCTTATTACGTTTAAAACAAATTCACTGGGGCACCTGGGTGGCTCAGTGGGTTAAAGCCTCTGCCTGGGTCATGATCCCAGGGTCTCTGCCTACTTGTGACCTTTGTCTGTCAAATAAATAAATAAAATCTTTAAAAAACAAACAAAATCCAAAAAACCAAATTCATTATTTTACTGTATTTCAATCCCCTCTTGCTTCATACAACTAGAGCATCATGAAAGAATGATGGGCTAGTGTGAAAGTCCTGGTTCTGATCTCATTTCTGCTATTCGTCAGAGTTTAGACAAAAAATTTCTGCTATTTGTCAGAGTTTAGTAGGAGAAGTGAGGTTTCTCTGGTAAGATATTCCCTCTTTTACAGAAAATACTGTGGTCACCTTAAAGGGGACACTGAAAACTAATTCCTTGGATGGGAACCCAAGACTCGAAGCTATAGATTTTGTGGCCCAAGGAGCCTGAAAGGTCAAGAGTCCAAGACCTATACAATCAGACTCAAAGCATTCCAGATAACGAAACATTTTAATGAACCCAAAAGACTATATTAGGAGTTTAAAACAGGGTTTCAGTAAAAAAAAAAGTCAGGGAATAAACATTTTAGGCTCTGCAGACTATAAGGCCTCTGTTACAACCACTAAACTTTGCTGCTGGGAGTACAAAAGCAGCCATAGACAATAAATAAGTAAATAAATATGGGTGCATGTTCCAATAAACTTTCAAAAATAGGCAGAGAGCTAGACATGGCAAATAGGTCATGTTTTGCCAATCCCTGGTTTTAAATTAGTTTCTAAGATGTATTATGGAAGGTAAAACACAAATGTATGTAAGCTCACTGGGCATGCTGGTGTTCTCTGTTTTGCTAAGAGCTGCTATACCTACACTTGTTTAAAATCTATGATGCCTTGGAACAAGTTTGCCTTTGGTTCTAAACATTGATCACTCCTAGAGTAGTGGTTCTCAAACGTCTTGGATATAGGATACTCTTAAAACAGACTGAGGATGTCAAAGAGCCTTTGATTATGTGGATTATACCTACTGATATCTACCATATTATAAATTAAAAGTGAGATATTATTTGGATATATATTATTTCAAAACAATAATAATTACATATTGTATAATTACACCTATACGAACAATAGCAAAAACATTTTAGTGAGAAGAGTGGTATGCTTTACATTTTGTAAGTATCTTTAGTGTCTGGCTTCATAAAAGACAGACTGCATACCTGCTTTTGCATTTAATTTTACTGTGGGATACACAATTTGAAGCATATGAAGACAATCTGGCTACATACACATAGAAATGTAATTGGAAAAAGAAGGATTGTCTTGAGTTTTTTCAGATAATTGCATTCTTCTTTGCTATTACACCAAAGATCTGTGGTCGACAGGGGCTGGAGCTAAGGGGAAAAGAGGGGAAAATGAGGCATGACTGGTACTGAGCAGAAGATTTCTTTTTGGGAAGAGGAAGAAGTTCAAAAACTACATGGTGAGAGCTGTACAACTCTGCAGAAACACTGAAATCTTACACTTTCAAAAAAATAAATTTTACGGTATATCCAGAATAAAGCTGTTTAACAAAAAAGAGACAAAAAACCAACGTGTGTGGGCTTAGGGAGGCTCAGGAGTAGGATGAGAGACGGGCAGGGCCTTTAGGTTATGTTCAAGGCTGCGGAGTAAGAGCAATGGGAAGTCGTGAGGAGCTTGAAGCAGAGGAAGGAAAAAATGTTACGCCAAAACTTCTCAAGTGGTAGTTTCTTAAAAACTGTTGCAACATGAAATCTGTATCAATGAGCTTTCCCATACTCTATTGGTCTATCTTGCACTTTGAATGAATCTTTTACACTTGCTTTGTAACATGCAAACGTTGGTCATTTGGAAAATACGGGTTCAGTGAGTTACACACATCTTCTAAAATGTTAAAATATTCCATTATATACAGTATTCTTAAAAATCACATTTGTTGGGGCGCCTGGGTGGCTCAGTAGGTTAAAGCCTCTGCCTTCAGCTCAGGTCATGATCCCAGGGTCCTGGGATCGAGCCCCGCATCGGGCTCTCTGCTCAGCGGGGAGCCTGCTTCCCTCTCTCTCTCTCTGCCTGCCTCTCTGCCTACTTGTGATTTCTGTCTGTCAAATAAATAAATAAAATCTTTAAAAAAAAAAATCACATTTGTTAACTTCACAACTGATCTCATCAGAAAGTCTTTAGGCACTGGGATGCTGTCAAGCTCATGGTGGCAGATACAACTTTTCCAAATTTCTAGTTTTCACTTGGAAATAAATCATTGTATCATTTGCAATAAATAATAAATGTAGTTTTCCTTGAAGTGACAGGATCATCTTGACTGTTTTTGAGAAAATGTCTGCCAATACCCAAGTCTAAATCACCATGGCCTCTCTATCAGCTCTTCCTTCAAGTTAAAATGGATGAAGTGACTAGTCCAGATTGCAGCTCAATTGTATGCGTGTTTTTCCTCAGGACAACCTTTGTTCTTCACTACACAGCACACTGTATGTATACTTCTCATTTCATCATATAAAATAATTAAAAAGCATGTGTGCAAAAGTCAAGATTTAATAAAACTAATATTGATCATTTTTACAGCTTAAGGATACTCAAGTGAAACTAGCATTCTTTTTCTTTTAAAAAAAAAAAATTTTTTTTTTTTTTAATTTATTTGACAGAGTTTTGTCTTCCAGGACCCAACAAAAGGTCCCTGATACCCAGGGGTCCATAAACCACACTTTGAGAAATGTTGCCTGCACAAAATTGAGGGATCATTGTTTATGTATTGTAATATACATATGTAATATACATATGTTTATGTATTGCTGGGCAATCCACTGAACTCTTTAATGAGCCGGATTTGAAGAAATGATTATATTCTCCTCCATCCCCAACCAAGAGTTATTCAACAGGGTTAAGAGATGTGCAAATATTTGTATTATTGTAGCATCATAAAATGCAAGAGCTTATTATTACTTATGAGTGACACTACTATTTCAGCAGGACCCCACTGACTTTGTCCTGAACAACCTGACGGTGACCAAATTTCACACATTTTTGTTTCTATTGTCTCTCTTACTGACAATCTTTAACCTTCTATCTTAATTCAGACCCTCATAATCACTGATGCAAGCCTGATTTGTTTTCACAAATGCTGCTGCCAGCTTAACACATCTATTTTTATCATACCCCCAGCCATCCTGACCAGTCAAACTTGTCTAGGGCTTTCCATTGAGTATGTCTGAATATGTTCTTTTGCTCCAGCTGAAGTGTGTGATTGTGTTCATTTGTTCCTCTCACCTGCCAGAAAAGGCCTCCTCACTTCCAGTTACTGATATACCACCCCCAACCTCGAAAGTCCTATTAAGTCAATCTTTTCTAGCTGCCTCCCAAATAGGATAATCTTATTCCTCTGAATATCTGGCACTCAGAGACTTGTTACCTGCTATCTTCTCTTGTGCTTGCATTTCCTAACTAGACTGCAATCTCTCTGAGGGGTAAGTACGTCTTCCATTCTTCTTATTCCCTTCAGCATCTAGTAGCACAATGCATTCAGCCTAGCTAATGGTCCTATATGGATTCTGCTAGCGACCAGTATCAATGAAGCACTGACTTTCACAGCCGAATAAAGACCTAGAAAACTATTGTACTTTAACTTGCTTTATAGACCCAAGGTCTGTAACTCTTGTCATATATGGTTTTTAGCAATGTTTTTCTCTGTGAGGTTTACTCAAGTGACAGGGCAAGATATTCAATATCACAGCTGAGAGGGCAATTATTCTACAGGCAAACTGTACCTCTCAAATTGCCCAAGATATGGCTCTGAGAGGAAAACAAATACACAACAATGTGTATAAAGGTTTATAAGTAGATCTACAACAAGCCTCTTACAAAAAAATAGAAAGTCTTAAAAAATATATTTAAAACACACAAAAACATACACAGTGCAAGAGCATAAAAAATTAACTGAAATGAGGTCTCTTGGACTGAAACAAGTTAAAAAGCATAAATTCCAAGATGCAGATGGCAAAAAGAAACACTAGCCATGAGTTGCGGCATTTACTACTGTGCAAAAAGTCAAATCAAAAAGGCAGCAAACCAAAGGCAGAAGCTCTGTCCTGAAAAAAGCAACAGCAACTGAAAGGAGGCGGTACCGTCAAGTGATTCACAAGTGCACGGGCTTTGGCACCAGAATGAGCTGGATTCAAATCCTACTTCACAAACTATGAAATGAGTGAAATTGTAAAATCCCTCTATACCTCAGAGCCCTTATCAGCCTTGCAGAGTTTATGAAAGGATCAGAAATCATACAGAGCCGTAAAAAGCACAGACTTTGAAGTCAGATGGGTGGAGGACAGAACTATTTTTAGTAGCTTTGGTAAGTTATGCCTCAGGTTTCTTATTTGTAAGATAGGTATAATACCACCTCCTCAGTGCTCTTGTGAGCATGAAGTAGCATATAAATTTTCTGTAAGTCTTAAAAGTACACCCAGTGGTTACTCAGTAACTTGTCTCTACTAGATACATGTCATTATACTCACACACATACCTCACCTTGCATAGTGCCTGCAATATTAAAGATACTTAACAAACATCCATTACTATAATTATTTTCTATCACTAATTTCAGAATGATTATAAACTCTAAACTGTACTTTTACATCCTCATACACCCAGTCTATATTTGATTCATCAATCAGAAATGGATGATCGTTCATCTATCATTCTAACTACAAATTTTTCAGGATAATTCAGGAACTAGAAGCAAGAACAAGCATAAAATGTAGTAGAGAGAAAACCCAGAAATAAAGAAACTTTAGATGGAAGAAGTATAAATCCATATTAGACATATGAACTACTCATTCTGTAAATTCACAATCCTGAAATTGTATCCTTTTTGCTAATATAAGTCACTTAAACTATTTATTTTTCGGCCAAAGGCAAAATCAGGCATAAATTTAACTCTTTTCTACAACTATCCTTCATTTTGAGCCATCCTACCTGCAGCTAGCGTGGCCCTAGACCAATTGTATTGGGTTAAAGGGGATAATTGATCTTGCCAGTTTTTTAGACATTTTGAAACTGCAAGCATTAAGAAACTATAGCAACCATTTCATACTACTATTCTGGAGGACTGGAATGTTGCATGCTAATTCCTAGAAACCATTTACCTACCTCTGGTTATTTTTTGTTTTTGTCTTTTCTTGAAAAGGAGTTATGCATGTGTAGGGTTTTAAAAGGGGAAGGGGGTGGGCAAGTAATTAATATACCAAAAGGACTTAAACCAAAGTTCCTCTCCCATAGCAGAACAACCCACTGTTAACAGTTTTTTACATTTTGCCTACTTGCAAACTAAACTGAGTCAAATAAAAACTGGGTCAGTTCTAACACTGAAAACTGAATAAAATCCCAGGAATGTACCATTTATGGGGTATGATAGGTTGTCTTATTTGAAAACTTAAGAGTGCACATCTAAACCTTTTAATAATTATAATAACAATGAATATAGAACATTCTCTTTTGTTAAACAAAGTCAAACTGCCTAATAAGAATTATATCTCCATCAGAACAGAAATTTGTTTCAACCCTTAACACCACAGAACATTTTGGTAAGCTCTTCATGTTAGAAGTGCACTGTTAACAAAGATAACACAATTCGGTTTTCAAATAAGAGGGATGTTACATACCTGGAATCTTACTCATAAAAGATGTTCAACTCATGAGTAAATTATTTTGGCAAAATGAATTTAATAATGCCACAGCATATTTAAAATACTTGGTGATATCCTTCCTTTTAAAAGTAAAAAAATAAAACAACTTACTTAGACCTGCACCACCTATCTGCTATGACAAATTCAGATTTTCAGTTGTCCTTAAATGGGGAGTATACGTACACTTTTGTGAAACAAAAAATCATCATTTTTATATGTTACTCTCCTTATTAAGAGCTTTGCATATAGTTTCATATGTTCCCAAGCTTACCTTTTCATTTTTCTTATCTGTCTCTAAGGGCTGCTTTGTTGTAATACTTCGAGGGGTTCGGACAACTTCCTCGTCAGCCACTTCAACAGTCCGTCCATTAGGCTGCACAGGCAACAGAAAGAATTTTGTTATCAAACTACTTGATAGGTCAAACCAAAGATTTATACTCAGGAAACAGAATATACTACAATCAAATTCCACCCTGACCCAAATCTAAAAGGTTTCTGTATAGCCATGTTATCTAAGACCTGGCCTACTATTCAGAGTAACTGTGTTTCATAATATAATTAATAATGAACCTACAAACAAAACTCTGTACCACAATATATTTTCTGTCTAACAAAAAATAATGGACTGAAAGCAGGAAAACAGGGGACTAAACCGTATTTGCACTCTGCCAATTAGTTACATCATCTCCGAATGTTTCAGTCATTGTCTTTGAATCTTATCTCTACATATATAGAATGACAGATCTGATCTACTCAAAATTTGGCACACTTTGTCAGTAAAGGGACAGGAAATATTTTAGGCTTTGTGGGCCATACTGTCTCTGCTGCAATTACAAAACTCTGCTACTGTAGTACAAAGGCGGACATAGATGAATAAATGAATGAGTTTGGCTGTGTTCCAATAAAGCTTTATTTACAAAACACAGGTAGAGGACCAGATCTGGTCCATGGACCATAGTTTGTTGGCCTCTGTATTAGATTATCTCTAAAACCCCTTGTAATTCTAATTACTGTAATTATCTAATGGATCTACTGTTCTGGGGTTAAGAAATTTACCAGTCCACTGCTACAGCTTAAGAAAGGCTACCTCAGCTTTGACACTCCTCTAAAATAATGATAGTTCTTAGAGGTGCCCATGAGTAAGATTAAGTCTGTGAATTCCAAATCTGGCTTTTAATTAGAGTCACTCATTTTGGGGGTTAAACCCCACCTACCTCCCCAAAAAACACTTCTGAGCTCTATCACCAGAAATATATTTAGAATGGGGTCCAGGCATCTGTATTCTAACCTATTCTTCATGGATCCTACTACTTCTTTTTACTTGGCTAGTCTCCTCATATTCCAACACAGTGAGTTAGTAAATCAATATACATTCGTTTCAGTTGCCTTATTTCCCATTCTTACAGAACAGACTTCCACCAACCAGATTACTCACTATAGCCGAGCCAAACTCAAGAAAACAATATGAATATTTAATTTTCTACAACTTGACTTTCCCTGAGTTTGTTCAAAATTATCAGGGACATACAGTTAGAGAAAGAGACCATTAATATTCTAAAACCCAATTTGTAGGCTTCCCAAAGATTTATGGCAGAAAAACCAAAACAAAAGCTGTCTTTTAGCTGATGAAATTTCCAATTAATCCCAATTTAATCAGCTGGTTCTTAAGCAACTTATTGAAGTCAGATCCCAAAACCAGGTCTCCTCATTCTTCATTCAGTTTTCTTTCTCCTGTGCTGTTTTGTCACTTTCCTGCTGCTTCCTCTAATCTGCCTTCCTGTGTATGTATATGTGTATGTTTGGGGTGGAGGGGCAGGGGTACTACAAAGAGAAAGGTAAGAAAACCCTGAAAGGAATTTGGACTTAGAGCCATAACAACAACAGGAATAGGGGCACCTGGGTGGCTCAGTGGGTTAAAGCTTCTGTCTTCAGCTCAGGTCATGATCACAGGGTCCATCGGGCTCTCTGCTTAGCAGGGAGCCTGCTTCCCCTCTCCTCTCTCTGCCTACTTGTGATTTCTGTCTGTCAAATAAAATCTTAAAAAAAAAAAAAAAACAGGAATATAAAACTGTTTAATTCTACTTTCTAATATCACCGTCTTACTTGTCAATTCTCATATGCTAGTTCTTAGTTCATACTATCCTCTTTAGCCAGACCTTTTCTGATTTCCCATGGTTGGCTTTACCTTTCTATACAAGCCTTAGGCCACCTGAGCCATCTTGCAGCTCCAACTCCAGTTTCCCACCTCTAACAGGCAGCTCGCAAGCTTACATTTCTCAACACTTCACTTAACTAATCCCTCCAGGAAACTTTCCATCATAGTCACTCAGACAGCACTTCCATTTTACTCATGTAAATGACTACACTAACTCATTTTAGCTTATCTATTATCTACTAAAAGGTGAGAAATTAAGTGGTTAAAAATACCTAAAAAGTTCAATGCAATTGCTTTGAGACCAACTGCAAACATTGTTGATACAGCTTCCCAAATGAAAGATGAAACAACCTTTTTTCTTAATCAACTAGGAAGTCGGAAGTCTGAAGTCCTGTGTCAGTGACTTAAAAAGAGAACACAGTTTCCATTTCACAGACTCTGAAATGACCACCACGCAGAGAGGTTGGTCCCACAAGGCAGACCTGTGCCAATTTTACTTCCTTCTTTGCAACAGAATAAACTTAAGCAATGGCTGTGACTGTAGCTGTTCCTCTGTCTATGCAGATTTCCCAATGTTACACTAACCCTCGGGCTTTAAATAGCTCTTGCTACTACCAGGAGCAACAACTCCCCCAAAATGCCTGATATTATGAAACAATAAGCCTCCTTTCCCAAGAACAAAGTCAAAGAGCTCTTGGGCAGCAGGAGAAAAGGATACACTATGGTGGCTATGCCTCTTCTACCCATCAGAAACACTAATCTGTCCTCAAAGGCCACATCCTGGAAAATCATTAACCGTATTTAAATCAGCAAATCCAGTAACTCATTAACCGTATTTAAATCAGCAAATCCAGTAACGGAAGCATATCATGTAAATCTGCTCACATGAAAAGTAACTAACTGCAAACCAACACTTTAAATACAACCTGACTGCCAATCTGGTTTTTACACAAAAGTATTATCTTCTTTCATCACGAAGCCTTAATATATATGGTGTGTTTCCACAGATTAGCAACTACATGGGCCTTTTATTGCATGCTAGTATAAAATTTTCTAGAACACTCTGAGGGTTCCTTCCAGGGCCAACCAAGGTTAATTTCATATATAGCATACAATCTATATTTTAAATTAGACAAGAACATCCTCCAAATCTGATGAAAATCAACCAGTAACAGAAGAATGACATAATCATTTCTTATACGGATAAATTCCGTGTAGGCATCGCTGTGTCTGCCTTATTATTATATATTCCCCAACTCCCACGCCAGATTCTTTCAAAAAGAACATTGTGTGTGTGTGTGTGTGTGTGTGTGTGTGTGTTGGGAAGGGTGGTGATAAACCAGAATGAAAATACCTAGCTGACAAGAAAATAAAATGCAGAAGGGGGACACATAGATGAATAGGGTCTCTTATTTAATAATGTCTGATTTAAAGGAAAGAAAATTCTTCATGTCAGTCAACCTTCAAATTATTAAGTCCATACAATTCCATAAACATTTATTAAGTACTTAAGTACTAGGCACTGGGCTAGGGACCTCAGGAACAAGGACAAATGAAAGGAATTTGCCCTCCAGGCGTGTTGAAGTTCAGAATAAGAAGATATGCTGAACAGATATCTACTCCATTTGAGCAGCCTGCACATATTTGTGGAACTGATTCTAAATTGCAAAAGAATCTACCTCTAAGATAAGCATATATGTAGTTTAACATCTGACTTTTAAAATGAAATCATTTAGAATCCCATTTTCACTTAGCTATGTAAATTTTATTTCCAGATATAAAATATAAAAACCATGACTTCACATTACTTGGAAACGCCTTAAGTTTAGAAACTAGAAGGGCAGTCTACCAACTACAAAAAAAAAAAAAAAAAAAAAAAAAAAAAAAAAAGAGAGAATATGAAAAGACCATGGGCTTTGGAACTGGACAAAACTGGGATCAAGACTTGACTTCTGCATTTACTCCTTGTGGTTATAAGCATTTTCCTTGACTTAACACTGGATTTCATCATCTGTAATATTTAAAAAAAAAAGTATGTACTTGTCTTATACAAGTTTCTTTCTTTCTTTTTTTTTTTTTTTTTTAAAGATTTTATTTATTTATTTGACAGAGAGAGATCACAAGTAGACAAAGAGGCAGGCGGAGAGGGAGAGAGGGAAGCAGGCTCCCTACTGAGCAAAGAGCCCGATGCGGGACTCGATCCCAGGACCCTGAGATCATGACCCGAGCCGAAGGCAGCAGCTTAACCCACTGAGCCACCCAGGCGCCCCGTCTTATACAAGTTTCTTATTAAAATGACAATAAAGGAGAGAACACGGCTATGATGGCTCAAATCCCCATCCCCATGTTCTAGCATTCAGGTCACTTTTCAAACCAGCGAGCTCAAAATAAATGTTAGGTCTTGGTGGTTAAGAGGGCCAACAAACAGTACACGTGCTCAGTACTCCAGACACAAATTCTTTTGGGAAGTTAACAGAATACAAATGATAAGTAAATGTATCCTCTCAGAGGTCAGAAATAGTCCAGACTTGCTCTAGAGACAGCAATGTAATATTATCTTTAAAAAAAACCAAAAAACTGCTTATAGTTTCAGCATTTTCTAAGAGAAGAAAATTGTATCATATTCACTTATTTCATTCACTCAACATCCAGTAAGTGAACACAGTAGAGTAATCTGCGGAGCCCTTAAAACCTTGAAACAAAGGTAAGTGAGGTCCAATTGCCGCCTTCAAGCAGCTCAGAACCTCGCAAAGGAAGAAGGTAACATCACATGTTAAAACACAAGACAAAAGGTATACTCTACCTCCTTCTCCCTCCCCCTCTAACCCCACCTGTTAAAGGCAAACAGTATGGGTTTTGAAGGCAAGCTGAAACCAGAGTTCAATTCTCAAATGCGTGTCACCCTAGAGAAGTTACTACTTCACTGGAATTTCAATTTTCTTGGCTTAAAGTTATACTGAACATACAAGAAGCGTAAGTGTATATATTACACCCTTCCTAAAGAAGATAAAAGGCAAGATGTTAGAGAAATTCAAGGTGCATCATCTTTAGCTGATAGATTAGACTATAATATCGCCTGACAATAACTGGTAATTTCCAAGTATGTGCCATGTGCCAAGTACCTTGCCAGATGCTTTATACACATCAACTTATCTGATGAACAAGACCTTGCCTCAGTCAGTTTTAGTCTGAAGAGTTCTGACAGAAATTCATGATAGAACAATTCCTTGTCATTTATTTGAAAGCACGAATTTTGTGTCTTTCCTCGGCCTAATGTGAATATATCAATCACATACACTAAATACACAATAAACTACAGCTTCAAGTCATAGTCACTTACGAAATTATTTTTAAATTCAACTCCAGGGCACCTGGGTGGCTCAGTGGGTTAAGCCTCTGCCTTCGGCTCAGGTCATGGTCTCAGGGTCCTGGGATCGAGTCCCGCATCGGGCTCTCTGCTTGGCAGGGAGCATGCTTCCTCTTCTCTCTCTCTCTCTGCCTGCCCCTCTGCCTACTTGTGATCTCTGTCAAATAAATAAAATCTTTAAAATAAATAAATAAATTCAACTCCAATTTTAAACTCTTAATAACTGAGAGTTTATATATCCTGAGATATTTCCTTTAGTGGTAAAGATTCTTTTTGCCTTCTAAGCAGCTAGCCAAAGACTCAACTCTTTTCAGGGATTTCAGATTACCTGTTGACTGCAGAAGGGATGCTCAGAGCTACTTTCATAGGAGAGATGACTCTCCATACCTGTCACCTGGCCAAATTATACTAAGAGGATTTCTGAAGAATTCAATCCAGTATTACTAGTTTCTGAGGTTTGACTTCTGATGGGTGCTCAGGTAAGAACTATACATGATACAGCACACAGCCATGTACTTTCTCAGAGCTTGCTGGATGCCCTCTGGAATACCGGCATTCTGTGGCACAGTTTGAAAATGACTAGCATAGCTGGAGAGAAAAAAGTAAACTTTAAAACTGGTCAAGTAACACCAATTTCTCACTTAGAGTTCTTGAGTTTGCCTGAATAATAATAATTTAAAGATACTGTCAAAGCTTTCATGAACTTGAGAAGTACGGCATTAATCAGTAATGCCCAAATGCAAAAGAAACCCCAAGTGTTCAGAGGGTTTATTGCTGCTCTCGGTATCTAAGATAAGCAGAACTATTAAAGGTCTTTTCTACTAGGCCTCTGGCAGGATAAAATGACAAGATGAAAAAGCCCTGTCATACAACTAAGCAAATGGAGCCAAAATTCTGGAACTTCGGTAAAAGTCGTTAAAATTTTCTGTATAAACTTCTGATTCTAAAAGTAAATTTTAAAAGAAATACACAGAGTTGTAATTCACTGGGAAAACTGGATTTGTTCTCTGAATGCAAACATGCTAGGAAAACCTGAGAGGTACAGCAGAAATAACAGTTGAGTTTGTAGACTAACGATCAGGATACTGTTCAGCCTTTGAAACTCCTTTGCTCGATCACCTCGAAATAAGTTATTTAATCTTTATGAATCTCAAGATTCCTTTTCTGTACAATAGGGAATATTTGTTTTAACTATGACTCGAGATTTTTTTCATTGAATGATAATTTTTATTTACTCATTTTCAAATGACTATTCTTTTAGTATTTAGAACTAAGGGGACTAGTGAACAGAGGTAAAAAGAAAATCCTATAATGTAGGTGGCAAGTGATATAATTTACCTTTACTAATACCTGGGGGTTGATATAGCAAAACCACTACTTAAAAATAAAAAAAAGTTGGGGCGCCTGGGTGGCTCAGTGGGTTAAAGTCTCTGCCTTCGGCTCAGGTCATGATCTCAGGGTCCTGGAATCGAGCCCCACATCAGGCTCTCTGCTCGGCAGGGAGTCTGCTTCCTCTTCTCTCTGCCTGTCTCTCTGCCTACTTGTGATCTGTCTCTGCCAAAGAAATAAATAAAATCTTAAAAAAAAATTAAAAAAAGTAATTCTGTTAGAGTATCTTAAAAGATTAATTTATTTAGCCAAATAAACTATCCAATTAAACTGTGAGATATCATTATAGTTACTCTGTTCAGAATTCAGTTCAACAAATAATTATTAAAGGCTCTTACATGTGCTGGGCACTGTTTGCCACTGCATTTCGAGGCCAGCGAGGCTATCCCCTACTGGAGGCAGAGGATCCCCCCCCCCAAAATTACTGGGTAAGTAAATAATATACAAACTGTGATACTTAAACAATTAAAAAAATACCCACATATCAAAAATTGAGACAGAAAATAGAACGGGATGCCTATGTCAAATAGGGTGATCAGAAAATGATTATCTAGGAAGGTTAGTTTTAAGGTAAGATCTACGGGCTGATTAGAATAGTGGGGGAAAAGATTACTACAGAAGTGTTAATAATAGTTCACGTACAGGCACTGGGTTGTGAAGGAATTTGAGGAACTGAAAAAAGATCACTATAGCTAGAGGTAATAATGAGAGAAAATTAACTCAAAATCAACTTAGAAAGAAACGCAGGTGCTGGGCCACATATGAAAGAAGTTGAGGTTTAAAATGCAAAAGCCCCTGAAGTGTTGGTTTTAGATAAGTGCTGGCTTTAGGACTGGAGGCAGCCTGTAGAAGCTACTGCTACAAAAGTGAGCTAAGGAGCCAGACAACAGAACTGAGAGTAGTTAGACTGAATACACATTTTAGGAGATAAAGTGGATGGTATTTGCTCAAAGATTAGACATAAAGTAGGGAAGATACAAGGTGAGAGAAAGGGAAGAATCGAGAATGATTCTTAGATTTGGGACTTGAATAACTGAATGGGTGGCAGAGATTTACCATTTATAGAAATGGGGAAGACCGGGAGAAAGCAAGGAATCATGAATTCTTTTGGAGATGTTAAAATTTGAGACAAATGCCAGATTTCCGACTGGAGAAGTCAAGCAGACACCTAGATATGAGGAGGTGAAAGGAAGGGTCCAATTACAGATACAGACCAGTACAAAGTTGATCCCCATTATTCAGGGATTCCATATTGGCAAGTTCACCTACTCACTAAAATTAATTTCTAATCCCAAAATCAATTTTGCTTCCCTGATCACTCATGGATGTTGCACAGAGCTGGGAAAAAAATCTCAGTTGCCCTACAGGTACATTCCTAGGCAATGCTCTGTTGTCTTTAGATATCATCATAAAATACAAAATAGAAATATAAAAAAGAGATTAACTCTACCTGGGGAGCTAGAGAAGGCTTTATAGCGGAGAGAGAACCACAGCTGGGCCTTCCTTGAAGGAGAGCTGAAACCGTACAGATACAGAAAGAAAGACTTTCTAATGGAACAAAATAGTATGAATAAAGAGATACTGCAGTCTAGCTAATGGTAATCATTTGGAATAATGGTTAAGAGATAAATCTAAGATGGGGTTACTTCATGGCCACGTCATAGACTGGATTTTACTCAACATGTGATGGGGAAACAACTGACAAGGTGGGAACATGAAAGTCATGATCAGAGCTAGGCTTTAAAAGATTTAACTAGTAGGAGTGGGTAGAAAGGAAAGGCAACAAAGAGACAGGAAGCAGGAAAACCAGTTAGGATGCGGTTAGTATAGTCGAAGCAAAAGGTAATGAAGTCCAAAAGTAGGGCAATGGCAATGAAACTGGAACAGAAGTAAGAACTACAAAAGACACGGCATACTATTAGAATGATTTATTGGCTGTAGAATGATGGACCTCACAAAATTTCAGTCTGAAGAAGCAAACACAGCCATCATCCACTGTAAAAATAAAAAGATGGCTCAGATGGCTGTTTACCAGGCATAAAGAATGGGAATGAGTTGTATAAATACACTGGCAGGACATCTTACTACTTCATGCATTCCGTAATTATTTATTGAGTGTCAAGCACCATGCAAGGTTATACAGCAGCAAACAAGACAAAACACTATTCACTGAGCTTACTGATATCAACGACTGCACTACGGCAAATCTTTATGAGAAATCCTACGCTAATATAAAAATAACCTTTTCACTGAAATGAATTTTTATTGAAGTTGATCCTGGGTTATAGGCTTCCAGTTAAAATTCAAAACAATGATTGTTAAAGACCAGTTATCTGAGATCTCACATCTATCTAAAGCACTGCTCAGAATAAGTCAAGTTAAAAACATTTACTGAGTGCCTATTTAATACTCGCATTGTACTACATGTTATGGAATATACATAACAATAATTTCCAAAAATCTCAAGAAATAAGCCCAGAGAAAAGTGCCACTCCCTCCACTTTAAATAGGGCAATAAACTGCATTCATACCTTAAAAAACCTATGCCAGGACATTATTAGGGGACAAAAACCAAAGTGATATAAAAATGTCAAAAAGTCCTTATAGGAGATATTAAAGAGCTAAATAACACCTATTCTACAGATGAAAATCAGTTATTAGAAACAAATTTTAAAAACTTGACTTGCAAAATTTGGAATGGCTTCAGAGAGAACTAAAAATAATTGGATAAAATGATGAACATAAAATATTTAAGTAAATATGTAATATCCTTTAACAAACCCAGAGTAGTTTAGTTGGATCAGAGTAAGGTATATCCTGAAGTGTGTATCAGAATGATGTAGTAATGAAGAGACAGATTATAAGATTAAACACGATTCCATTTAGAAACCTCTCCTACTCTGTGGATCTTATGATCCTACACCAATGAGTGATTTTTAAACTAACAGCAAGGATTTTACCAAGGCAGCACGTTAAAAATGCAGATTCCCTGGACTCAGTTCCAGAGATCTTGAATTGATAAGATCTGTTCTGGTGCTCAGGAATGCATAAATTTTAATAAACATTCTAAGTAACTCTATTCCAAGTAGTCAGAGATAACATTTTGAGGAATTCTGCAGAATTTTAACTCAAGATTCTCAATTTATACACAAGACAAGCTAAACAGAGCAAGGTTAAATGCCTTACTTAAGTTTAGTCCCCATTCCTGCCAGGCTGACAGAGTTAAGTCCTCCTCTAATGGGCCTTTTCTGTTGCTTTAGCCTCTTCCACCACCTTGCTCCTACTCACATTCAAAGCCAGATTATATGATAAATCCATTCACAGCATCCTGGGCCCATAATGGGTCTGCACTGTTAATTTTTTCTTTCTTTTTTTTTATTTTTTAGTGTATCTTTTTCCACAACTGGACTAAAAAGCTCCCTGGGGAGTAAGTAACTGAGCTTTTACTTTTGTATCCCCTTCACAATGAGACATATGAATACTGTATTCCTTTTTACTGCCTTCGATTTGCAAGCAGTATGCTGCTTTTCTCCAAGTAAATACTTAGCACAGTGCAAAGCATTTGAGTACTGCACAAATGGATACTTTCACTTTTCAATCCCTTAGAGCAGTAATTTTCTGTGGGTCATACCTTGCAATGAAATGTGAAGCCAATATGATGGGTCACAAATATCATTAAAGAAAAACAGAATGGTTTGGTATGTGTGTTAGGGGGAGGGTGGAGACAGGTACTACAATGTAAAATGTGTTTCTTACTGTAAGCTGCAGTCGAAAAAAGTTTGAAAACTAGAATTTTGTTAATGTTGACAAGCTTCTCACAAACCTCTAAACCATGAAGTAGGCAAAGATATTTTCTCACCCAATTAACATCCAACCATTTGATCAGTTGTCCCATTCTCCACTCCCCAAAGATTAATATTAGATTTATTTATTCACTCACTTCCCCATTCCTTAACTAAAATGAAAAAGAGAAGTATTAAGTCCTAAGTTTGAGGAGTCTTTTTCACAGGACAAGTTTCACAGAAGCCTGTTCCTTCTTCAGACAGGTCATCTGAATGTTATGATGCACTTCGGATGGGATCCCGGGGCACCTGTCTCTGCACTCAAGTCTATCTGAAATTCTAGACATCCCAAACAGGGCTTTGCAATGTTCACAACCTGCTTCATCCACACAGGGTTTAGGCTTACTAATGTATGCGTTTTTTTTCAAGATCACCTTCTTTGCTTATTTTGGAGCCAAGTTCTCTGTGTCCACCAAACATTACTTTCTGGTAACCTTTGATGTGCTCAACAAATTTAATTACATATGTTCCTCAGTTCTATTTCCTCTTCTAACTTAAGGCAGACTTCATACTGACAAAGTTGTACCTTGCCCAGATTTTGTATGTATCTTACATCCTCTTAATCAGCAGACAAAGTGTGATCATTTACCTAGGTCTAATAATGCACTATGACCTGTCACTTCTCCAATACTGACTTATTCTTTGTACTGGTACCAACAATACTCTCACTGCTTTAGTTTGAACTCAAATCCCACTTCTTCCAATCCCTTCAACAGAACTGGTCTCCCACATTCTAGACCCCATTAACACCACTTGCGCTCCTACAGCACCTGTCTACGTACTACAGGCATGACTTATGAATCCGTCTCCTACACTAGTCTCCAGGATTGATTCCAACTCCTGTGTGGGTACCTTCCACTCCCCAACACAGACCACAGTGC
Organism: Lutra lutra; assembly: GCF_902655055.1. Lineage (NCBI taxonomy): Eukaryota > Metazoa > Chordata > Mammalia > Carnivora > Mustelidae > Lutra > Lutra lutra. The sequence continues at coordinate 39,765,166 of NC_062281.1, forward strand.
ATTTCACAAAGTATGGCCTTGGTTACATATATTGTACTGAAAGGCAAAGAACTTAATTCAGTGTATACAAAAATGGGCTAAGAGCGGTTTCTAATTCTGCACACCCTCCAAACTCTGCTCAACTATGTTTTAAAAAAACAAAACTATAAAAGATTATCATGGGGAAACGGCAATTAAAAAAAAAAAGAGAAAGGCATGATAAAATGGATGTGATGCTCTCATTTCCACACGTGGTCCGGTAAATGGGTGCCTAAATCTCTCTTTCAGACTGCACCATTCTGCTCTGTCATCCCCTTTTACTCTACTTCAAAACCTGAATGCGGTTTCACACCGCTGAATGTGCCTGAGCTCTCTCTCATGGGGCCATGTACCCCAAAGTATAATATATACTGCAACCGACTCCCTCCTGCCTTGCCTCCATCGGCCACATTCACAAGAACAGGAGTGGGCAACCATTTCCCTTAAACAGTCTAACTAAAATGGAAGCGCGTCTAGACCTGGGTACTTTTAATCCTCCGTAAACCCCAGATTTTTTAGGTCATCGTATTTCCTCCACTGGCTACCGTCTCCATGTGACTTGACGCTGTCTTCCAGGCGCAGTCTTTCCACAACTTCCCAACACCACCTTAAGGTCCCATTACTCTCCACACACGCAGCCTACCCGGTTAGGCCTCGAGAAGGGCTGGTATGTAATTCCGGCGGTCCAGGTCCCCGAAAGCTGCTTGACCTCTGGGCGCTTCAATTTTAAACGTACCCCACGCCGTCTAACTTCCTTCCTCGAAGCTGGTCTTCCCCACCCGTCCTACACTTCCCCAGTCTCCACGATTCCGCAGTAACGTGTCCACCGATCACCTCCTCTAGCTAGAGAGATCAGAGTCCCACCTCTGGACTAACCTCACTCTTTCCTTTTCCACTCCCGGCTGGGCGGCTGGGGCTCGGCCGGGGTCGGCCTCCCGCTCTCTCCAGGCTTTCCACGCCGGCCCCTGGCCCCTAGTCTACCGCCGCTCCACCCCTACTCACTTTGGGCTTCTCGGGCAATTTCTTCCGGTTCTTCTTCTTCTGTTCCTCGCTCCTGAGATTCTTCAACAGGGCTAGATCGTCAGGGGCCGAGGCCGGCACTGCCGCCGCCTCCTCCCGCTTGCGGGGCGGGCTCCTCCGCTTTTTCCGGGCGCCGGCGCAAGCCGCGGCCCAGCCGTAGCAGAGCAGGACGAGCAGCAGCAGCCCCAGCGCGCCGGTGCCCACCAGAATCACCCAACCCGGGTACCGCTTCGGCTCCAGCCCCAGGTCGAGGCCCAGCTCGGTGCGCAGAAAGCCTAGGCCAACCGAAAGCATTTCCCGCAGCCGAGCCGAGCCTTCCTCGGCCTGCCGGGCCAGCTCGTCCTGCCAGCTCTGTGCAGCCATCTTCCCTCCGTCAGCGAGACTCGCAGGATGACGCCGGGGCGCACGGACGCTGTACAAGAGTCAGGGGAGGCAAAGAAGGGCCGGGCCGGACTGCCTCAGGCTGAGCGCATCGCGGCCGCCCCTCGCGCCGGAGCCGGGGATCGGCAGCTGCCGCCGCCAGGAGAGGGGGCTCCCAGGTTCCCCTAGTCAGCCTCGCTCCGCCGCCGCCAAGAGGAGGGGGGCGGCGGGAGGGAGTGTCTCCAGTGGCGGCCGCTAAGCGGCGTCTCGGCGCCAGTGCCAGGCCCCGCTGTCGTCCCTCGGCGGAACAATGGCGGCTCCGGCCGCGATCCACGCCGCGCGCGGGGATGGCCGCGGGTCACGTGGGCGCTATGGGCGGGACGTGGGTGTCACGTGGGCCCGGGCGGGGCGCGGCGGGGCGGGAGCGGTGGGGTCGAGGGCGCGGCTCCTGCAGTTGGCGGTGACCCGTCGTGGCCTAGGGGAGGCTCGGAGCCTGGGGATCGCAGACCCGGGGCGGGAGTCTGGGAGGGGTTAACAGCAGGAAGCCTCCGCGGGGTAGCTAGTGCTTGGGCGTTAGGAGACGTGGCGCTTTGGCTGAGTCCAGGGGAGGGGCTTTCGAGGAAGTCGGGGGTGGGGGGGCGAGAGGGGAGAGGGTGAAGAGCGTAAAAGCGGGTCGGGCGGGTGTTTAGGTCAAAGTCGCCTAGTAGGTGTAGGTTTTCTCCATTCTTTTTCTGGGAGTGGTGTAGGTGAAGTTAGCATTTTCTCCCTGGGTCTCACGGCTAGGTTCTTCCAGAGTGGACTTAACCGAGTATGAAGCCGGACGTTCCTCTCCCAAGCCCTAGGTTTCATTCACAAACTGGCTTTTTCTCTTCAGGGCCAACCAGCATGCTGCGTGCCTATCATTCGCTGGCCTGGCTGGGGCGGTTCGCATCAATTTCGCTCATTCACTCCTGCTCTGGGTGTTCCCCAGAATTCAAAACTTGGGAAGCCCGTGGGCGGCACTATTTTCCTACTAATTTGTAGCTTTAATGAGAAATAACAAGAGAAGCACATTGGACTGTGTTTACGCGTCCTTGTTTTATTTTAAGCTTTCATTCAAGACCACAAAAGGAGTTTGAAAAAATTATATTTTTAGAATCTGTGTTGACCATTTCTGGGTAGAGTTAGGAAGAAATGAATTGCCCTTTCGGATTTTGATTACAAAGGTGATGTTTGCGGGGTGCCTTAGGGTTTCTTTCCACGTTGCTGTAAGGAAGCTGTTTAATCATTAAATAATAATTAGCGTGTAAACAAGTGTCTTAAGTGGACTAAATACTGTTGACTCTTGAATAACTCAGGGGATAGGGGCACTGTCTCCTGGACAGTGGAATGTAACTTTTGACTTCCTTAAAACTTTAATAGTCTATTGTTGACTGGAAGTCTTACCAAGAACAAGAACAGTCATCTAACATATTTTTGTATATGTATTGTGTATTATATTCTTACTGTAAACTAGAGAAAAAATGTTTAAAAAAATCTTAAGGAAAATACATTTAGGGTACTGTACCGTGTTTACTGAAAGAAATTCACGTGTAGGTGGACCCAGGCAGTTGAGACGAGTGTTTTCCAAGGGTCAATTGTACAGATTTTCTCAAAGACTTGAAAAGAGGGTAAGATGAATAAGCACCTAATGCCCAAAATGTATTAAGGAGTATTTTGACCTACTTTCAGAAGTGTTGTAATGCATGTTGTGATTAGTGGGTGGAAGGGAGTTTTGTAAATAAATAGTAAAAACGAACTACTACTCTTTTTTTTTTTTTTAAGATTTTATTTATTTATTTGTCATAGAGAGAGAAACGAGAGTGAGCACAGGCAGACAGAGTGGCAGGCAGAGGCAGAGGGAGAAGCAGGCTCCCTGCCAAGCAAGGAGCCCGATGTGGGACTCGATCCCAGGACGCTGGGATCATGACCTGAGCCGAAGGCAGCTGCTTAACCAACTGAGCCACCCAGGCGTCCCCGAACTACTACTCTTGCTAAGCTTTATATAGACTTATAATTAAAGACAATGTAAGTTAAAAGGCCAAAAACTTGATGATGACATTAGGATCTTCTTTAGCCCTAAAAGTTTCCAAATTCCATTTGTATTTATGAAATTAGATTTTTATGGGGCACCTGGGTGGCTCAGTGGGTTCAGGCCTCTGCCTTCTGCTGGGGTCATGATCCCAGGGTCCTGGGATGGAGCCCTGAATCAGGCTCTCTGCTCAGCAGGGAGCCTGCTTCCCTTCCACTCTCTCTGCCTGCCGCCTCTGACTACCTGTGATCTCTGTCAGATAAATAAATAAAAAAATCTTAAAAAAAAAGAAGAAATTAGATTTTTAATCTCACATTTAACATTTTGTTTCCAGAGACAGGAAAAATGATTACTATTTTAAAAAGTTCAACTGCCCATTCTAGGGTAACACCTATGGATTTATGAATTAAACTATGATACAGGAGTAGTAACACAATGTGTCTGTTCCTTTGGCAGCCTAGCAAATATTGATTATGTAAAATAATTTCACCTTTTTTTCCCTGACTGTCCCTAAAATGCCTTTTAGAAAACCTTAAAAGTATAGTAAAGTGTATTTATAATACAAATACCATTTTTCATATATAACTATATAATCATCCAAGTATTTATATATGTATTTATTTATTTAAAGATTTTATTTATTTGACAGAGAGAGATCACAAGTAAGCAGAGAGGCAGGCAGAGAGAGGGGGGAAGCAGGCTCCCCGCTGATCAGAGAGCCAGATGCCAGGACCCTGAGATCATAACCTGAGCCGAAGCAGAGGCTCAACCCCCTGAGCCACCCAGGCGTCCCCCCCAAGTATTTATATTTTAAAAACAAATAAGGTCATATGCTATTTACCGTTTTGCACTTAATGTGGTCATAAACATTAATGTCCATTGATAAAGTCCATTTAAAACCAGGAACACACCTGTGGTACCACAAAGTTGGGTTTATTAATGTGTAGGTAAAGCTTAAGCGAAGCAATGCTTTGAAAGACTCTAAGCAAAGCAGGCACACTGTGTAAGGAGTTACCAGGCCTGGCCCAAGTAGATGCAGAACCCTAATTCCTCAGAAATGGCAAGATTAAGGTAAGTGTGAAATGTTTCTGAAAACTCTTACCTGAAACATGTGGGTTGGAACTAAAGACTGCTTTTTCTAGGTGTCAAAGTGACTCATACAACGGAATACCACTCAGAAAGAAAAAGGAATGAATTATAAACACATGCAATAACATAGACAAATGTCAACATAATTATGCTGAGTGAAAGTAGCCAGGCCAAAAAAGAAAAAAAAAAAAGTGCATACAGTATGATTCCATTTATATAAAACTAGGAAATGCAAACTATAGTGACAGTAAATCTAGAGTTACTTGGGGAAAGGGGGTGAGAGCAAAACATGGGAGGGAGGAATTACCAAGGGGTACCAGGAAACTTCAGGGAGTTATGGATAGGTTCATTATCTTCATTGTTGTGTTGGTTTTATGGGTATGTATGTATGTGAAAACTTATCAAGTTGTATACTTTAAATATTGTAGTTTAAATTGCTACACCTCAAAAAAGCAGTTCAGAGAAGTTTTTAAAAAGTGATCTGCATGGCTCAGATTCTTATAAAAGTAGGATGTTCCATGCTTACTGAAGGGGTTTCTTTTTTTCTTTTGTTAAGACTTTATTTATTTGAGAGAACACAAGTGTGAGAGGGGTAGGGGGAGAGAGAGAAGCAGGCTCCCTACTGAGCAGGGAGCCCCACATGGGGCTTCATCCTAGGACCCCAGGATGATGACCTGAGCCAAAGGCAGACATTTAACTGACCGAGCCACCCAGGCACCCCACTGAGGGGATATCTAACAATTTTTTTGCCAATCTATGATTTTAAAAAACAAGGTTTCTCAATACTATATCCTTGCTGTTTATTATTATTTTTTTAAAGTAGGCTCCATGCCCAGTATGGAGCCCTGTTCAGGGCTTGAACTCACAACCCTGAGATCAAGACCTGAGCTGAGATCAAGTGTCAGATGCTTAACTGAATGAGCCACCCAGGTGTCCCTATCCTTGATGTTTATTAACAAAGGCAGTTTCTATAGGTTTGCATAATAAATATTCACTTATTCTATTGTCTGGTTCTACTGTAATTTAACATTATTGTTGGATAGTTAGATTACAGGGTTTATTGTCTTTTAGTTTTTTTTTCCTATTGATTGCAGTTTTGGCATGAACATGCTTATAACTAAATCTTTGTGACTATCCATAATTATTATTATTATTTTTTTTAAGTAGGCAGAGAGGCAGGCAGAGAGAGAGAGGAGGAAGCAGGTTCCCTGCTAAGCAGAGATCCCAATGTGGGGTTTGATCCCAGGACCCTGGGATCATGACCTGAGCCGAAGGCAGAGGCTTTTACCCGCTGAGCCACCCAGGCCCCCCTCCATAATTACTTCTTAAGGATAGAATCCTGGCAGTGCAATTGCCTGAGTCATAGCCCACAATGTGTAATCTAACCCTTTTAATTAGGAAGTTTTAAGGGACCCGAAAAAGTTCTTCTTAAGTCTCTCATTTCATAGAAGGGAAAAAGGAGGCTTCAGAGGGTTGTCATACCCTAGAGTCAGAATGGCCAAGCTCAAGAGTAGAACGCAGTCTTCCCATTGCTGTGACCCCTTGGCTGCCTCTCTTTTTCAGTATCCTGTGTGATTGGTTCTTGGGATTAGAATGCGTGTTTGTCTGCTCAGGCTGCCATAATAAAATTCCATAGACTAGGGAGCCAAAACAAAAGATTTGTTTTCTCACAATTCTGGAGGCTGGAAATCCAGGATCAAGGTGTTGTCATGGTCAGTTTCTGGTAAGGACTCTTTCTGGCTTGCAGATGGTCACCTTCCTGCTATGTCCCAAGAGGTGAACTCTCTCCTGTCTCATAAGGATACTAATCAGATCAGAGCCCTACGCTATAACTTCATTTAACCTTAAATTATTTCTTTAAAAGCCCTATCTCCAATTACGGTCACATTGGGGGTTAGGCTTCAACATATGAATTTGAAGGGAGGACACAAACCTTCAGTCCATAACAGTATAGGAAGCTTCCACTCAAGTAACTTATCTTTGAGGGCTGATGAAAGAAAGACATAGACTTGGGTCTTCAAAATATAGACTATTACCGGAGTGCCTGGGTGGCTCAGTGGGTTAAAGCCTCTGCCTTCAGCTCAGGTCATGAGCCCAGGGTCCAGCTCTCTGCTCAGCGGGGAGCCTGCTTCCCCCTCTCTCTCTGCCTGCTGCTCTGCCTACTTGTGATCTTGGTCTGTCAAATAAATAAAAATCTTAAAAATATATATATAGACTATTACCATTATAAACTCCTGGGCCACGGGATCGTATGCCTAGAAGGGTGATTTTACGGTAAAGCAGGAAACTACAGTTGAGTGTGCGAAGACTTTGGAACTATGATCAGGAAAGGATCATCCTCAGAATAAATCAGTAAGAATTAGTAAATAATGAAATTATCTACAGAAGTATCCTAAACTGAAAAATAATTTATAAATGTGTTGCTGAAAGGGCCAGGATATTTCTAAGTCTCTTTAAAAGATCAGAGGATATGCTAAGAATCTGTATGAAGGTAAAAACTGGTTTGGGCATGAATGGAGTGGCCCAGGGAAGCAGAGAAGACTGAATGTGATAACAAAAGCCAAAGATTCGCTCAGTGGGATGCCATGCCACAATAAACATGGCAAAGGAAATTTACATTCTGATATCATGTATATAAAGTTTAAAAAGCAGGTTTATAAATAAAAATGTAAAACGATGCAGGGGAATAATGAACACCAAATTCAGGATAGTGGTTATTCCTAAGGGGAGAGAGAGAGAAATGAGACTGGAGTGATGTATACAGGAGGGGAGGAGGCTACAAATGTATCTATAATGCTTTATCTCAAACTAGATTATGGGTACAGGAGTCTCATATTATTTCTACTGTTTATATGTCAGAAATACCTTGTAATTAAATATAAATGACTAAGGCAATAGTTTGCACAGAATAATGGAGGCTCCCTTGACAACTCAACTCTTGGGTCACTATCATCTTAGAATGGGGAAAAGGGTCTCAGACTATCTTAGCTCAACAAGGAGCTGCTAAGGTCACTTAACCCCCTTTGCACTGATTCCATGCTCAGCATGGCACATCCATGTGGCCTCTCATGTAGACTCTACTACATAACAGAGAATGGGTTGAAGAGCGGACTTAAGTACTTTGATCCTCTTTTCTTTTTTTTAAAGATTTTATTTATTTAACAGAAGTCACAAGTAGGCAGAGAGGCAGGCAGAGAGAGAGAGGGAGAAGTAGGCTCCCCGCTGAGAGCACGGGGCTTGATCCCAGGACCCTGAGATCATGACCTGGGCGGAAGGTAGTGACTTAACCCACTGAGCCACCCATCAGCCTACTCTGATCCTCTTAACAGTTACATTTATTGATCTAAATCATGCATTCTTAACGGACCAATGTTGCTCCCGTGGGGATGAAAATTACTGGTTCTTGGGGCGCCTGGGTGGCTCAGTGAGTTAAGCCTCTGCCTTTAGCTCAGGTCATGATCTCTGGGTCCTGGGATCAAGCCCCGCTTTGGGTTCTCTGCTCAGCAGGGAGCCTGTTTCCCACCCCCCTCTCTCTGCCTGCCTCTCTGCCTACTTGTTATCTCTGTGAAATAAAATAAAATAAAGAAAATTACTGGTTCTCAGGGCAAAAAACACTTTTAAAAATGTATAACATACAGATAAAATATACTAGATGCACAGATATGCAATATACTCATGGCACTAAAATTTCATAGGTGGTGATTAGGGAAAAATATTAAAAAGGCACTTAAAGGGGTGATAAAAAGTGGTTGGGAAATCTTGGTGTGAAGGAAGGAATTGGCATTTGGTTTCATCAACTAGGCTCTCATGTTTTGGTTAATCAGTCTCCTTTGGTCATTTCTTTAACCATTTCTTTAATCATTTCTTCACTGTACTTCCATGAAATCATAACTCTGAAATACGTACTGTCCTCAGAAATCTCAGAACCTAGTGAATATGATGGTCCCTTTATTAAATATCTTTAATACAAGAGAGTATTGCTATAGTAAGTTGATTTCAGCATGGGGATTAGACTGGAAGCTGTAAGGCATCTCCTAGATGCCACTTCAATAATGAGAGACTTATTCCCCCACTCTGTACTCTGAGAGTATTAGCAGAAGATATCCATTAGGTGTCAGACTTTTGGGGTGATTAACGAGGAAAAGCTCCTCAGCCAAGGTCATGTCTCCTTCCAGGGATAGCCCATATCCTGTCACTCAATAGCCTAGCCTACTTACCCTAATGTGGGACAATTTTAAAGGACCATCTCGGCCTCAGGGCACCATGTAGGCTTGGTTGAGAATTGCTAGCACCGCGTGACAGCTCAGTTTTTCCTCTGCCCAGCCCTACTTCCTTCTCTCCCTTCCACAGACATTGTTTCCAAGAGCACTTCTTTTATGCTGATCTATCTTAAAGCCTGCTTCCCAGAGAACTCAACCTATAACAGGGATGATGAGGTATATACAGTGTTTGGTATCATCAAGGAGGGAGAGATTATTTCTGCATGATGTAGCGGAGCGTCAATGTGGTATGTTTAGGTTAAGTCTTGAAGAATGAGTAGGATGTTGCTAAGAAGAGAAGGGAGGGGGTGGAGACGAATTTCTAAGCGTGGAGACGAATTTCTAAGCATGGAGACCAGAGAAAGTAAAGGCTTGGGACATGAGAAAATATGGTATATCTGGATTATGGTGAACTCTGCTGTAACTAGTGATAAAGTCCTTAAGATTTTGGTGAGATGTTGAGGAAGATAGAATTGTCAAGAATGACTCCTAGGTTTCTTACTTCCAGCTGGACAGATGGCGGTGCCATTCACTGAACTAGAGAATACTGGGAAAGAACTAAGCTTGGCAAGCCAAAATCAGTAGCGTGGTTTTATATGCATTGATTTGAGGAGTATAAAATATCCAGCTGAATTTCAAATAAGCAGATGAATATATAGGTGTAGAGTCCAAAGGACAGATGAGAATTTGAAGGTAACTCTTTGTTTCTTTGCTCTAGTCACACTTTTCATTCCTCAATCACTTGATGCTTTCTGCTCTTACAAGCCCTTTATATTTGTTCTTCCTTAGGGCTTTCCCTGGTTAATTCCTGTTCATTCTTTGCACCTCAAATGACACATCCTCCCACAGGCTGTGCCTAATCACCAGATCAGGTCACTTCCTCATGTTGCATATTTTCAAAGTACCACAAATTTTCATAGCATGTGTCAAAATTGTAATTTCACATTTATTCATAGAAATATTTTTTCTCTCTCTCTGACTAATTTCCATGAGAACAGGAACTGTGTCCGGATTTGCTCATCGTTGAACTTCAACCTGTACCTAGTATAATGCCTAGCACATAGTCAATGTTCAGGACATATTTAAAAGAATAGTTGATACTCATGGTTTTCTTTGTTTATTTTGAGAGACAGAGATCAAGAGCATGTGGGCATGCATGTGGGTGGCGGGGGTAGGGGTCTGGGGGCAGAGGGAGAGGGCAAGAGAGAATCTTAAGCTAGATTCATACACAGCATGGAGCACAATGGGGGCTGGATCTCACCACCTTGAGATCATCACCTGAGCTGAAATCAGGAGTAAGACACTTAACTGGACCACCAGGTGCCCCCATACTCATGTTAATGTGAATAAAAACCCAATAGCCATTTATACACAAGGCAAATGTAGATACATCCCCAATTGAAGGCATCAATATTTTGTGGATGAAAGACAAAAAATTGGAATGCCCCCCCCCCCAGTCATCTTGACTTCTGGTATTCATATCTGTGTAATCTCTTCCCCTTGAACATGGAAGAAACCTGTGATTTACTTCTAACCAATAGAATATGGCAAAGGATGATTATATCACATAAGATGTAGCTGCCATTTTGCTAGAAGATACTGTTTTCTCTTTGCTTCCTTATTTGGTGAAGTAAGCTTCTCTGAGGAAGCTCTTCCCAGGGGGCAAGAAACTAAGTTTGGCCTCCTCCCAGCAGCCCCCAAGAAAGCAAGCAAGACTCTCAGTCTGAAGAACCAGAAAGAACTAAATCCTGCCAACAACCACATGAATCTGGAATCAGAATCTTCCCTGGTTGAGCATCAGGTTAGACTCCAGTCCTGACCAATACCAGTCTAAGGGCACCAAGGCAGAGTAGCCAATTAAGCTGCATTCATATTCCTGACTTTGCAGGAACAGTGAGATAATATATGGGTATTGTTTTAAGTTATTAAATTTGTGGTAATGTTGTTTTATAGCCATAGATAACTAATTGTGGTATTTGGGTACCTGGTAGAGGAGTACCCTTGAAATAAATACCTGAAAATGTGGGAGTGGCTTTGAAACCAAGTAATGGTCAGAAGCTGGAAAAATTATGAGGAGCATGAAAGAGAAAGCTCAAATGCATTGGCCAGTTTGTGAGAAGAAATAGGGACTTCAAAGATAAGGCCAGTGAGGCTTAAAAGGAAATGAGGGGCGTGTTTCTGGAATGGACATCTTTGGAGGAAGGGGCATCTTTGTTTTGTAATGGTAGAAAAGTTAGCTAAATGTTGCTAAGGAATAAACTTTGATATATAGTCGTGAAAAATTTCCAAGAAAAGCGTTGAAGGTGCCACTGGGTTTCTTTTTAATATTTACAGTAAAACGCAAGAGGAGAGAAATAAGAGAAAAACTGTGAAACAAAAAAAAGCCAGGACTTGATGATTTTGAAAAATTTCAGCCTCTTCAGATGGAAAAAGACGCTAACGCAGAGGAATGGCTTCTGAGCCCTGACTGGGAAAGTGGCATAGAGAAAAAGCTGAGAGTGTGACTATACAATCTTTTGTTAAAATCTCAGAAAGATCAAAGGATAAGACTATTCAGTTACACAAAGGAGCTTTGAGAGAGATTAAAGATAGGCTATAGGAAACCTCTCAATTAACCCACAGGCCTTTTAGGGAGTTTAAGGGCATTTTTTCCTCAGTAAAATCAATAGGGGCCCAAAGTGGAGGAGGTCTTACCCAGAAGAGATTTTGGATTGGCTTTTGTCCAATGGACTCAACCCCAGTGAAATTCATACTTGACCCACCAAGTTTATAAGAAAATCACATCACCCAAAACACTGCCACTTTGGACTGACTGGGACAGAGGAGTACAAAATGAAAAGAAGGTGCTGGGCTTCCAAAATTCTATTGGCAGGAGGCAGGGTGAGAAAAATATGTATACTGCAAACTTTTACTACCCTTTATGAAAAGAAACAGAGATTCAGAATACGGAACCAAGAATCTAGAGGGTGGAGCCAAGAACCCCAGAGAATTAGACCTTGAAGCCTCCTCAAAAAATGTACAGCATTTGCTGAGATGTATTTCTGAGTGCTCTGGACCGCGGCTGTCTTTGTACCTGCCATTTTCCCCACACTGATTGGGAATGCCCATGCCTGTTTTTCTGTGGCTGTCACATCATTGTACATTAGGTGCCTAGGAGGAAAACAACTTCTCTCACAGTCTCCCCGAACTAAAAACAATCGTGTTCCAGGAGATATACCTAACAGAACTGCAGCTGAGGAGTTCGTCTGTAGCTGGACCTGATTTAGATGATGAGATTCTCTTCCTTGAGCAGATGCTATAATGGAATGAAACTCTTCGGGGAAGATGATGTATTGTGCATGTGGAAGTGATGTGAATCATCGGGGACCAGAGGGTGGACTGGGGTGGGCATCTTCTAAGATGGTTCCTAACGATCTCTGCCTTCTGGTATTTATGGCTTTGTATAATTCCATCTCCTTAAATCACTTGCTTCTAAGAACCAGTAGACTACCTCAACATTGAGGAAATGTCATCTTTCTTTCTTTCTTTCTTTCTTTCTTTCTTTCTTTCTTTCTTTCTTTCTTTCTTTCATAGAGGAGAAGGAGAGGGAGATGGAGAAAAGAATCTTAAGCAAGCTCCACACCCAGCATGGAGCCTGACTAGGGGCTCAATCTCACAACCCTGAGATCATGACCTGAGCCAAAATCATGAGTCTGACGCTTAACCCACTGAGCCACCCAGGCACCCCAATGAAATATCATTTCTGTGATCAGATTACAAAAGATTCTGAGTTCCATCTAGCTAGCTGACTTACTCCTTTGATGGTTTTGATGAAGCAATTTGCCATGCTGGAGTGACATGAGTGGCAAGGAAATGAGGGCAGCTTCTGGCCAATAGTCAGCTGCAAACCGCAGCCCTCAGTCCAACAACCCAAAAGGATCTGAATCCTGCCAACAACCACAACTTCTAACAGTGAAGTTAGAAGCAAATCTTTCCTTATCAGAATGATAAGACCCCAGATAAGACTCAGATGAGATCCTAGCCCTGGTCCATGCCTTGATTGCAGCGAAAATTGTGAGGGAACTTAGCAGACCCAGTGAAACTGTGACCAAACTCCCAGTTCACAGACCCTGAGAGATAATGTATGTGTTTTAAGTTGTTAAGTTTATGGTAGTTTGTTACACAGAAATAGAACAAATACACTTACTGTATTGCCAAAGTTGGACAAGATGGACAAAACTCAGTGTTTGCAAGGCTGCAGGGGAACAAATATTCTCACACAGTGTTGGTAAGAGTACAACGTTCCTGAAGGCAATTCGGCAATATAGATTTAAGAAAAATCAAAAGCTCAAAAGGTGGATATTTTTGATCCAGCAAACTTCATTGCTAGGAAATTGTCTGAAAGAAATAATTGGAAGGATACATAAGAGTGAAATCAGAGTCATTACCTTGTAGTTTATTCTCTCAAAAAATTAGAAAAAAAACCAAAGAGGGATTATTTGAATACATTGTGACATATACAAGGATAGGAATATTGTGCAGCCATTAAAGAATATGACATATATCTATGCATATCAATTATCCACTCACGTGGAAAGCCACACTGCTAAGTGAAAAAAATCAGGTTACAAGATAGCATGCTTACTATTAGGTCATTAATATTTTAGAATGTGTGTATGTGTATACATGAATAGAAAGACATCTGGAAATATTTTCCCCCAAAATCTTTATAATAGTTTATAACAGTCATATTTAGGAACTAGAGTTTTTAGGTGTTTCTCCCCCCGCCCCTTTTTAAAAGATTTTATTTATTTGAGAGAAAGAGTGAGTGAAAGAGAGAGAGACAAGGAGCAGGGGGAGGGGCAGAGAGAGAGGGAGAAGAGGACTCCTGGTCTGGCAGGGAGCCTGATGTGGGACTGGAATCCTGGTCCTCTGGGATCATGATGTGAGCTGAAGGCAGACAGTTAACCAGCTGACCCATCCAAGTGCCCTGTTCTTACTTTTTTCTATATAATCTTTAGAATTGTTTGAATATTTTATACAAACATACATTATCCTTTTAATCAGAATAAAATAAGTTCTTTTTTTTTTTTTGCTTTGTTGAAGCTTAACCTACAGAATGATGGTGCATCACATCATATAAACAACGTCAAAAATTATACAGCCAGAATGGCATAGCTATGTCTATATGCTCAGAGAAGCCATTGAGTTTTTAAAATCTGAACCGTGACTAAGAATGGACACACACTCTGAATCACACAAAATCATTCATTGTCTCTCTACCAGATAGAGTTGAAGCAGTGGGAACTATTTTATATGGTACACCTTTGGGCTTCACACGTGAGTGGGGTCCCTGAAGGAACCTGTTCAGAGAAGCCAACCTTTTTTCCTCCTTCTTCTTCTTTTTTTTTTTTTTTTAAAGATTTTATTTATTTGTCAGAGAGAGAGCAAGAGTGAGCACAGGCAGACAGAATGGCAGGCAGAGGCAGAGGGAGAAGCAGGCTCCCTGCTAAGCAAGGAGCCCGATGTGGGACTGGATCCCAGGACGCTGGGATCATGACCTGAGCCGAAGGCAGCCGCTCAACCAACTGAGCCACCCAGGCGTCCCTTCCTCCTTCTTCTTAAAAGAAGTTTTCATTTGCCTTTTAAAAATTGGAAAGAAGCTTATTATTGATGCATAGAAAAATTTCTCCCCAAAAGATAATCATTTTCGGGTAATATATATTAGGCAGTGTAATTTAAATTTAAAATGCCTTCTTGGGAAATGCTTCCTAAGAGTTATAATATTTATTTAAGTATTATATTTCATTGAGGCCCACTTTGCTGAATAATGCCAGTACTAAATTTGAAGATATGCCTGGCCATGTCATTTATTAATATAGCCAGTGGCTGCTAAAGTTCCAGTTAAATTTCAAGATTTATTTCTGAACCTATGAGACGTTTATTACCTAAAGGAAAACTTCTTTAGAAGGTGATAAGTAGCCTCTGCTGGAAGAGAGAAAGAAAATAATACTTCAAACCTCCTTTAAGACCTTGTGTCCTTAAAAAGGAGTAGCTATTCCGGTAGCTGAGCAGAAAGGAAAGGCGCAGGTGCGCTTGCTGGGAAAGACCAAAGTGTTTATGTAAATTAGGAATCTCAGATACTCAGAAGCTCACAAAGGAACGGATATTGTAATCTAAGAAAACCCCAAAACCCAAAAAACAAAAAACTTGGGCGGTTAGTAAGTTTATTACTCCAACGTGGTCTTAACTACATCTAATAAGTCCTCAATTTGATGACTTATTTGAAGCCAGTGTGTGTATGTGTTTGTGCGTTTTGTTCAAGCTTAGAATATGGTGGAGGTGAATTGCAAATATGAAGTATGGTTGCTGTTTGGAGAAATTCCTTTTGTCCATCTCGTGACCCCTAATCCTGAGGAGTCCTGTTGTGAACATTATGTGACAACTTCAACCACTTCAGTACCAATCTATTGTCCTCACTAAAAAAAGGATACTTTATTTTTTAATTTTTTAAAAAAGATTTTATTTATTTATTTGACGGACAGAGATCACAAGTAGGCAGAGAGGCAGACAGAGAGAGAGGAAGGGAAGCAGGCTCCCTGTCGAGCAGAGAGCCTGATGCAGGGCTCAATCCCAGGACCCTGGGATCATGACCCGAGCCGAAGGCAGAGGCTTTAACCCACTTAGCCACCCAGGCGCCCCAAAAAAATACTTTTGATAAATAACAAATCTTTTTCAGATAAATATGTTATGACATTTTTTTCTTGGAAAAATAAAAACAAAATGCTATAAGAGGGAATACCTAATTACTTTAAAATACTACTTCATGGCTGTATCTAGTTTGGCCAGTTATCAGCCTCTAACTCTTCTATTGGCATTGAATGAAATCTATGTTTGTGAAAGGGATGGACATATGCAAATTTCCCAAGGAGGCAATTACTTTATGATTCCTGCCCTTTACAGGTTCTTTAGTTCCCTATGTTCTTTTTGTCTGCATTTAGAGTAAGAAATTCCTATTAGTGCTTGAGTTATGGCTTCTTCCAAATAGACTTCAGTCACTGGCAGGAAGAACCAAGAGAGAGATTAATGAGTTTGGCCTACAATTGTGCCTTAAGAAATAAGGAAGTCTTTATTAAAAAAGTCGGGTAGAGTGATGATGAGGAGTTACATGAACAAAGGTTTAGGATAGAAAAATGGGGTGTCTTGGGAGAATTTTACGTAACTGGAGCTGAGGACTGGCATTTGAGAGCAGTGCCTGTGTGGTGGGAACAAGAGTAACAGGATGTTTTTTGTCAGCTCAGGCTGCCATAAAAGAATACCACGGGCTGGGTGGCTTAAACAACAGAAATTGATTTCCTCACAGTTCTGGTGACTGGAAGTCTATGATCAAGGTGCCGGCATGGCTGGTTTGTCTTGAGGCCTCTCTCCTTGGCTTGTAGATGGCTGCCTTTTTCTTGTGTCTTTACATGACCTTTTGTCTCTGTGTGAATGGAGGGAGAGAGAGCTCTGATCTCTTCCTCTTTTTATTCTTTATTTTATTCATTCATTCATTCATTCATTTAATGTAAGCTCTATGCTCAACTTGGGGTTTCAACTCACTACCCTGAGATCAAGAGTTGCACACTCTACCAACTGAGCCAGCTAGGCGTCGCCTTCCTCTTTTAATAAACCCACCAGTTCTACAGAATCCCGGTCACCCTTATGACCTCATTTAACCTCAGTTACCTCCTTAAAGGCCCTAGCTCCAAATGCAGTCACACTGGGGGTTAGAGCTTCAAAATATGAATTGGAATGGGGTGGGGGGGCGGGGGATAAAACATTCAGTCCATTACACAAAAGATCTGGGATTGTTCTAAAGAGTCTTGGAGGACAAGGTATCATAAAATTGATTTGCTGTCTTCCTTTGCTAGAACATAAGCCCCACGAGGGCTGGAAGAATGTTTGACTTGTGTACTGTGATACCCTTAGCATTTACAGCAGTCCCTGTTAGTAGAAATGTTCCGTAATGAATTAATGGACATAGTGACTAGAGAGTAGGGTGGAAGGGAGGCTGTTTCAGTGGTCTGGTACCCAGTGCCAGAACTTAGTGCTGGTGGAAATTAAGTGAAAGGATGACAACGAGTGACAATAAGCAGTGACAGTAAGAAGATGGGATAAAAGGGAGGAAAGACTCATAGATGACTGACATCCTGTGATTAAGTGACGTGGTGATGATTATTCGATTACTGAAAATAGAGACATTGAGAGACTTTATTATTATGAATCCTCATTTTGAAACGAGCTGCCTCTTAGGACTTGCACATGGTTTATGAAACTGAAAGTTCTCCTAGCTTCTCCCAGATGTCCCCTAAGGTTTCCCTGAAGGCCATGTGATTCCTTTCTCTTCCAGCAACATTTATGGCTTCTATTTTCTGACTTAGCACTCTCACCCCATTTTGGTAGCCCAAAGAGAATCGGAAAGACTGGAAACACACATTTCTTCTCTTTTTATTAATACTACTTCTTCCTTTACTGCCTTTTATTTGTGATAGCCACAATAGAAATAGGAATTATAGTCATACTGGGCATCACAGTGAAATAAAATTTCTAGTCCTGAGTGCTCTTTATTTTAAGATGATTCCTCTTTTCCTGACTGCTTCCTTCCTTGTCTGCATAATTCTAATAGAAATGACTCATAACCTTCTTTCTCACCTAATTCCATAGCTGAGTTATTTGAGAGTAGAAATTTGCATCAAATAGCTATCTACTTTCTGAAATTTCTGGTAGTTACAACAGCCTCGGTTTACATCAGAAACTTTTTGAACACGCCTGTTACCTCTTCTGAACCAAGGAATCCTAGCCAACTTCACAACTGAAACTCAACAGGTTGTTAAATGTAGAATTAGAGTAATTTGTTTACATGGGCTAAGAGGATTTAGCAACAGGAAATTGTTTATCTTGAATAATCGAAACACATTCTTCTAGCTTTTGCCCTAATTGCACCAAAAGTAAAACGTGTCGGTGCACTCCCCTACCAGCCTGTGTTCATTGCCTTCATGAATAAACAGCACTGTGCATAACTTTTAGAATAGGGTTTGTTCCCTAGATATGGACTTTTAAAAAAGATTTTATTTATTTATTTGAAAGAGAGAGTAAGAGAGAGCACGAGAGGGGAGAAGGTCAGAGGAAGAAGCAGACTCCCCACTGTGTTGGGAGCCCGATGCGGGAATGGGACTCGATCCTGGGACTCCGCGATCATGGCCTAAGCCGAAGGCAGTCGCTTAGTCCACTGAGCCACTCTGGCGCCCTGGATATGAACTTTTATAATCAGCCAATAAAATGACCATTTTGAACTATTACATGATGTCAATGTCCATCAATTTTAGCAAAGTTATCAGCCTTCTTTGTACAGAACTTGGTGTAATTCTCTGAATGTTTCATTGCTCTTTGTCTTACTTTCAACCACTAGTGAACGTGAAAGAATAACGAGTCACCAAAACTAAAAATTCTAAATGTAATATAATTGAATAATATTCAATATATTCGATCGAATATATTCATTCAATATTCAATATATAACATTCCATATAGTTGAATAATATTCTGAATGTAATATAATTGAAATTGAAATTGTAGGGTGTTTCAATTAGGATACAGATTAATCTGCTTTAACAAGGACCCACAGAGATTTAAACAATATAGAAGTTTATTTTCATTTAATAGTCTGATTTCTCACATAATACTGATTCCATCCTGCAATGTCCCTTAAATATTAGCTCCATCTGCTTGTTCTTAGGTGGCTTCCCACCATGCCCAGACACTAGGATAGCAGAAGAAGAGATAGAATAAAAAGACACATTTTCCATTTAAGGAGCACAACTCAGAAATTGTCACTTCTGCTCACATTCTATTGGTCAGAAATAAGTCATATAACCACACTTAGCTTCAAGGGATGGTGGGAAATAGGCCCAGCCAAAACTTGGGATTCTGTCTCTTAAGGGAGTATGGGAAGACGGCTGTGACATGCCAACCTTTGCAACCCTTCAGTCTCAAATAAATGCTCATTGGATTAAGCTGGCTGGCTGTGGATTCAATTGTGGAGAAAAAAACCGGGGTAAAGGTATGCATCATTAGAAAAATGTTGAAAATATGTTGTCAAAAACCAAGTCTAAAAGATGTAGTATAAATAACTATGTTATAAAACTTGTGGGTCTCAGCAGTGGAAGCTCTCCTTATAATTTGCAAGTTTATTGTTTGACTTTTAAAAATTTGGCCTCTGAATTTATTTAGAGTAACACACTTTGCATGAAAACTAAGAGCAACATATCTGCATGAACATTTCTGGCTGATACTATGTTCGGAAGTTTTATGGTAGAACCAATGTTACTGAGAAAGCTAGATGCCTTGAGCATCCAAGTTTTCAGTCAGGAGTGTAATGTGGTGGGTGTCAAGACCTTCTAGATGAAGCTTCTCTATTGAGCCTTAATGCTTTTGAGTTTGTGTACAAGGAAGACTTGGTCATCAGGCATCATCAGGGTCCATCTTAACCAGAGCTGCTCTGGAGGGAAGCAGTGTTTTCTAGTAATTTGTTTACAAGGGCATTGTGGGCCTGCCTGGGGAAGTGAAGAGGAGCTGAGCCTGAGAACAAGTGAAGCGTCAGGAAGCGTGGCATGCCAATGCCCCAGCCTGGGCTCCAGTGGCCTGGAGAAAAAGATCACAGGAAAGGTCAGTGGTCCCACCTTCGTAGGGAGAAGAGTCACATGATACTTTTCTGCTCTGGTCCATTTGAGAGCCTCGGAACCTTAGCCTGTGGTGAGGGAATGACCCAGGTGGCCATCTTGTTTGACACCAGAGCCACAATGGCTTGAGGTGTTCCATACCAGACTAGGCCTAAATAACCATCTGCATGGGGTTCTTTGAGGAGTCCTCCAAGTGTCCCCCAGCCATTTCACACTTCATTTGGTAGTCTACCACAGCCCTTAAAGTCTCTAACAAATAGGAGATGCCTTAGCTTCCTTCTGGCTCTAGTGGCATGAATTCTCTACCACTGAAAGCAATCCTTCAGGTTAAGCAATAGTAGTGAAGACATCGTCTCTGAAAACCACAGTCCGTTATATTTCTGGGAGGGCCAGGGAGTGGATGTTGCATCTCTAGTTTTCTTCAGTTCATAATCATTCATAACTGACCTGTTTATCTGATTAAATAGTGGCCACATTGGGAGTAAGAGAAGTTTAAATAAGTATGTCTGCGACTCTACAGTCTGACTGGGCAGGGGCTGTTTGAGGGGAAGGGGACAAGCTAAGGAGGGCAGGGTCTGGGAATTGCTTTGTCCAGAGGTGGGTACCTTGTGACTATGGACCAGAAAAGTAGGAGTGGCACACACATTTCATCCAGGGAAACATATCTTCCAAGGCTGCTCCTGCTCTGACTTCTTCTAGGCTTAGAATGTCTGGATTGGAAGCAACATACATTATTACGATTGTCCAATTCACTGTGGTTTAGTAAGTGGAATATTTTTTCCTCCAAAGATTCATACATTTTTTTAGCTAGTCGTGCCACTGCATTTTCAATACTGTGATCTTTAAATAGATATGTTATGATGAATTATGAATTTGGGTTAAATTTTTTCTTACTATGAGCTTAGTGTGTCTCTACGTGGTCTGTATCTTAGGAATAGTACAGATCTTTAATGATATTATGTCTCTTCATCTAAGTCAAACAAGTTAAAAATAACTACATTTCTTCATGTATAGATATTTTTATAAGCCTTTATGGGATTAAAGATCGTTCCTTCGATAATGGAAGAGAGACTGTCAACAAGGGAAACCGCACCACAGCCTGAGTCACAGGCCCTAGGCTGTTGCCACAGGTCCTGACGAAATGATTTTGTTGTGTTTTGATCAACCGGATCCCTCGTTAATAACTTACAATGAGAGATACACCTTCCCCATGATCAGAACAGTCATGTCAGCGTCTATGACCAATGACCAAGGGTCTAAACCTAGTATTAGTGTATTGAGAAATAGGTATCATATTATTTCTGATGTAATTTCTCATGTTCTTAATTTATCTTCTCTGATATTAGAGGTTTGGATAAGATAACCTTTAAAGTTATTTTCAATTCTAAAAATTCCTATTGCCTGGTCCCCATCATGGATAAGGGAAGCCGCACACATAGTTTGGAAAGTTGATGGGTTCAGGGTCAGGCACTGTAATAAACACTTACTGTACGTGATTTCGTTTCATCCTCACAATTCATGAGGTAGGTATTATTATCATCACCCCCCCCTTTTTTTTTAAGATTTTATTTATTTATTTGACAGAGATCACAAGTAGGCAGAGAAGCAGGCAGAGAGAGAGGAGGAAGCAGGCTCCCTACCGAGCAGAGAGCCTGATGCGGGGCTCGATCCCAGAACCCTGGGATCATGACCTGAGCCGAAGGCAGAGGCTTTAACCCACTGAGCCACCCAGGCACCCCCATTATCATCCCCTTTTTACAGATGAAGATCCTGAGATCTATAGGCGTCAGGGAACTTGCTTAATATCCTACAACTGGTGGTGAGTGGTTGAGTTGAGATTCTGAACACAGGCATGTGTGGCTCTAGGATTTGGAAGCTGAAGACTAGGCTTCTTCACTCTCATGGACTAGCAGTTTTGAGGAATGTTTAACTACCCAAGAATAATAAATAGTCCCATTAACAATTTTAACTTTAAAAAAAAATTATTTATTTATTAGACAGAGAGAGAGAGAGAGAGAGAGAGATCACAAGTGAGCAGAGAGGCAGGCAGAGAGAGAGAGGGGGAAGGCGCCTCCCTGCTGAGCAGAGAGCCTGATGTAGGGTTTGATCCCAGGACCTCGAGACCATGACCTGAGCCAAAGGCAGAGGCTTAACCCACGAGCCACCCAGGCACCCCAACAACTTTTACTTTTTAACAAATTATGGAGCAGAGCAGCCATATTTCTTCAGATATTTTCTATATGCCTATTATTATAAGTTCATAAGATTGGAAAATCGAAAAGGCAAAGTGACCTCTGAATACAAATGGCAAAACAAAGCCTGAATAATCTTCCTTCAGATCTAATGAAATGAACAGAAGCAGTGAAAAAAAAAAAGGGCAACAATTCATGAATGAACAAAGAACAACTTTACATCATAAACTTCAAAAAGTGATGGCTAAGGAAAGTAACAGAAGTTTTGCTGTCGCCCCTTTCTTCACACCCACTCACCAGGAGAATATTGAGAACTCTGATCATTTTTATTAATGTCATTCACTTTGGACAGAAGCAGTCTGAGGGAGTGAGCAGGGAGCTGTGGCTACCTTAGTTGTGCAGCTGACTCTACTTCTCCCTAGGGGGACCTGGCAGGAGGCAGGAAGGGCTTCTGGGGGAGTCTGGGTGGCTCAGTGGGTTAAAGCCCCTGCCTTCGGCTCAGGTCATAATCCCAGGGTTCTGGGATCAAGCCCCGCATCAGTCTCTCTGTTCAGCAGGGAGCCTGCTTTCCCTTCTCTCTGCTTGCTTCTTTGCCTACTTGTGATCTCTGTCTGTCAAATAAATAAATAAATAAAAAAGGCAAGGGCTTCTGATCTTCCAGGTCCCTGAGTGGGGGTGGGGGGAGGGCTAGGATGAATGAGAGGGGTATCCCCACAGCTGGCTGGGGTGGGCACTGAGGCAAGTTGCTTCACTGGACTTCAAAAGGGAAATCAGAGGTTCCCCTGACCTACTGTGGGCCTGTCCTCACTCACATGCCTCCCATGGTGCCCTCTGTGGATAACCAGATTGAAAGCGTCTCCAACACACTGAATTAGTTCCAAATGGGGCAGACAGACTGGTCCTAGATAAAGTGGAAGCACTATATCAGACTAAATAAGAAGTCAGGACAGAGCTATCTAATGAAAAATGAGAAGAAATGGCATGGCGATAAGCAAAACCCCTTAGGACAAGATGGAGAAATAGGAGGAGGAAAAGAAAAATGAGAACAAGAAAGAAAGAATATGGTACAAAAAGGCCGATGTTTTAAAGGGGAGAATGGGTTTTAAAATAATAAAAATGTAGCTTCTCCAAGCAAACAAGATTCCCTGAGAGAGCTTTAAGGCACAGAATAGCTTTATGAGACTGTTCTATAAAACTCAGGCCCTAAAATGAGATAATAAAAAAACAGAATAAAATGAACAAGGAAATTTCAGAGCTAAGAAAAGTAGTTGCGACTCCAAAGAGCACCATTACAGATCTAGTAAATTATTTAGAAAGCGCAAGGAACAAGAGAGACAGTGGTTGGAAATAAAATTAGTGGAATGGAGGAAATGCTTGTAATAATCAGCTTAATGCCGAGAAAAAGGGACAAAGAAATTAAAACATGTAGAGGCAGTCAGTATGGAGAACAAAGATCAGTCAACATAGACAACAAATGGAACAGGAAAAGTAGTTGGATATGTAATAAAAGAAACTTTCCCTGAAATTAACAAACTAAATCTTTAGCTATAAGGGCAGTCCCCATGCTAGAAAAATTGATACAGTGCAATAAACATGCAGACATATTTTGGCTATGTTATTGAAATTAAAGGATAAGAAAAGAAATCTTTAGTTGTTCAGGAAGAAAAAGTAAGTCACCTATAAGGAGGAAAATTAGGGTTGCCTCAGATTTTTCAGCAAAATTCAAAGCCAGAACACAATGGAACAATTATTACAAACTTCTGAGGAGAGAAAGTGTGACCCAGTCAAAATTTGTTTAGTTATAAAGTCATCAAGCAGGCTTTCTCAAATATGAAAACACAGGGAAAGTAGTGTTTAGAATCTGGTGTATAAGAGATACAAAACCTGAGAGCCTTTCATGCGGGGAAAAAAACCCCAAAAAGCAAAAACACATTTGACCTTAAAATTCTGCCAAAGAAATGAATGAAGATCAAGAATTTAGGAGTGGTAAAAGAATCAGAAATGAGCCCTGAATCTATTTTTAAAAAAGAACAAAGATTAAATAACTATGAGTATCCCAATTATAGAACACAATATGATGGTTTATAACCTAGCAAAGTAAAAATATAAGCAACGAAAAATGGAGCAGGAAACGTGTAGGTAGGAGGAATAACAAAATTGTATCACTTCATCTTTCATAGCCCAGAGTCAGTTCATGCTATCTAAAATTAAACCACAGGGGTGCCTGGGTGGCTCAGTGGGTTAAAACCTCTGCCTTCAGCTCAGGTCATGATCCCGGGGTCCTGGGATCGAGCCCCGCATCAGGCTCTCTGCTTGGCGGGGAGCCTGCTTCCCCCCTCTCTCTGCCTGCCTCTCTGCCTACTTGTGACTTCTGTCAAATAAATAAATAAAATCTTAAAAAAAAAAAATTAAGCCACATAGTTAAACACACACACACACACACATACACACTAAAACAAAACAAACAAAACCAACCAGCAAACCAGCAGCAGCATTTCCAAGGCTTTGATGATTTTTATAATCTCTTTGCTAACCTAAGAGCTGGCAAGGCAAGGCAGCCTATGTGAGCCAGATTTGCGTGCCTCTGTGTTTGGGGTTTGCAAGGCCAGTTCAGGGTTTTAAAATATTTTTAAGTCTGCATGCTTTTAGGTGGTGGTGAGCTTGACAGTCAACCCCCTTAGTTTTCAACTTATTTCACACTGCTAGGGGTTTGTCTGGCTTTGCCTTTGGACGACTCTTGAGGAACTAAGGTCTCTTGTGAAGAATCCTAGTATCAGAACTTCAATTCCTAGGGTGAGACGAAGTAATGATTAATCAGTAGATACACTCCTCTCATTTGTTTTGAAAAGCAATGCATTTTCCTCCGGCATAACAAATGGCATTTTCCCATAGGTGATAATGATCGAAATCTGTCTCCTGGCAAACAGAGGCAGGGCTGCCCACTGTTTGCTTAATTTGGCTGCCACCAGGCATGGACTCCCACGCAGTCATCAGTGATTAATAGAGTGACTTTCCTGAAAGATCCCTTTGACCACGGAGGTACACTCCTGGGAAGCTTCTCCGGAGGCGGTGCCTTCTTCTATTTAAAGCCTCAGGGGCTTAGCTGCTGTCACCTGCTAGCTACTTCTTTAGGTCCGTTTTAACTTTCAGCCCTTTAAATAGAGTACAGACTGGGACTGAAACAGAGCCAGAAGAAACAGCTGATTTGCTGGGAAGGCACTGTGGGAGGTTCTGACACTGGCCTTAGAGGCTGAGCGGGTCATTCTAAGAAAAACAGTCCCCAGGGTCTACTCTGATGGTTAGAGGAAGGGCGTCTGATTGGGCATTGGTTGGAAGGACTAGTACTCCGGCAGGAGACCAGCGATGCGGCTGGGCAACAAGAACTGCAGAATTCGGAAATTACTGTTTCCACCTACACCGACCGCATTTGTTTTTCAACAATTTGCTGCTGACAAAAGATGCTAGCTTAGAAAGGCAAAACTAGGGGTGCCTGGGTGGCTCAGTGGGTTAAGCCTCTGCCTTCAGCTCAGGCTTAAAGTCCTGGGATCCGAAAGTCCTGGGATCGAGCCCCCCATTGGGCTCACTGCTCAGCAGGGAGCCTTCTTCCCTTCCTCTCTCTCTGCCTGCCTCTCTGCCTACTTGTGATTTCTGCCTGTCAAATAAATAAACAAAATCTTAAAAAAAAAAAAGAAAGGCAAAATCAGACTTTTATTTAAATGAAATCCTGCAATAATCAAGAGAGAGATGCCTCTCACAGTTAGGTTTTGAATTTGCCAATATTTCCCTCTTCCGCAGGAGAGAACAAAGGCTGGGCTGTATGGGGGTGGCCATGAGAATGGGGGTAGGCTCATGGGAAGGGCTCGCACCCACCTTCTCCCCTCCCGTTCTCATGGCCACCATCATACAGTTAGGCCACAGGAAGGGGAGAATGAAGTTTGTTTCATGATCGAATACGGGCATGGGGAAGGAATCAAGCTCTATTACTTGAATGGTAGGTAACATGAACCATGGACAAGTGGAGGGTTTTACACACTTTCCACAAGGTGTACTCACTTCCACACTGATCATTTTGGCAGGTACTACCAGTGTCAGAGTGTATCCTCTAGTAAGATGACTGTCCTCTGTCTTTGCAGTGCTCACAATGACAATTCTCTTAGGACAACCTCTGAAAGTACCACGACAAATTACCTGGGGCAGATGGACTCCTTGCACAGAATATTTTTGTCATGGAAAAAAGTTCATAAAAAAATTGTGTAAAGCTGATCACAATTAACCCGTGGACTGACTTCGAAGTTCAGTACTGAGAAAGGTAAATTGCTCGCTGCTATAATATTTCAGGTAAATATAAAGCCAAAGGTAGATATTTTTAACCTTTTGGATGGAGACTCTTACTCTCAGTCTGCAGGCCGTCCTGTGATGTCCTTTGAGTTTGTTGTATTTTGTGGTGTTTGGTTGTCCCCAAGGGCAGTTGTACTGGAAAAAAAAAAACAGTCCCTTTTCCTCTGTGTTTCCTTTACTACTCACACATAGTACTTTACTTCTGACACTCTGATGACCAATGTGTGGGGGCTTTCTCCCATCAAGCAATTCTCTATAACACCAGCTAGGTGTCCCGCAATTTAATTTAATTCTGGCACTATTTTCCTGGAAATAGCATTGGCTCCCACAGTTTAGTCCCACTGCTGCTCCCCACTTCACATAGTCCCCAAGTCACCCATAACTTCTGCTGGATGTGGTACAAATTGGAGGTTTCCATGATCTCTTTCTCCTTCTTGGATTTGACTATTTGCTAGAGGAGTTCACAGAGCTCAGGGAAATGCTTAACTTACCATTTACCAGTTTATTAAGGAATATGATGGATGGAGATGAATAGCCAGATGCCGAAACACATCAGGCGAAGTCTGGGAGGGTCCTGAGCACAGGGGATTCTGTCCTTGTGGAGTTAGAGCGTGTCACCCTCCTGGCACATGGATTTGTTCACCAATCTAGAAGCTCGCTGAATCCCATACTTTTGTGATATATTGAGGCCCCATCAGTGAAACATCGTCAGTCATTAACTCCATTTCCAGCCCTTCTCCTCTCACTAGAGAAGTGTGTGTAGGGGAGTAGAGCTGAAAATTTCAAGCTTCTAATCATGGCTTGGTCTTTCTGGTGACCAGCCCCTATCCAGGAGCCAGCCAGGGTCACCTCATTAGAACAAAAGATGCTCCTAGTGTTCTTATTGCTTAGGAATTTACAAGGATTTCAGGAACTCTGTGTCAGGAACTGGAGTCAGGGACCAAATATCACAAGAGGTGCTCCTAGTGCTTTTATCACATAGGAAATTACAAGGGTTTTAGGAGGTCTGTGCCAGGAACTGGGAGGCAGAGACCAATATACATATTTTTATTATCTGACAGTGGTATTGTGCATGGAAAGGACCGCCCACATTTGTTGTATGGAATTAACGTCCAGTTAATTAGAATTATAAATAGGAAGTATTTGTTTTTCTTAAGTCCCCATGTCTAACTTGTTATTTTATTAATAAATCTTGTGAATTTTTGTAAAGATTAAGAAAAATTGTTTTCGTTTGCTTTTAAAATCAATGTTCCATTAATTAATAAATTCAACAGATTAAACTCCCCTAAATAAAACTAGTTTATTGAGTTTCCTTGAACGTTTTAAGCTAATATCCTAGCATCAAATCTAAGATGCCATCAGTCGTAAGATACACCATTATTTTATGTTCTGCCATGGAAGGGAAAACACTGCTGACAGTATCTTATCCCACTGACTGTAAGACGCACTCAGGTTGCAGATTTGTCAGAATGAGAAAAAAAATGTGCATCTTGGAATTGATAGACCATTGTATATACACGTGAATATCTCAAACAGCCCAAATGCGGGGCATTTTCCTTTGTTAGTTTTATATCAAGCAAAATCTTTTAGGCATTTAAGCAACTCTTGTAAATCTAAACACATTTAAATTAATACACGTGCTATGGAATGATTATTTGTATCCCCCCCATAACTCATTATGTTGAATCCTAAATCCCAAGGTGATGGTATTAGTTGGGCCTTTGTTAACTGATTAGGTGAATGGGATTGAATGAATGGGATGGGTGCTTTAACCCACTGAGCCACCCAGGCACCCCTTGGGATGGGTGCTTTAATGAAAGAGGCTAGAGAGAGAGACCCCTTACCTCTTCATGTGAGGACACAGCAACAAGATAGCTATCTATGAGCAGGAAGTGGGCTTTCACCGGATGCTGAATTTGCTGGTGACTTGATCCTGGACTTCCCAGCCTCTAGAACCGCGAGAAATACATTTTGCTGTCTCTGCGCTATGCAGTGCATGGTATTTTTGGGTTAGCAGCCTGAATGGACTAAGACATACAGATTTCTAAATGTAGGATATCTTAAGTGTTTCAATACTGTTTACGAATGTAATCAAATGCAGTTACCCATTCTAAAATAAGGGAAAAAAATGAAAATTTCAATAAATCATAGGGTTCTATAGGTAATATGTCAGATTTTCCTAAACGTTTCAAACACCTTAAATTTAAGCACACAAAGATTTTCTTGGGTTTATAAAACTTATTCCCAAACTTCACACAAAATAATAATGGATTTGGTTACTTTACCATCCTTGTTCTTATTTTAACGTCTTTGTGTTATGGTCACTTATCCCCTGAGCAGATTTACCACCTCATTTGGGCTGGGGTTACTGGTTCTCAACCCTCAACCCGTAATTGGATTATGCATTAAGATCAGTGGTTCTCAAATTTACTGGTGTCAGGGATCCTTTTATACTTCTAAAAATTATGGAGAACCACAGAAAGCTTTTGCTAATGCCCTTATACCAATTGACATTTACTGTAACAGAAGTTAAATCTGAGAAATTTAAAAAATATTTTCATTGATTCATTTAAAAATAACAATATTAAACCCATTACATTTTAACATAAATAATACATTTTTATGGGAGAAAACCTTATTTTCTCTAAAACAAAAGAAACTTTAAAAAATTAAGATGGACACACAACCAGCCAAACGAAAACCCAACAGCAAACACTTTAAAAAAAAAAAAAAAAGAAAAAAAAATTAAGATGGTATTATTTTACAATGTTGCAGATCCCTTCCTGGCAAATTCCACCTTATATTAGTGAGAGAATGGGAAAGAAAAAGGCCAATAATTTGTTAGTATTAGTATGAAAATAGGTTGACTGTTGAAAGGGTCTGAGATGCTCCCAGGAGTCCCTGGACCACATTTTGAAAACCACTGTGTTGGATAATAATGAGTTAGAGAATCAGGTCAGGACCTGAGTGCTACACACCAGGATGATTCTACCACAGCCACAGGTTAACTTGCTGAACTTCCTCTCACAGCTGACTGTCACCTGTGTCAATGGTGGGGGGAGGTCAATGTCTTTCATCATGTGTCCCCCCGTACAACTTTTAGATTTCATCCTTCCTTAATTTTTTTCAACTTTTTAATCATCTGATTTAGGAAGATGGAAATCTTTTTACTGCATGATTGGGACTCACTCAGCTCTACACTTTCTCACCTAGGTCATAATATTCACCTTCGTTGTCCGCTTGGACCGTGCGTTGTTTTTTACATTTTTCATTTCTGGCTCTTGACCATAGTTCTCTAGGCAATTTGTTGCTAGGGCTCCTGGCCCAGTTTCTGTGCGTGTAAGAGTGAAGCATCTGGACACTGCTTACGTTGTCTGTGTTCACAGAAGCTGGATGACCATTTGTGAGGGAAGTTGTAGACGTGGCTCCTTCATTAGGCAGGAAATCAGACTAGATCCATGATCTCAAAGTTCTTTCCATTTGAAGATTCCCCGAGACTTCTGCTTTCCCCTTGCAACCATGAAAAACGGGGCTGCTCTGAGGCTCCCTGGAGGTCACGATCTTGCTTGCTTATTTCATGTTGAGTCTCTCCTCTTGGCTTCATTGTGAAGACTCAGCGGTGTTAGAGCATGACTGTGTCCAGTTGGAGAGACATAATTTTCTGGATTCTTTGCAACCAGGGATGGCCTCGTGACCTGGAGACCCCCAGCTGCAAATGATCCAGAGAATCAGAATGGAATATATGGAATGAGATGCAAGCAAAATATACGGAATGAATGAATGATCCGCCTCCTTCTGGACTTCCTGGTACCCGAGAAAAAGAATCCTTCTATAGGCCAATATAATTGAGTTACATGCAGACTAAATTTAATCTCAGCTAGCCAGTACATGGGTCTGTCATCCTACCACCTGGGCATTCTTGACGAGGTTAACACATGGTATAATGCAGAGAATGCTAGCTTTGTATCACTAGCTATGTGACCTTGGGCAGGTTCCTTAATCTCTTTGAGCCTTAGTGTTCTCATCCATTGACTTGAAACTAAAACATGGCATGGGAGTCAAAGTACATCTTCAACAAATACAGGCTCCCTTTCTCTTTCCCTGTTACTGAAGAAAATTGGTTCTTTTCATTCTCAATGGCAACTATTTCAGACCCATCTCCCACTAGTCTGAAGTGGAATAACAAAGATAGAACAGGATTTTGGTATGCTGATGCCGAGGCCGTTTATTGTACAATAAGCCAGGTAGGTAAGGGGTTGCCTGGGACAACTGGCAGGAGGAGTGGGTGGGAAAGGTGCTGTGCTGATCATCTACCCAAACATTGAATGGTGACACTGAAGGGAGATTAACAAAGATGATGATGATAGTAGCTAATAATTTTTTTTGGAGGGGGGGAGGGGTACAGGGAGGGAGAGAATCTTAAGCAGATCCACACCCAGCAGAGCCCAACTCGGGGCTTGATCTCACCACACTGAGATCATGACCTGAGCCAAAACAGGAGTCTGACCCTTAACTGACAGAACCACCCAGACACTCCAGTAGCTAATACACTAGTCTGTGATATACAAGCACCTACTATGTGCTAGTCACTATGGTGAGCACTTTATACACATTACCTACTTTCCAACACTCAAGAACAACAAGGTAGCTACTGTTATTCTCTCCAGCTTATGGAAAAAGAAGTGGAAGCTTAGAGAGGTTAAATAAGTTGTCCAAAGTCACCCAGTGCTAGAGCTGGGGAGAGATTCCAGCTCTGTCCAACACCAAGGTCATGCTGATGACGGTGGCCTATTGATGAGTCCTAAAACCAACGGTGAGCTGAAGTTGGTGGTGAGAGCCCATTATGTACATCTCTTCTCAACTCTGAGCTCAGTGAAGTCACATTGGTGGCTTGAAATCAGCCACAGTGAGAGTATTTACACCACAGAAATTGGCAAATGCTACACATCAGGTCTCTCCCCTCCTTTCCTGCCCTGAGAACTGGCTGTTAACAATTTCCCAGTACACCACCGGATGGACTATACCTGCTTTAGAAAAGCTACGGATCAGGAAACAGTGAATCTGGTGGATGGCAGCTATCAAAGTACTGAGTAAAGGAGGGCAGTTCGGAAAGCCTCTTGGACATTCGTCTTGAGTTGTTTGCCAGGCGCGACAGATTACTGTGAACAGGGGAATAGAGGACCATTGGAGCTACAGAAAGGGGAGTCAAGCTGGAGTGAGGGTCTGAGCATCTCACAAAAAGGATATAATGTACATTTCCCCATTATCCCAAGACCCTTTTTTCAAGTCCCATCTCTGTGTAGGTACTTCTGTGTGTCACATAGAGAAACATAAAATAGCATCTCTTCTCTTGGTGAAGCCAACAGGTATACAAATAATTACAACGTAATGTGAGAAAAATGTAACAAAAATCTGGGCACATACATTTTAGTGAGGTGGTAATTCGTCATAACTACATAACATAAATAACCCTCTTGGTACTTCACAGATCTTCTGAGACAAAACTCTTTTATTATGGATTACGTTAATAAATAAAGGCGCATGTTGTACAACATTGTCACAGTGTTATCTCAAGCCATGGTGTAAGCGTGAACGGCTATCGGCACCAAAAACACCCTCATAACATCTATTAGTCCAGGTGAGGTAATAAACAAAGGGCCAACTCTAGCCCTTTGAGGTTGACCTACTGCCCCTCCTCAGCAGCCTTCATGTTTCCCAGGGTTCTTTTCCACTCATCAAAGAGGGAAAGGATCAGGAATGTCACTTAAACGTTTATTGATGCCCTGCATGCTTATCCCTATTGTGGACTGTTTCCATCACCGTGTTACTTTTATGCATTTTTAGTCTTTTCCTTCATGACGTACAATTGCCATAATGTTATGTTAGTTTCAGGTGACAACATAATGACTCGGCATTTGTACGTATTGCAAAATGATTACCACTGTAAGCCCAGTTCACATCCCACACCACACAGTTACGATATTTTTTCTTGTGATGAGAACTTTTAAGATTTACTCTCTCAGAAACTTTCAAATATGCAATACAGTATTATTAGCTGTAGTCACCATGCTGTATATTACATCCCTAGGACTTATTTTATAACCGGAAGTTTGTACCTTTTGACTCTCTTCACCCATTTTGTCCACCATCCACCCCTCACCTCTGACAAGCACCAGCCTGTTCTCAGTATCTATGAATTTTGTTTTTTTCCTTCGAGCATTCCAACAGCTATTATTCCTCGGACTGCATACAGGGTACTGACATATTCTCTGTAGTGGAAAAAATGATTAAAATGGAAAATCTACTGCAACAATTTTAGATTTCCTAATTTACCTACATTTATATTACTCCATATTATCTCAATTTTTATTGTTCTTTCTTTTTAAAACCCTTTTGGGTATTATAAGAGAATATATTTAAAAAAATTTTTTTCATTTTTAATTTAGGTTTGTTTTGTATTTTTTTTAAAGATTTAATTTATTTATTTGACAGCGAGAGACATAAGAGGAGTGAAAGAGGGAACACAAGTAGGGGGAGTGGGAGAGGGAGAAGCCAGGATTCCCGTGGAGCAGGGAGCCCAATGCGGGGGGCTCGATCCCAGGAACCTAGGATCATGACCCAGCCGAAAGCAGATGCTTAACGACTGAGCCACCCAGGTGCCTCTTATAAGAGAATCTATGTGGGTTTTTTTTCCCCCCTAAGGTTTTTATTCTTTAACCAGAGGATTTGCATTAAACAGTGATTGATTCTGAATTTTCTATACTCTCTCTCTCTCTTTTAAACCTCTTATTACCATGTGACAGCCTGGAAATTCAGTAACAGTGTGATAAAACAACTCTGGTTGTATATCTTTCAAGATGGGGAAAAGGCTATTGAAAATCTATTCCACACTCACTTCTCCCTCGGATCTCGTAAGATTTAAAACTCCCCTTTTTTTTAAATGATCAAGTATTTTATCTTTGGTGTCTGAAGGATCCTTGTGAATCCTTCACAAAAATCATTGTTTCTCAGAAAAGAGTAAAGCATTAGGCTGGTCTCTTGCTGTATAAAAAGCGATTTCCTCCCAGGACAGAAGGTTTAGGGGAGATAATGGTTCTCAACCTCAAAGCTATATATTCACGTCAAAGACTTAATGTCTGGGTTGTTAGATACAAGCAGAATGATAAAGATAGCATTCCTGAGTTACATTCGGGGGGAAAAGATAATACTGGCCTTAAATTAGACCAGGGATGCTCTCCAGGCGAATTTTTAAAAACTTGGTAATAAGTCACTCTAAGTTGGACTCATTCTGTTGCTGAAAAGTCCTCTTTACTATCTCAATGAGACCCTTAAATTTCTTTGAAGTTGTGGGTGAGTTGGAGTGGTGTCGCTCCTCTTTAACCTCATGTCACGGTTCATCAGGTCCTGTAAAAATGAACAGACAAGCCAGGGCTGGGATCAGCCTGGGCAGTGTGTGGCCAGCACGTCCCTGTCCTCCAGATGGTCTTCCAGGTGGGCCAGCTGGCATCTTCTGATTGCTACTGGAAACGGACCAACCGTCAGACACTGGGGGATCTAAGGGACAGGCTACTGCTCTCCATCATTCAGATTTTTATATTCAAATTCATACTCCCTTAAGGAGTATGCCTGTCTATAAGTGTTATGCCTGCTTTTTCATTCCTTGAAAGCTCAGTAAATACTTTTCTGGGGATAATGTATTGGTTTAAATAGGCTTTTGATTACAAACAAAGGTGGGGATGCATTTTTCCTTGACATGGCTTAGACAAGCTGTTGTTATCCCTAATGACTCTGGTTATGTATTTCGGAGATTTAACATTTTTTTTAATGACTGATACCCAGATATCAGCTGTCCCCAAGGACAGCCTCTGTTTTCGGTTCATGTAAACCCAGACCCAGGACTCAGCACCTTTATGAAGCAGAAAACCCACTTACAGGATGGTGGTGAATGTGGTGAATTTGAATCTTTGTCTTGGCTGTGGAATCTTCAATATCTTTGTTAACCTCTCTACCTCAGTTTCCTTATCTCTAAAATGGACATGATAATAATAGTACCTACCTCACAAAGTTGTTCCCTGGGTCAAATAAAAAAACTCATATTAAGTGTTCAATAAATAAGAGTTGTTTATTGGTGGGCAATATAGATTTAAAAAACTTTTTATTAAAGAATATTTCAAACATGTAAAAATACAGAGAGAAAAGTGCATGAACCCCTCCTGTGCTCATTTCCCAGCTTCACTGATGATCACTTTACGGCCAATCTGAAGTAATTTTATTTCTTACATCTCTCCCCAGATTTCATTTGAAGCAAATCTCAGATTTTGTATCTTCTGAGCATAAATATCTTGGTATATGTACCTAAAAGATAAAGAGAAGCCTCATGTTTTTAAATAACTATAATACCACCATCACGTATTAAACTTAATGAAAATATGGTAATGTCAACTATCAAACCACCGTTCAATTTCCTAATTTTCTCATAAAGATCACAATTTTTAAAAAATCCATTTACTTGTTTGAATCTAGATCCAAATAAAGTCCATAATTGTGATTATTAGTATGTGTCTTAAATCCTTTTTAATCCAGTTATTTTCACTCTACCTTTGTTTTTTTCCTTTTGCCAATATGGGAAAAAATGGTCATCTGAATTTTGCTAGTCGTTCACTGAGACTATGTAGCATTTTTCCTTCATCTCCTATGGTTCTTGGGAACAGGTAGCTGGATCTTTCTCCGAAGCAGCTTTGAGTTTTCAGCAGGACCCCTTTGCGGGTCACGTCCTTCCATCTGGAGGTACCTGATGTCTAGTTGTCTCTCTACGTAATGTCAGCAGCCATTGACAGTGCATGCCTAGATCCATTAATTCATTCGGGGTTGCAGAATGGTGATCTTCTAATTCTGTTATTCACTCTTCATTTCTTAGCGGGACTACTATTTGATTACACAGTGTACAGTTTATATAGGAAAGGCAGGATAAATGTTTGATTATCTCCCTTTATCAATTTTCCAAATAATAAGTTTCTCACTAATATCCTTCAATAGTGATTAATAGTTTAATTTTGCTTTACTATCTTTATAAACTTATGAAATAAATGTAGTTGATGTATTTAAATTTTTTGCTGTTCTAATTCATATTGATGAATTATATCATTAATATTAATTATATGGTATGTTCATATAGATGCTCATCTTTGGTCAGTGGGAGCCCCTTTAAATTGTCTCTAGAGTCCTTCTGATATGATTCTGTAGTCTTTGATAGCTTCTCTGTCATCTGATATGACAAGATGTTCAAGCTCATCTTGTATTTCTCCTGCCCCTAGAATTAGTTCTTTATAAGAACCCCTTATCTCTTTTAGGGAAGTAGTATTTCAACTACCTGATCTAGTATTTCAAGATCACAACTTGGGCACTACAGTGCTCATTGCTACGTTTTTGGCCATTGTTTCTAGAACATTCCATCAGACAAAACTAAGAAATACAGTTTTTATTTTGGTTTTATAGCTAAAATGCACCATTTTCAAATTCATGACTACAGGATTTTTACTTAACCTCTTCTATTAAATTCATTTTCTTCCTTCTTTCTATACTAAGTATCTCATTTTTCAACAACGCTGGGAATGAGGGAGTTAGAAAATCACTCATTTGCTTTATCCCAGGTTATACACATGACAGTCTCAGATACCAACAGTATAAACTTCAAAATTTCAAAGAGTTCCTTATTAGTTTTTTTGTTTTTGTTTTTCTTTTGTTTTTCACTAGCTTCTTTCATCCTTATCCAGAGGCTGTATCTCACAGAGGATGTCAAGGAAATCACTTGTTTTTAAGTCACTTAGAATGGCTTCTCTCCGGTGGTTTTGCCACCAACTGGATACACATTTACTTTGATTTGTTTCCTTTCATTTTTTTGATTTTAAGGATTGCTTTGCCTTATGAGTTATTTAAACATTTACACGATCCCAAAGTTAAATCTACCAAACAAGGTCCATCTTAAGAAGTCTAGTTTCGGGGCATCTGGGTGACTCAGTCAGTTAAAGCGTCTGCCTTTGGCTGGGGTCATGATCCCGGGGTCCTGGGATCAAGCCCCATGTGGGCTTCGTGCTCAGCAGGGAGCCTGCTTCTCCCTCTCCAGCTCCCCTGTGCTTGTATTCCCTCTCTCGCTACCTCTCTGTCATAAATAAATAAAAACCTTTAAAAAAAAAAAAAAGAAGTCTAGTTTCTGTTTGTTTCTTCTCCTCCTTATTTCGTCTTCCACTTCCCCAGGTAGGTATTGTTATTTTTACTTTGTGGTTGTTCTTCTGTTGTTTGAAAATATATTCATATATATTTATTTAGTAAAAGCAAATTTATTTGTATCCTTTGTTCTCATATAAGCTGCGGAATGGTATACAACTTTTCTAAATTTTGCTTTCTTCACTTAACCATACATTCTGGAGCTTGTTTTTTTTTTTTTTTCCCCCCAAAGATTTTATTTATTTATTTGACAGAAGGACACAGCGAGAGAGGGAACACAAGCAGGGGGAGTGGGAGAGGGAGAAGCAGGCTTCCCGTTGAGCAGGGAGCCCAATGTGGGGCTTGATCCCAGAACCTTGGGATCATGACCTGAGCTGAAGGCAGATGCTTAACTGACTGAGCCACCCAGGTGCCCCCATTCTAGAGCTTTTAATAGATTTTTAGAAAAGGAATTGATAGGTACAAGAAATTTATGTTTGAAAGTGGAAGGACAAGAGGTTTTTTCCAATATTTCTCTTCTCCCCAGACTTGTTTCCCTACACCAATGAGTACACTGCAGGCTCCAGTCTTTCTACTCCCTAGCTTGCTCTTTTTATTATACAGATCTCTTTAGGACTCATCCCTCTCCTCCCTCTACCCTGCTAACCCTCACACAACAACTCCCCCCACCCCCAAACCATACTTTTGGAAGCCACTGGGATCTGTTTAAAAAAAGGAAACAGGTCCAAAATGGAATGATATATGCTAAGCTCCATGTCACCAAACTGAGACTTAATTATAGTTTCGGTTGTCCCAGAAATGGAATCTTGAACCAGTCATTCAGGAATGGCCTGATCAGTGCTAGTTAGGTAATCTGCCCAATAGATAAATCCCTGCCATTTCCTAAGGGAAAGTAATCTTGAAGAACCACACATGCTTTTTCCACTTGGTATAGATTCCTTGTTGCTTCTTTCTGGTCATACAAGTCTTTCTCGTTTTGTATAGAATCCTCGAGGGCCTTTCCATCTGCTAGATTGGATGCTGCCTGATTCGTGGTTCATTAATCTTTAAAATTTACTCAATTGAGTTTTGTTTTAACAGACCATATATATATATATACACATATATATATAAATATATATATATAAATATATGCAATATGTATATACAATATGTAATATACATGTTATATGTATGTATGTAATTCAAAGACATTTTTGATCTTTGAGATATGTAACTGCAAAATGCAAATTGTAACACCCCTGTTAAAAAAAAAAGGTCAGGGCGCCTGGGTGGCTTAGTGGGTTAAAGCCTCTGCCTTCGGCTCAGGTCATGATCCCAGGGTCCTGGGATCGAGCCCCGCATTGGGCTCTCTAATCAGCAGAGAGCCTGCTTCCTCCTCTCTTTCTGCTTGCCTCTCTGCCTACTTGTGATCTCTGTCTGTCCAGTAAACAAATAAAGTCTTTAAAAAAATAAAAGTCTCATTGATTTGGAAGTATAAATACTGTTCTTTAAACAAACTTTATAGAAAGAAATCCAGTTAAGAATGGACCCACTTGGGGCACCTGGGTGGCTCAGTGGGTTTAAGCCTCTGCCTTCAGCTCAGGTCATGATCTCAGGGTCCTGGGATCGAGTCCCGCATCGGGCTCTCTGCTCAGCAGGGAGCCTGCTTCCCCCACCTCCCTCTCTGCCTGCCTTTCTGCCTACTTGTGATCTCTGTTTGTCAAATAAATAAAGTCTTTAAAAAAAAAAAAAGAATGGACCCACTCGCACCAGTGGTTTTCAGTCCTCTCGTTCATCTTGAAACTATCTTTTCTGCTAAGCTAATCTGGTTACCATCCTAACCAGGAGTTACTTGCTCATCTCTATTCAGTGCCATGAGCACGCACTTCCCACATTTGGAATGTCTTCTGTTTCCATCCACTGCTTCCGTCAGCAGTTGGCTAAAAACTCACATTCTGTAGGAAGCTTATCTGACCAACTGCACTCTGTTAGGATCCTCTCTGTAGCCCACATACCTCAGGTTCAGTGTTGCCAGACTTGCCCAAGTGGGCATCAAGTTAAGGATGCCCACTTAACTTGAATTTCAGACAAATAACAGACGACTTTTCCTCTTCTTTTTAGCATGGGCCATGTTTAACTAAAAATTATCTGTTGTTTGTGAAATTCAAATTTTACTGGGGGTCTTGTATTTTATCTGGTGACTCACGTTTAAAGGTCTTGGAAAAAAAAAACCTCCCCAACATCGTTACACTTAATTGTGTCGCTTTCAAATTTTTCCATGAGTTATTTTATGTGTATAGTTTGCTCTCTAAGTAAATTATAAAGTCCTTGAGAGTGGAAACTGTGTCTTCTGCTTTTGTAGCCTCCTCTTCCCTCTCCCTGCCCTGCTCCCCCCACTATGCTGGTCATTCGTTCTTTTTTTTTTTTTTTAATTTTAAAAATATTTTATTTATTTATTTGACAGAGAGACCAGCGAGAGGGAACACAAGCAGGGGGAGTGGGAGAAAGAGAAGCAGGCTTTCCACTAAGCAGGGAGCCCTATGTGATATCTTGGCTTGATTCCAGGACCCCGGGATCATGCATGACCTGAGCTGAAGGCCAACGAAGACACACTGAGCCACCTAGGCACCCCAGTGACCATCAGTTCTGAGCTGATGTTTGATGAATGAATACACCCAGCGAGCTTTGAGTTAAGGAGAAAGCAACCTCGACCCTTGAGACAAATTTTTGATTTAAACATGAAACACAATAAAGCTGATTTTAGGGGCACCTGGGTGGCTCAGTTGGTTAAAGTCTCTGCCTTCAGCTCAGGTCAGGATCCCAGGGTATTGGGTTTGAGCCCCGCATCAGGCTCTCTGCTCAGCTCTCTGCTCCTCTCTCTCTGCCTGCCTCTCTGCCTACTTGTGATCTCTGTCTATCAAATAAATAAATAAAATCTAAAAAAAAAAGAGCTGATTCTGAAATCATTTTATAAAACCAATCACAACTGTTAAGGCTGATTAGAGTATAATCAGAAGTTATTTACTGAATTTTCTTCTTACAAAATTGTACCATAGGGCGCCTGGGTGGCTCAGTGGGTTAAGCCTCTGCCTTCGGCTCAGGTCATGATCTCAGGGTCCTGGGATTGAGTCCCGCATCGGGCTCTCTGCTCAGCAGGGAGCCTGCTCCCCTCTCTCTGTCTCTCTGCCTGCCTCTCTGTCTACTTGTGATCTCTCTCTGTCAAATAAATAAATAAAATATTAAAAAAAAATTGTACCATAATCTGACCTGCAATATACATTTTTATTAATTAAATTTTTTTTAAAGATTTTATTTATTTGACACAGAGAGAGATCAGAAGTAGGCAGAGAGGCAGGCAGAGAGAGAGGAGGAAGCAGGCTCCCTGAGGAGCAGAGAGCCCAATGCGGGGCTCGATCCCAGGACCCTGGGATCATGACCTGAGCCGAAGGCAGAGGCTTTAACCCACTGAGCCACCCAGGCGCCCCGATTATTAATTAAATTTTGTAGCCACTTTTTGCGTCACATAAAAAAAATTGTTTAGTAGTTGCTTCCGGTCACTTTTTTTTTTTTTTTTTAAAGATTTTATTTTATTTTTAAGGGTTTTATTTATTTACTTGAGAGAGAGAGAGAGAGCGCACACAAGCCAGGGGAGGGGGGAAGAGGCAGAGAGAGAAGCAGACTCCCCACCAAGCAGGGAGCCTGATGTGGGGCTCGATCCCAGGGCCCTGGGATCATGACCTGAGCTGAAGGGAGAAGCTTAACTGACTGAGCCACCCAGGCGCCCCTCGGTCACTTTAATCACAAAGCCACGGCAGACAATTGCCTTATGCCAGAATCACCATCTGCTGCGTCATATTCTGTGTCAGCAAAATGTGGGCCCTTTCGAATCATCAGAGGGAGCCAACTTCAGTTTGGACTTCTCTCTGCGGCTAAGAATGAGCTGACTTCTAAAGGTTCAGATGGAGACGCTACTCTCTGAAGGCCATTTATTTGTTCTTAGTACAGACGATGTGGGCTTAGAGGTAAGACGCTAACGAATTCAATCACCAGTATCAGGTGTTACGTTAACAATGGAGTGGTGTGCAATGAAAGCCAGTACCACAAATTGTGGTTATGAAAGCAGTTTAATTTGCTCTTAATTCTTCAAACAAAATGTTCTGATGTACGTCCGGGTTTTGACATTTTCATCTTGGGTTTTGAAGGAATTGGCAAGGTTGCCAAGAAAAAACCCTAAGGGGCAAGGGATTGAGAAGGGCTTCGTCCTTGGGATGAGGACACTAGGCAAAGAGACCAAAAAAAAAAAAAAAAAAAAAAAAAAAAAAAGAAGGTGGTTTGAAGAATGGGCGGGCAAAGGAGGAAGAGGAGGAGCTATTCTTTTTATCTAAAAGGAGCCAAAAGGGAAGTGGTGGTAAAAGGGGGGAGAAATGGTGTGACTGGCGGGAACCTAATCAGGGGACTTCTCAAATGAGGAGTAGCTTGGGGCCTGTGGTAGGAAGAAAGGCAGTAGGAACAGAGCTGGAGGAACCCTGCGTAGCCCAGCTGGAGGGCTGGAAGGGGTGCGGAGAAGAAAGAAGTGTAGCTGCTGGTTCTGGAGTCATCCTGGCTGGAAGGGAGGGCCCAACAGTGGCAAGCTAGAATTAAGAGTAGGTATATAGGGCGCCTGGGTGGCTCAGTGGGTTAAAGCCTTTGCCTTGGGCTTAGGTTATGATCCCAGGACCCTGCTTCCCTTCTTCTCTCTCTCTGCCTGCCTCTCTGCCTACTTGTGAGCTTGGTCTGTCAAATTAAAAAAAACAAAAACAAAAAACAACTTTTTTTTTTTTTAAAGATTTTATTTATTTATTTGACAGACAGAGATCACAAGTAGGCAGAGAGGCAGGCAGAGAGAGAGGAAGGGAAGCAGGCTTCCCGCCGAGCAGAGAGCCTGATTCCAGGGGCTTGATCTCCGGACCCTGGGATCATGACCTGAGCCGAAGGCAGAGGCTTTAACCCACTGAGCCACCCAGGCGCCCCCCTCCCAAAAAAATCTAAAAAAAAAAAAGAGTGGGTATGAAGAAACTGTCAACAAAAGCTCTGATAAGAGGAAAGGTGGAATCAAATTTTAGTAAAAGAAGAAAGGGAAATTTTTAGAGGGTTACATTGTAGCATCTATTTTATTTTTTTAAAAGATTTTATTTATTTATTTGACAGACAGAGATCACAAGTAGGCAGAGAGGCAGGCAGAGAGAAAGGAAGGGAAGCAGGCTTCCCGCCGAGCAGAGAGCCTGATTCGGGGCTTGATCTCCGGACCCTGGGATCATGACCTGAGCCGAAGGCAGAGGTTTTAACCCACTGAGCCACCCAGGTGACCCTGTAGCATCTATTTTAAAACAGTGATTTACTTGTTACTAAATGAAAAAAAATTTAAAAAACCTTTCAGTTTGTTTTAGAAATATGGTATGGGAGGTTGTCATTTGAGATCTCTTGTATTTGAGCATAGAGAGCCACAATCAGAATTTTTCCCCCAAGCTACTGAGCGCTTTAATTAAAATATCACCTGTAATTTCACTACCCAGATATTAGAGCCATTGTAACATTTTGATACTTATCCTTCTGGAAAATACCTGTGTCCACATGCAGATATAATGGACATGGGGGCACCTGGGTGGCTCAGTGGGTTAAAGCCTCTGCCTTCGGCTCAGGTCATGTTCCCAGGGTCCTGGAATCGAGCCCCACATCGGGCTCTCTACTCAGCAGGGAGCCTGCTTCCCCCTCTTTCTGTCTCTCTGCCTACCTCTCTGCCTACTTGTGATCTCTGTCTGTCAAATAAATAAATAAAATCTTAAAAAAAAAAAAAGATATAATGGACATGTAAAAAGGCAGTGGGACCACTGTCATTATAGTCACAAACACCTGCCAGGAGCTAGTATATGCCAGGCCCTGTTCTCAGGGCTTTCCCTGTCCTGCTGAATTTAATCCTCACAAAAACTCAGTGAGTAGTACTATCATTCCCACTTGACAAATGAAGTCCAGGAGGTTGAGAAACTTGCTCAGGATCACACAGCTAATAGCTGGGATTCGACCCCAGACCATCTGACTCTAGATGTGCTTCTATTTAAAAAAATTTTTTTAAAGATAATTTATGTATTTATTTGAGAAAGAGAACAAGAGAGCATGAGTGGGGGTGGAGGGACAGAGGAAGAGGAAGCAGACTCCCCACTGAGCAGGGAACCCAATGGGGCTCCATTCCAGGACCACAAGAGCATGACCCCAGCCAAAGGCAGATGCCCAACCAACTGAGCCACCCAGGCACCCCTCTAGATGTGT
This sequence comes from Lutra lutra, assembly GCF_902655055.1. Taxonomy (NCBI): domain Eukaryota; kingdom Metazoa; phylum Chordata; class Mammalia; order Carnivora; family Mustelidae; genus Lutra; species Lutra lutra. The sequence goes on from NC_062281.1 coordinate 39,807,698, forward strand.
TTTTATAACAAATTATCATTCATATTAGTGCTCTGCAGTCTGCTTTCTTTTCATTTAAAAATGATCTATAATGAACATCTCTCCATGTCAATGCAGATCTTCACCATTAATACATTTGATATTAATCAAATCAAACCCCCATATATCAAAATATTAATTAATATCAAAATATTAATCAAACCCCCTTCAGATGGGCTTTTGGGTTGTTTCACATTTTTTTGCTACTGTGTACATACATCTTTGCTCATTTACTTTTTAAAATGATTTATTTCAGGGCACCTGGGTGGCTCAGTGGCTTAAGCCTCTGCCTTCAGCCCGGGTCATGATCTCAGGGTCCTGGGACAGAGCCCCGCATCAGGCTCTCTGCTCAACGGGGAGCCTGCTTCCCCCCTCTCTCTTTGCCTGCCTCTCTGTCTACTTGTGATCTCTCTCTCTGTCAAATAAATAAAATCTTTAAAAAAAATGATTTATTTCTAGAAGTGGGATTTTTGTTTGTTTTTGTTTTTGTTTTTTTACAGGGCCGGGGAGGAGTAACATTGTGACTTCACTGTGAGGAAGATTCTCAGTGACCCTTCCACCAGCACTGGTCTCTGAAGACTTGCCTAGTAATCTTAGAGTTGAACTCACAAGTCAGAGATTCCCTAGTGCCACCTAGTGGTTCTATCTCTAAATTGTAGCAGCTGCATTTTGAGATCATTCAGGAGCACTCCAGGAAGGATTTTAAACAAATGTTGCCCATTTTCCACTATTATAATAATACTGTAATTATCAAAATTTATTCATATTTAAGATCACTTCTTTAGGGAATGTGGTCATAAAAACTCTCTATACATTGTCAAAAGGTATAAACATTAATTTTTTTGGTCTCACTAACATACAATTTCACTTATATGTGGAATCTAAAAAACAAATCAAACAGAACAAAACCAGACTCATAATACAGGAAATAGATTGGTGTTTGCCAGAGAGGAGGGGCCTTTGGGGTGTCTGGGCAAAATGGACGAAGGGGATCAAGAAGTACAAACTTTCAGTTTTAAAACAAGTCATGGGGATATAACGTGCAGCTGGGAGAACATGGTCAATAATATTGTATTAACTTTGCACAGGGATAGATGGCAACTAGACTTACTGAGGTGATCATTTTGCAATGTATACGAAGGTTGAATCACTGTGTTGTATGCTTGAAAATAATAATGTTTCTCGATTATATAAATGAATGAATGAATAAAATAAATAAATAAACAAAGGTATGGCCAAAAATCAGAGAATGGTTTGTTAGTGATGTAAATAAGAAAGTTTAAAACAAAAAAACTTTGTCTCATAAATATAATATGTATTACAAATGTAATAAAGAATGAAAATTACATTAAAATCTGAGAAAAATAGAGGGACCTATAATTTTATTAGCCAGCGAAATCACTTTTTAGGGATGACTTAGGTGAATTTCATTGCAATATTTTTTTTTTTAAGATTTTATTTATTTATTTGACAGAGAGAGATCACAAGCAGGCAGAGAGGCAGGCAGAGAGAGGAGGAAGCAGGCTCCCTGCTGAGCAGAGAGCCCGACTCGGGGCTCGATCCCAGGACCCTGAGATCATGACCTGAGCCGAAGGCAGCGGCTTAACCCACTGAGCCACCCAGGCGCCCCTCATTGCAATATTTTTAAAAACAAAATTAATGGCACAGGTATATGCAGTTTAATAGCCTGCTTTCTTAAAAAAATACTTTTTTGTTGTTCTGTTCTACAATCTGACTTTCTCAAGGGGCCCTTAAGATCAGAAGCTTTGCCTTATTTATTGCTGTATCATTAACATACCCAACAGTGTCTGACAAATACCGGTTGACCAAGCAAAATTTTGCAAGAGCTGAATTGCAATTGCATGCTTTTTTTTTTTTTTTTTCTTTCAATCGTTCCTCTCTCCGTTTCTACAAGGTGATGTCTCCTGGACTATGCAACTCCTGATTCTACCTTAAGGGGAAATAGTTTCAATACGGTAATTTGCTGATTGTTTAAGACTATTTTTATCTCTGGGCTTTGTCTTCTTTTCCCTTAGTTCTTTGTGTAGTCTGGTGCAGTGAGACAAAAAAAAAAAACCCCTAGATGGGTTTAATTAGAAAACTTGCTGAAAGAGAGGAGTAAGGGGCTGGTGGGCAGAAAAACAAGGTGCAATCCTTATGTCCCTGTGGTCATCCCTTAGCCAACCCCTTGGTTTCTTGGTGTGGAAAACGGGAGTGCCTGGCCTCTAGGGTCTTCTGCAGCTCCAATCATCCTGGAGTTTAGAGTCTTAATGTCTGTATGGGGGAGATCGGGGGAAGTGTCACCTCCAAGAGAGAGGCAGATGCATGAGAAATGAAGCACCAGCAGAGAGGGAGAGACGGGGTCGCTGTGTGCATGGGGAACCCCATGAAGTGGCACCTGGTCCCACGGGTCTCACGAAGGCCCTGCGCTTGGTTCAGTGCTCTGCTTTTGCCATCTTGAACATTTTCAATAATTTTTGTTGAACAATTTCTGATCTCACATTTTCACTTTGCCCTGGTTGCCACAGGATTCAGTGGTCCTGGATCGGGAATAGGATGGAGGTGGGAGGACAGAAGTGGCACAGATGGAAGAAAGAGCAGACTGTGAAGAGAAGGGGGCTCCGTCCCTCTCTTACCTCGTGCTGTTGGGCCCCCAAGTCCCCATTGAATGCTCCACCCACTACCTGAGTGACGGGGTCCCCATCAGAGCCTCCTTCACTTATCTCACAGGTGCAAAATGGACACACTTCCGGTATCTACTGCTCTCCCCCTTTACAGATAATTTATCTAGTCGGCTTAGTTTTGTTTTTTTCTGTGAATTCAGTAAAAGTTTCACCTTAATACACTGAGTATTTCCAGAGTCAGGCTCATGTCTAATTTGCCTGGCCCTTCTGCAGTGATCGGCAGAATAAGACAGAATGACAGAGATCATCTGTCCAGGATGTGCACCTTGGGCGAGGGTCGTGAGTGGCCACCCTCACCCAACTCGGGTTTTCCTCTGTCTTCCCCGACAAAAAAAGCCATGAGAATCCAAATACATTTTTAAAAAAAAATTCATTTATTTCAGAGAGAGCGCATGCGTGGGTGGGGAGAGGGGCAGAAAGAGAGGGAGAGAGGCAGACTCCACGCTCATCCTGGAGCCGGATGTGGGCTCAATCCCAGGACCCTGAGATCATGACCCTAGCTGAAACCAAGAGCCCCACACTCAGCCAGCTGAGCCATCCAGGCGCCCCTCCAAAGGCATTCTTTCCAGAGTTTGCGGCAGCCCCTCCTTTGATGGGGAGGGAGGCCATGGAGGTCAGGCCACGGTAGTAAAAGCAGGCCTCTAGTGAAATACAATATAATTGCTAAGTGTAGGCAGTTGCCTCTACCAGAATCCCAGACCTTGAACCCTCCTAGCTGAATGGACAGCTTACCTGTTAGCATGAGAAAGAACGGAGGGCCAAGGTACCAGGAGGGAATTTAATACGGATTTATCCATCTTAAACAGCATGCCAGGTGCCCCGAGAGGAGCTTTAATGTACTGTTTCATGTAACACCCACGACAACCCAGGGTGGTAAACGCAGATTACTGGTCTCAGTTTACACATGAGGAAACTCAAATACGAAGACTGAAAAATATGTCTTAGGTTTTGGTACTGGAATCAATACGCAGAGAGGTTTTTGAGGGTGGTCCTTAGGGGCACAGAGAGACAGCTAACGTCCCCTTACTTGACTCCTTCCTGGACGTAAACAAAATGACTTGAGACTTCAAGGTCCTCCTCTATCCAGAGCTGCCCCGCGACACTAAGCGTCCTGTCTGGAGTTGGGGGCCTGGGACTTAAACTTCTGAGGGTTCTCATCGTAGACTTCTCATCTCGAAAGGGAACAGGCAGAGCAACAGGGTCTATGCAACAGGAATTTTTCATTCTGTTTTTCTTTTCATTAACCTCTAACTGAAATTTAGTATTTCCCTCAATTATAAACAGAAGCAATAAACCACAATCTTGTTTGCAGTATCTGTGACTTTCTTTCTTTTTTTTTAAAAGATTTTATTTATTTATTTGACAGACAGAGATCACAAGTAGGCAGAGAGGTAGGCAGAGAGACAGAAAGAGGGGGAAGCAGGCTCCCTGCTGAGTAGAGAGCCCGATGTGGGGCTCGATCCCAGGACCCTGGGATCACGACCTGAGCCTAAGGCAGAGGCGTTAACCCACTGAGCCACCCAGGCACCCCTATCTGTGGCTTTCTTATCAACAGAAATCGCAGGTATTTTCATTTCACATGATGGGAATTGTAGATATTTTCAAATACCACTTATCCCCTTTACTGCTTTGAAATAATAGTAAAGAGACTCATGGCTAGATCTTGTTATTTAATGCATATTACTACATCACAGAATTCACAGTATTTTGTTATCATGCTAAAAATATAGAACACAGAAGTTGCCATTTTTAACCATTTTTAAGTGTACAATTTAGTGGCGTTAATTACGTTTACAGTGTTTCACACCCGTCACCGAGTTTTAGAAATAGCTTGATAGCTATATACTAATGTCCTAGGTTTCCCTTTGATTCTGCTTTTTTCGATTATACCTTTAAAAGCACGAGTCTCAGAAGGGGTTTTTATGCGTCATCAGACTTCTAAAGTGCTCCGGGACACATAAAGATTAAGAGCCCTTGATTTATAAGGTCCACTTTTAATACTCTGTGATTATATAATTCTAAGCCAATCAAACTTTCTATTAATAAATGGGGATTATAACATTTCTCTGCTGGAGAGATCTAACCTAGGGAATGACCACTTAATGAGCTTCCTTGAGAGGCGCCTGGGTTGCTCAGTGGGTTAAAGCCTCTGCCTTCTGCTCAGGTCATGATCCCGGTGTTGTGGGATAAAGCCCCGCATCGGTCTCTCTGCTCAGCGGGGAGCCTGCTTCCTCCTCCCTCTCTCTCTGCCTGCGTCTCTGCCTACTTGTGATCTCTGTCAAATAAATAAATAAAAATCTTAAAAAAAAAAAGAGCTTCCTTGAAGTATTATGGAACACCAAAGGGGGCAGGCAGGCGCTGAGGGTTTCCCTCACTACAGCATGAATGTTCTTGGCAAGACTTCGGCATGTCCAAGACTCTCCGGAGACCCAGGTCCTGAGATCATGGGGGATGGGCTGGGGCCCTCCTTCTGAGCGCCTCTGTGAGGAGCCACTCTCAGCAAGGGGACATTGCTTCCTTCTGGGGCTTAGTATCAGGCCGGGGAACCAGAGACCAGTAGGCAGCCTGATTCCCCTGGGGCGTGGGGGGGGGTGCTCTTAAGACAGATCCTGTTAGCTGGAGAGTAGGCTCAGCCACCAAGTGCTATCAGACATTGGGTATAGTTGGGAAAGTATCCGTTCATTCATTTTATTCATTTGTTCAGCGATGTCATACGTTTTTACTGAGTGCCTACTTCTGTGCCAGGATTACTGCCATGAAAAACACACACACAAGCTTTTGCCCTGTTGGAGCTTACACTCTAGAGGAATGAAGGCACAGACATAACCAAAATTTAAAAGTACATTATATAGCATATGGTGATGACAAATTTTGGGAAATAGTAGAGAGAATGCTCTGGGAAAGGCAGGATGTGGGCTGGTTGTAATAATTGCTACCGAGTCTAAGGAGGGCATTACTGAGAAGGTGACATTTGGTTAAAGGCTTGAATGAGGTTTAGAGAGTGAGCAGTGCAGACATTTGAAGCTGGATATGCCAGGCAAAGGAGTAGTGCAAAGGTCCTGAGGCAGAAGCACACATGGCATGTTTAAGAAACACCAAAGAGGCCAGTGTGGCTGGAGCAGAGGTGTGAAGTGGAGATGACAGACTGGTTATAGGAACCTGGAGGGTCCTTCTGGGCACTGGGCTTTTCCTTTGAGAAAAGATGCTATTGGACTGTTTTGAGTAGCTAATAAAAACATCTGCTGCAAGTTTTTACAGGATCAGTGGGAGGACAAGGCCTGAAAGTGCAGAGACCGGCAGAGGCTGTTGCCATCATTCAGGAGAGGCAACGGTGGCTCAGAGCAGGGTGGTGATGGAGGAAGGGGCAAGAAGTAGTCAGATTCTGCATATGTTTAAAGGTCAAACTGATGGGATTTTGCTAATAATGGATGGGATGTGGGATGTGATAAGAAGAGAGGAACAAAGGAGGATTCCAAGGTTTTTAACTTGAGTGACATGAAAAATGGAGGGAGTTATTTGGTGGGTGTCTCCTTTATGGTAGGCCAGGGTTAAACTTCAAGGGACAACAGTGAATGGAGCACAGTCCCTGCATTTAAGTAGGTTCAAGTCCAGGGGACCAGGTGGCAGGGGCGAAGGCAGAAACACCAGAAGCCTGGGAGGGTCTCCCTGTACCATCTCAACAAGGTACTGGGTGTCCCTACAGCCTTTGTCCTCATCTGTAAAATGTAGGTCATAATAGTACTTATAATGGGTTTCCAGGGCTCCTGGATGGCTCAGTGGGTTAAAGCCTCTGCCTTCGGCTCAGGTCATGATCTCAGGGTCCTGGGATCGAGCACCGCATCGGGCTCTCTGCTCAGCAGGGAACCTGCTCCCCCCACCCCCTACTGCCTCTCTCTACCTGCCTTTCTGCCTATTTGTGATCTCTGTCTGTCAAATGAATGAATGAATAAATAAACAAATAAATCTTTATAATGTGTTTCCCTACTGAATAAACAAAATAAAGCATGCAAAGCACTTAGCACAGTGCTTGGGACATAGTAAGTGCTCAGTTAATGTTAGCCAACATTCATCACCATTGTACATTAGCAACCTCTGGTATACATTTTATTTGGTGCAAAAAGGGCAACCATATTTCTTAATTTTTTGGTTGGGATTTTATCAGTTGAACAGGAATTTTGTTGCCCGTCAATGGATGTCAATATGGTAAAATAGAAGCAGCTTCAGAAATGAGAACTGATTTGTATTTTCCTTGTGACTCAAGCAAATATGAGGAATGGAAGGGCAGTGGGAAAAAAACCGTGCAATGTATACAATCAGTTAAAAATGAATTCATGCCACACAGTATTCCCTTCCACCTCTTCTCCTTGGGGCTCTTTCGTGGTGTTATTTCATAGGGTTCAAACTTCTGGATTCAATAAATGAGTAAATTATCTGTTGAGTTCTTTGGTAAAGAGGAGTTGGATTTGTAAATATTAATTTAGATAAATAAAGCTCATAAGGGACATTCGATTGTTCTATTACCATCTTTGAAAGACATAGCTGTGTACCCCAGATAGAATCTGCCCGCAGCCTGGCAGCTCCTCATGGAGCTACTGAAGAAATAAGGGAGGGAAATGAGAAAGGATTTCCTACCAGAGGCCCGGAGCTGCAAAACTCCTCATTTCCTCTATAAACCCAAAGATCAGCCAACAAATAGAGCAGCTGGTGTGGTTTTGTTTGCACAGGGTCTGCTCTTAATTGCTTCCTGGATGAGTGACAGAGTGAGTTTGAGGGCTGACTTAGGCAGGGACAGATATAAATAGACTTTACAGAAAAATAAGGACCTCTGGGAATTTCGGAGCAGCTTCCTTTTTGCCAGGTTCTTTCACGGACATCACATGCTGCCAATCCTGACACCGGTACAACAGATGGCCCGATGGGTATCCTCAATGTCATTTGACAGAAAAGGCATCTGAAATCCGGTCACCTGCCCAACATCAAACTTTGAGAAAGTGGCGAGTCCTTGAGTCCTCATGGGATTCTCTGCCAGCACTGCAGAGTGATTTTATGAAATGGGGACAGCAACACTTGGATTCTGAGATTCCAACCCAATGGAGACAGTCTTAACAGAGCACGTGGTGGCTTCCCAAAGGAGGTCAGGTCAGGTCAGCCCAAATCTTCTCTTCTCTCCAGGAGCCTCTGGCTGCTCTCGCCCCACGCCCAGAGCCGCAGCTTCTCTGCGTCACCTGAATCCAGATGCCACTTGGGGAAGTCGGGACAAGGACTCTCAGGCCCTGAGCTCCTGACCTCGGCATCAAGTCACCTTGCTGTTGGCATGGCCCTGACCCTGGTGGCCCCATCTTGAGGGCATGTTTCTGTCCTAGGTAACCCAGGCTGGGAACCCTGATTTTGAGCAGTTGAGTTCCTCTCTTGTTAGCCGCCCACCCTCTTTGTTATTGGTCTGCGTTTAGTCTATCTGGATCTGGGGCGTTTCTAAAAATTAAAAAAAAATTTCAAATTTCAAATTTAAAAAATTTGCATTGAAATTTTATTTTTGGTTAATGAGGGTTTTGGGCACCCCCTTAAATTTTGCGCTTCAGGCTGATGCTTCAGTCGCTTTTGTCCTATTCCCAGCCCTGTCCATCACTTGCAGCCGGGCCTCTCTTCTCTGTGGTCCTTTATCGCCATCAAAGCCAAACCCACCACCTCCCCTCACTGCGGTGCACCTCTGCTCTCTTGACTTCCCTGCCGGATCTCCTTGTTCTGTGCCTGCTCAGCCCTGGGTCCTCCCGCACTGGTCCTCCTTCCTGGCACACACTTCACAGGGTTTAATAGGTCGTTTGCATACTCCTCGACATCTCATGTGTTTTCAGACTTGTTGTTCTGAATCCTGGTCCTCAGAAAATCTGGTTCAGTGCCCAAAGAGGCTGCCACCTGAGCAGTCTCCCACCTGAGCAGTCTCCCTGAGCAGTCCCACCTGAGCAGTCTCCCACCTGAGGACCACTGGTGGGGGAGGGGTGGGAGGACTGCTGGCTTCCTCCTGACTCCACCTTCCCTGTTGTCATGTAAAAGGACGTTTTCCTTTGAGGCTCAGGTATCTAGATGAGCCTCCCTCTTCTTCCCAGAGTGACCCACTCACTGGTCAGCTGGAGCCCACCCGCCCTACTCACTGGAGACTGAAATGGAGCTTACTCCTCCTGCTAAAGAAGCAGCCCAGCACAATCAGGGATATTTTGAGGTCTTGTAGCTTTCCTGTCCCAAACTTGGCCTTGCTCCTGAACTTCCCCTGACTTTCCCTTCTAGTCCTTTGTAGCCACCTGCTCCCTGGGTCATATCTTCAATTGTTTGTTGCTGGAAACAGCTCCTATATTTAGCCTTGGTTTTCTACCCTCCCGCCCCCAAAAAAAAACCTCTGTCATTTTCTCTTTCCCATGGCCTCCCTCCCATTCAGCCTCTGTCTCCCCCTCTTCTCCACTTTTCTGACACTTGATGCTTCATTCACTACTGGCCATTTCATGCATCTTCCCCTGAACTGCTCTACCAGTTCCTCTGCCCACTGACCCCTCCATCATTCACCCACATAATTCAAACCCTAAACCAATCGGCCTCCTCTCTTCCTATAGACTTATGGTTGGAAATTGTTGGAGAAGGACATAGAACAGTGTGGCCTCTTGCTCTGGCATTAGCTTGCTCCTCTGCTGGGACTCCCTCCCCAAAGTGTAATCAGAAACCCCCCAGTGCCGGGGGTGGAGGGAGGAGTAGCTAAGCACACTCCGAGGGTTTGTAAATCATACCTTCCCCCCATTTGCAAGGCCTTCTCCTCAGTGGTCCTAGTGGTGACCTTCTTTTCTTCTGGGTTCTCTATATTCTGTGGCATTTCACATCTACAGAATTCCTCACACAGATCTTGGGACCAAAGCATCACTTTGAACCTTAGATCTCTTTAAGTCCAATAAACCAAAAATATAAATATTAAACCTTTAGCTGGGAATATACTTAAGTATAAGTCACTTAAAAAGAACACTAGAACCTTCTCTGAATTCTTAGAACTTAGCGCTGTCCAGTAGAATATTCTGCAACAGTGGAAGTATTCTGTATTTATACTGTCTCATATGGTAGCCATTAACCACATATGGCTTTAGAGCACTGGAAATGTGGTTAAGGGAGTGAATTTTAAACTTTAGTTAATTTTAATTAATATAAATTTAAGTAGCCATATGTGGTTAATGGCTACCATATTGGGTGGTGCAACTCAATATTGTTGTGGGTGCCTCTTTTTGTGTTCATTCAGTATATTTCGTATTGCTCTAACTTTTCATTTACCCTGTTATGTCACATTTGTTGTTTTTCTTTGCCTGCCTCTCCCCACTAGATGTTGCCCTTACTGAAGGAAAGGAACAGGCTTGCAACATGGCAGACCTCAATAAACACCATTGAATGTGTGAAGATGCTGGATCTTTCCAGCACCAGTGTCTGCCTCTTAGCCCTCTCCCTGGAGGCTTGGCTGCTTGAATGGCCCTTTACCTGCAGACACCCAACTAGAGTTGGGGTTCTTCTAGACTCACTTCATTCCTGTTGAATTTCTACTGATGTAGTTGGCTTTTCTGGAATAGCCACTCACTTTCCACTTTCCTATCTCTCCCTAGATTCACATCTAAGGCTTAACTTGGACCAATACTTAAGGTAGCCATCTCTCTGTCTTTGGGCTGATATGTTGGTTTATCTTCTGGCTCATGCTTCTATATGCTGACCTTTATAGTTATATCTGACTTCATGTATATACAGCACTATTTTAACCTATATTGAAAGTGTACCTACATCTGGCCTGAGTCTTGCCTTCTCTCAATCTTTTCCAACCTGCCACCTCTGAAGAATTGGTTTTTCCTCACTGATTTATAAGATATACATATTTTCTTTAATGATCATTATCATTACTCTTGATATAGCTATGCCCATTTAAGAGGTTCCTCCAGGCCCTTTAAACATGATCTTATAATTACTGTAAGCCTCTCTTCTGCCCTGGTTATTTGGCCTAAGTATAAGATTTTAAATAAGCCAAGTAATTAGCCGAATGGAAATTAATATGTATTGCACACTCTTTGCACTTTTACAAAATAAAAATATGTTTAATAAATATCCAAACTGAATATTAAATAACATTTTTTATAAATGGTTATATAATTTTCTCCTTTACTCTGTTCTGTGGGATGAATTACATGGATTGGTTTTCAAATATAAACCAGTCTTGTATTCTTGGAATAAACCTAACTTGGATGTGATATATTATCCTCTTAGAGCTAGATATGGTTACTAATATTTTGTTTTGGATTTTGGTGTCTATGTTCATAAGAAAGGTTGGTCTATAATTTTTCTTTCTTGTAATATTGTTGTCTGCTGTGGGTATTATGGTCATGGAGGCCTGAAAAAGTCCAGTTGGAGTATACATACCCCAGTGCTCTTGCTGTTTGGGTGAGAGATCTCGGAGACATGAGGTAGACCAGATTTCTGCTGTGGACTCAGGCTTTGGGTAACCACAATGGCAAATTGTGTTATAATGAGCTCTTTTTTGGCTGCCTTCCCTTCCTTGTCTCACTTCCCCACTATTCTACTAATGTTTCCTCTAATCACCTCCTTAGACTCAAATCATTCTCTTCAATTCTGCCTCTAGAAGAAACATAAACTAAGGATTGTGGGCTCTTAATTCCTGACTGTTTTGGAAGCTTTTGAATGCCTTAAAACAAATGCGTGGTGAATTCTTTCTTTCTTTTTTTTTTTAAGATTTTATTTATTTGACAGAGAGATTCACAGTGAGAGAGGGAACACAAGTGGAGGGAGTGGGAGAGGGAGGAGCAGGCTTCCCATTGAGCAGGAAGCCAGATGCAGGGCTGGATCCCCGGACCCCAGGATCATGCCCTGAGGCAGATGATTAATGACTGAACCACCCAGGTGCCCCTGCATGGTGAATTCTATCCAACTTTTCTAGTTGTTTTTGGTAAAAGAGTTGGTTGAGTATAACCTAATCCATCATGGCTGAAAGCAGAAATGCTTACTGATCTTCTATTTACACATCATATATCCATCATAAAACAGAAAATGCCTATGTACAATTGGGTAATTTTCCTAATAGTTGAGTTCAGTCTTTAATCTAGGAGTTCTGATTTAAAGTAACTCTGAAACTAATAATATACTATATATTAATTTAATTTAAATAAAAAAATAAAAAAATAAAATGCAATATCTCCTTGGAAGGCAAGCCCCCCCCTGCACCCCAACTCCAAGTAAACCTGGTAACATAGCCAGTTTTTATCTTTATTATTCACTCTGAAGGTTTATCTTGGAGTCAGAGCCCTCCTGAGAAAGGTTCACACTTCTGGGACTCAGGCCAGTTGGGGACTCCTCTGCTTTTCCCAGTCACCCACGTTCCCACCTGGATGTGGCATTACTCAGGTAATTAAAGGTGAGCCTCAGTTTATCCTTCTAGCTTCCTTATTGCCTTGGAAGTTTGCTGCACTCCCTGCCCCCTGATTCTCCTACATCTCTTTAAAGCAGAAAAGGAGACAGTAGACAATGAACCTCACGTTCACTATGACAATGACAAAAGCTCATTTTCCTGAACAACAAGAACTCAATTTCCACTTTCTTTAAAAAGAGGGAAACATTTCTGTTCTCAGCCACTACTGCATCTCGAGCTTCTCACATATTGCTAAGTTTTCATAGGAGAGCCTTTCGCTTAATATTTGAGCTGTCTCCACTCATCTACAGCTTGTAAAATGACACTTCTTAAAAAGGACACCTACTTTCCCACAGAATATTTTTAGAAACAACATTGAAACATTATTGAGCATTTTCAGAAGCAAACCAAAAGCCATGAGGCGTGGCTGGGCAGGCCAGTGATCTCGTCTCAGGAGGAGGTGTCCATGACCGAAGGAGGGGAACCTGAAGAAGTTAAGGTGGGTGTGCATGCCAGGAAGCAGGCCAGCTTGATTCTCTTTTTCTCCCTCACAATTCAGTCAGTCTGTTCAGAGTCATTCTTGCTCTCCAATGTCACAACCCTGGTTCAAGACCTCTAGACTATTGTAACACCCTCTCAACTGGTCTTCTGGCCTGCCATCTTTGTGTACACAGTGGCCAGCACATAAGCTAGAAAATATCATTCCTCTACTTAACATTCCTAAGACTTCCCACAGCAACCAGAATAAAAGCCAGCTCTATTCTGACCTAAAAGGGCGTACATAATTGGGCCCTTAACACAATGCTTTTGTTCATGTGGCCTGTATTAGTTTCCTGTTGCTGCTGGAACAAATTACCATGAGGTTTCGAGGCCCAAACAATACACATCTATTCTTTTACAGTTCTGGAGGTCAGAAGTCCTAAAGTCCAGGTGCTGGAAGGGCCATGTTCTTGCTGGAAGCAGCTCCAAGTAAGAATCTGTTTCTCTGCCTTGTCTAGTTTCCAGAGGCCATTTATATTCCTTGGGCCATGATTCCATCTTCAAAGTGAGCAGTGTGGCAGCATTTTACATTGTCTGACTCTCTCACCCTTCTGCCTCCCTCTTCTAAGAACTCCTGTAATTACACTGGGCCCAGCTGGATCATTCAGGATACTCTCCCTAGTTCAAGAGCCTTCAATTAATCACACCTACAAAGTCCCTATTGCCATTAAGGTAATATGTCCACAGATTCCAGGGATTAGGATATGGGCATCTCTGGCGGAAGGCATTATTCATTATTCATTATTCATCTTACCTCACAACTCTGAACTCACTGGCTTTCTTTTCTTTTTTCTTCTTTTCTCCTCCTCTCCCTTCCTTTTCCCTTCCTTTCCCTTTTCTTCTCTTATTGAGAGCCAGAGAGCTCACATGTGAGCAGAGGGAATGGCAGAGGGGAAGAGCAAGATTCTCAAGCAGATTCTGAGCTGAGTGCAGAGCCCAACTTGGGGCTTGATCCCAGGACCGTGAGATCATGACCTGAGCTGAAACCAAGAGTCAGACCTTCAGATGACTGAGCCACCCAGGCGCCGCTCCCTGGCCTTCCTTCTGTCCCTGGTTCCACCCAATTTATGCCTATCTCAGGGCCTTTGCTCTTGCCACTCCCTCTGCTTAGATGTCCTCCCAGTTCGCTGAGTCCAACTCAGTTCTTGGAGAGGCCTTCCCTGAACATCCCAGGTAAAGAAGGTTCTTCCCCTACTGCCCTTTCTTATATTGCCCTATGTTATGTTCTCCATAGTTTTACTTGTTCCCAAAAGCATCTGACTCATTGCTAAAGGGGAACACTTTTTCTCTGCTCTTCTGATTTTCAGGTGGAAGCCATTTCCCCCAACACTCCTGGGTTTTTGCTTCACTCCTTTCTCCTCCCTACAAATGGGAAGCAGTTGTCTGAGGAGTAAATCTGAGGAGGAACAGGACAGGAGTAACAGGGACCCTTCTACTGCCTTCTCTTTTGGGGATCTGCCTGACTGCTGAGAGTACTTATTCCCATGTTCAGCCCTGTAGAAACAGTAAGGGCTTATGGTGTGGGGAGTTCTGCCTGTGGTCGCCCAGCACTTCTGTGACTTCTGTGGATAAGTCTCCAGGGGCACTGGGCATTGAAAGTTCGCATGGCTCCTGCATCCAATGCCAAGCTCTCTGTGTCAGTTGTGTCAGTATTAAAAGTGTTATTTTGGTCTCTACATCCTGATGCTCTTCTTATTTCTTAACTGGCTCAGAATGCTATTTATTGGTATCAACTCCTTCAACATTACTGTGTTTGAGTTTTTGGTGCTTCTTTTCCCTTCTGAATGTGAATCCTCCAGGATTAGAAAGGTGTTGGCCTTTTTCTCTGCATACGATATCCCTATCACCTCCGGTAGGGCTTGGCACAAAAATAGACCCAGTAAATCTTTATTTACTAGATAATTTTCATGTAATCAATGGCCAGTGAACTCTGAGGGGATTCCTCAGAGATTCACTGTGCTGTAGGTCAAACAAATGATAAGAGCAAATGCACTTTTGTTATTGTTGGTGTTGAAGTTGCCCATTAACCTACGCCTTATTTAAAGGAGTAACGGTAGTTTCCATGGAACATAAAACAACCCTTTAGACATTATTAAATCTCTAAGGAGCAAGATATTAGGTGAATTTTGTTCTACACAACTCACATTAACTTGACAGCTTCCACAATTAGCATTAATATCATAATTTACTTGTTAAACCTAAGATGAGTCAGTATTTAAGATTTCTACCATCACAGCACTTAATCTAGCCTGAATAATAAAATAATAAAATAGTCCCGTGATATTTCAAGATCTTCAGTTATCTGACAGCCAATATTAGCAAACATCTTACGACTACTGTATGGGACCTATTGTGCTTGGCATGGGCTTACAGAGGGGAAAAGCACACCCTCAACCACTTCACTACTTCAAGATAGGGCTATGAAATAATAATAGGGCTTACTCTGTGCCTAGCCTTATCCTAAAAGCTTTCTTTTTTTTTTTTTTAAACACAATATTCATGACCACCTCGTAGGTTAGCTACTATAACCAACATACACTGCATTTTATTGAACATATAAGCAAAGGACCTTGGGAGATGTATCGTCTCCCTTTGGAACAAAAAGCAGTTTCCCTAAACTCAGAGTTGCTTTCCTGTAACCAACTGCATGTGCGGATGCCATCTGGCCCTTTCTGCATCTCCCTGTAGGAAACAGGATTCCAGGGATCAGAGCAATATATGCTGATACTCTGGCTACTGTGATTGTTGTCAGTAATAAACTGTCCTTCATCTCTGACCCAGGGTTTTTGTATCTTCTACCAGTATCCGTGGAATGAAAGCAGATGAGCTTGCTTGTTTGCAAGTTAGTAGATAACATCTCAGACTTTTCAAACTTCTTGAGGCTCATGAGCAAGTAAATGAAAAGACAAAATGGCTCAGTAACTTGCTCAGAGTCATTTGGCCGGTAAGTGCTGGAAGTGGGACCCAAACTCTATTATAGTCTAGACAAGTCCATGAGTTCAGTTTTAGGCATATGAGGTTTGAGGTGTCTTGGTAATATATACAGTAGGTCTTTGATCACATATGAAGGAACCTAGGGCATATATTCATATTTGGTAACCAATGATGTTAGTGTTGTTGCTGAGATGATGAAGTGATAATAGAATATGTAGATTCCTCATTCTAGAGGCATGGCTGTGGAGAGACAGAGACAAAGAACCACTAGCAAGGATGAGAATAAAGATGAAGAAGAGAGGTCTGCTGCCTGCCCGGTGCCTTTCCTGCTCTTCTTACCTTTGCTCCCCGGCCTCTGGCTGCTTTTCCTCCCTCCCCTGGGTCCTGCCCCATCTAGCCTGGGCTGCCTGGCTCCTGCAGGCCACCCCTACACTCCCCACATGCCCTCCCCCTCCCCTGCTGCCCACATTCCTATGGACAGACCCACAGACACCTGCAAGGGGAGGAGCAAGATGGCAGGGGAGGAGGAGACCTAAATATCATCAGGTCCCAGGAGTTCAGCTAGGTAGTTATCAAACCATTCTGAACACCTACAAACTCAACAGGAGATTGAAGAGAAGAGGAGCAGCAATTCTAGGAACAGAAAATCGACCACTTTCTGGAAGGTAGGAAGTGCGGAGAAGTGAATCTGAGGCGATATACGGGGAGAGAGACCACGCGGGGAGAGGCAGGCTCCCAATAAGCAGTGGAGCAGCAGAGCACAAAATTGGAACGTCTAGAAGTCTGCTCCATTGAAGGACATCGCCCCAGAGGCTAAGTGGGGTGGGGTGGGGGGATAGTGGAGCCCTCAGTGGGACAGTGTGGTCTCAGGTCCTGTGGGGTCACAGAAGGATCGGGGGTGTCTGAGTGCAGCAGAGCTGCCAGGTATTGGAGCAGGGAAGCTGGCTGCAGAGATGGAGCTGAGAAGTGCGCTCTCAGCTCAGGGTTACCTTAAACTGTGATCTGAGGCACAGTTGGGCCACGGCTCTTTGAGCTGGGACGCCATAGGTGGCAGATCTGGGGAGACGCTCTCCTTCCTTCTCTGGGAGGAACAGCGCTGGAGCATGCAGCAGGAATCTGCTGGGTTTGGAGGCTCCAAATGGGGCTGAGCACCAGAGAGAGAAATGCTTGGTCACAGGCCAGGTGAGCTGGGAGCATGGCTGGAGAACAGGGAGTCAGGAGGGATTGGCTGCTTTTCTCTGAGGGTGCACTGGGCAGTGGGGCCCTGAGCTCTTGGCTCCTCCAGGCTGAAGCTTGGGAGGCTGCAATTTTCATTCCCACCCTCCAAAACTGTACAGAAAGTGTTCAGGGAACAAAAGGTACTGAGAGCAAACTCCAGCAGATTGCTTAGCCTGGCCCCAGCAAGGGCGGTGCAGTTCCACCTTGGGCAGACATTTGAGAATAACTGCAACAGGCCTCTTCCCCAGAAGATCAGCAAGAACATCCAGCCAAGACCAAGTTTACTGATCAATGAGATGCAGAACTTTAGAGCTATGGGAATACAGCATATAGAATTCATGGCTTTCCCCCTATGAATCTTTAGTCTTTCAAAGTTAAATTTTTTAAAAGTATTTCATTTATTAATTTGACAGACAGAGATCACAAGTAGACAGAGAGGCAGTCGGAGGAGGGGGAGCAGGCTCCCTGCTGAGCAGAGAGCCCGATGTGGGGCTTAATCCCAGGATCCCGGGATCCTGACCAGAGCTGAAGGCAGAGGATTTAATCCACTGAGTCACACAGGTGCCCCTCAGAGTTAAATATTTTAAATTTTATTTTTTTGTATTCTATTTTAAAATTTTTCCCTCTTTCCTATTTTAATGTTTTTTAAACATTTTATCTTATCAACACCTTTTTAAAAATCGTTTAAAATTTTCATTGTTATAGTCATATTCTATTCCTTCATTGTATTTATTATTTTTTGTATACATATAGGTATTTTTTTCTTTAAAAATTTGGGATACAATTTCTTCTAATAGATCAAAATATACACTAAATCTAGTGCATGGCTTTGTTCTAGTCTCCAGTCTGATCACATTCTTTCCTCTTTTTTTTTCCTTTTTTCAACCAACTTCTTATCAATTCCTTTTTTTTTAAATTTTCATCTTTACAGTCATATTCCATCCCTTCATCATGTTTACCCTTATTTTTGTGTGTGTGTGTATATATATATATATATATATATATATATATATATTTTTTTTTTTTTTCTTTCTTTAAAATTTTGGGATGTAGTTTCTTCTAACAGACCAAAATACACCCAAAATCAAGTGTGTGGCTTTGTTCTATTTACCAGTCTAATATATATATATATATATGTATATGTTTTTCTCTCCCCTTCTTTCCCCCCCAGTTTCAGGTCTCTTTTGATTTGGTTAGTGTATATTTTTTCTGGGGTCATTGCTACCCTTTTAGTATTTTGTTCTTTCATTTATCTATTCTTATCTGGATAAAATGACAAGGTGGAAAAACTCACCACAGAAAAGAAGAATAAGAGGCAGTACCAGTGGTTAGGGACCTAATCAATATGGAATCAGTAATACATCAGAACTAGAGTTCAGAATGACGATTATCAAAGTGCTAGCTGGATGATACTAGAGAATCCCTTTCTGGAGAAATAAAATCTCTCTTTGGAGAAACAAAAGAACCAAAATCTAAACAAGTTGAAATAAAAAAAGCTATCAATGAGGTGCAATAAAAAAAAAAAGAGAGACTCTTACTGCTAGGATAAATGAGACAGAAGAGAGAATTAGTGATATAGAAGACCAAATGACAGAGAATAAAGAAACTGAGCAAAAGAGAGACAAATAACTACTGGACCACGAGGGGAGAATTCGAGAAATAAGTGATAACACAAGGTGAAACAATATTAGAATAATTGGGATCCCAGAAGAAGAAGAAAGAGAGAGGGGCAGAAGGTATATTGGAGCAAATTATAGTAGAGAATTTCCCTAATTTGGAAAGGGAACAAGCATCAAAATCCAGGAAGCACAGAGAAGCCCCCTCAAAATCAATAAAAATAGGTCCACACCTTGTCATCTAATAGTAAAACTTACAAGTCTCAGTGACAAACAGAAAATCCTGAAAGCAGCTTGGGACAGGAAGTGTGTAACATACAATGATAGAAATATTAGATTGACAGTAGACCTGTCCACAGAGACCTGACAGGCTAGAAAGGACTGGCATGATATATTCAGAGCACTAAACGAGAAAAATATGCAGCCAAGAATATTATCTCCAGCTAGGCTGTCATTGAAAATAGAAGGAGAGATAAAAAGCTTCCAGGACAAACAAAAACTAAAGGAATTTGCAAACACCAAACCAGCCCTACAGGAAATGTTGAAAAGGGTCCTCTAAGCAAAGAGAGAGCCTGAAAGTAACAGACTCAAAAGGAACAGAGACAATATACAGTAACAGTCACCTTACAACCTTACAGGGAACACAATGCACTAAATTCATATCTTTCAATAGTTACCCTGAATGTAAATGGGTTAAATGTCCCAATCAAAAGACACAGGGCATTATAATGGATAAATAAACAAGACCCATCAATATGCTGTATGTAAGAAACCCATTTTAGACCCAAAGACACCTCCAGATTTAAAGTGAGGGGCTGGAGAACACTTTACCATGCTAATGGACATCAAAAGAAACCTGGGGTGGCAATTCTTATATCAGATAAATTAGATTTTAAGCCAAAAACTATAATAAGAGATGAGGAAGGATGCCATATCATACTTAAAGGGTCTGTCCAACAAGAAGATCTAACAATTTTAAATATCTAGGCCCCTAACATGGGAGCAGCAAATTACATAAACCAATTAATAACAAAATCAAAGAAACACATCAACAATAGTACAATAATAGTAGGGGACTTTAACATCCTTCTCACCAAAATGGACAGATCATCTAAGCAAAAGATCAACAAGGAAATAAAGACTTTAAATGACACACTGGACCAGATGGACATCACAGATATATTCAGAACATTCCATCCCAAATCAACAGAATGCGTATTCTTCTCTAGTGCACATGAACAGTCTCCAGAATAGATCACATCCTGGGTCACAAATCAGGTCTCAAACAGTACCAAAAGATTCGGATCATTCCCTGCATATTTTCAGACCACAATGTTCTGGAAGCCAGAACTCAAATCATAAGAGGAAAGTTGGAAAGAACTCAAATACGTGGAAGCTAAACAGCATTCTACTAAAGAATGAATGGGTCAACCAGGAAATTAAAGAAGAATTAATAGAATTCATGGAAACATATGAAAACAAAAACACAACTGTTCAAAATCTGTGTGACACAGCAAAGGCAGTCCTAAGAGGAAAATATATAGCGATACAAGCCTTTCTCAAGGAACAAGCAAGATCTCAAGTACACAACCTAACCCTACACCTAAGAGCTGGAGAAAGAACAGCAAAGAAAACCTAAACCCAGCAGGAGAAGAGAAATGATAAAGATCAGAGCAAAAATCAATGAAATAGAAACCAAAAGAACAGTAGAACAAATCAATGAAACTAGGAGCTGGTTCTTTGAAAGAATTAATAAGATTGATAAACCCCTGGCCAGACTTATCAAAAAGAAAAAAGAAAGGACCCAAATTATTAAAATCATGAATGAAAGAGGAGAGATCACAACCAACACCAAAGAAATACAAACGATTACAAGAACATATTATGAACAACTATACACCAGCAAATTTGACAATCTGGAAGAAATGGATGCATTCCTAGAGACATATAAACTACTAAAAATGAACCAGAAAGAAATGGAAAACCTGAACAGAACCATAACCAGTAAGGAGATTGAAGCAGTCATCAAAAATCTCCCAAAAAAACAAGAGCCCACGGCCAGACAGCTTCCCAGGGGAATTCTACCAAATATTTAAAGAAGAATTAATTCCAATTGTCCTGAAACTGTTCCAAAAAATAGAAATGGAAGGAAAACTTCCCAACTCATATTATGAGGCCAGCATTACCTTGATCCTAAAACTAGACAAAGACCTCATCAAAAAGGAGAATTCTAGACCAATATCCTTGATGAACATGGATGCAAAAATTCTCACCAAAATACTAGCCAATAGGATCCAACAGTACATTAAAAGGATTATTCACCACGACCAAGTTTGGTATGACATCTGCAAGTCAATCAATATGATACAATACATTAATAAAAGAAAACACAAGAACCATATAATACTCTCAGTAGATGCTGAAAAAGCATTTGACAAAGTACAATATCATTTCTTGATCAAAACTCTTTATTTAGGGATACAGGGTACATACCTCAATATCATCAAAGCCACCTATGAAAAACCTACAGCGAATATCATTCTGAATGGGGAAAAACTGAGAGCTTTCCCCCTAAAGTCAGGAACACCACATGGATGTCCACTAATCACCACTGCTATTCAACATAATACTGGATGTCCTAGCCTCAGCAATTAGACAGCAAAAAAAAAAAAAAAAAAAGGCATCTGAACTGACAAAGAAGAAGTCAAACTCTCACTCTTTGCATATGATATGATACTTTATGTAGAAAACCCAGAAGACTCCACCCCAAAACTGCTAGAACTCATATAAGAATTCAGTAAAGTGTCAGGATTATAAAATCAATGCACAGAAATCAGTTGCATTTCTATACACCAACAGCAAGACAGAAGAAAGAGAAATTAATGAGTCAATCCCATTTACAATTGCACCCAAAACCATAAGATACCTAGGAATAAACCTAACCAAAGAGGCAAAGAATCTGTACTCAGAAAACTATAAAGTACTCATGAAAGAAATTAAGGAAGACACAAAGAAATGGAAAAACATTCCATGCTCATGGATTGGTACAACAAATATTGTGAAAATGTTTAGGCTACCTAAAGCAATCTACACATTTAATGCAATCCCTATCAAAATACCATCGATGTTTTTTCAAAGAAATGGAACAAATAATCCTAAAATCTATATGGAATGAGAAAAGACCCCAAATAGCCAGAGGAATGTTGAAAAGGAAAACCAAAGTTGGTGGCATCACTATTCCAGACTTTAAGCTCTATTACAATCATCAAGACAGTATGGTACTGGCACAAAAACAGACACATAGATCAGTGGAACAGAATAGAGGGCCCAGAACTGGACCCTCAACTCTATGGCCAACTCATCTTCAACTAAGCAGGAAAGAATGTCCAATGGAAAAAAGACAGTCTCTTCAACAAATAGTGTTGGGAAAATTGGACAGCCACATGCAGAAGAATGAAAGGAAGGAATTGGACCATTTCCTTACATCACACACAAAAATAGACTCAAAATGGATGAAAGACCTCAATGTGAGACAGGAATCCATCAAAGTCTTTGAGGAGAACACAGGCAGCAACCTCTTCAACCTCAGCTGTAGCAACTTCTTCCTAGAAACATTGCCAAAGACAAGGGAAACAAAGGCAAAAGTGAACTATTAGGATTTCACCAAGATCAAAAGCTTTTGCACAGCAAAGGAAACCGTTAACAAAACCGAAAGACAACTGACAGAATGGGAGAAGATATTAGCAAATGACATATCAGATAAAGAGCTAGCATCCAAAAATCTCTAAAGAACTTATCAAACTCAACACCCAAAGAACAAATAATCCAATCAAGAAATGGGCAGAGGACATGGACAGACATTTCTGCAAAGAAGACATCCAGATGGCCAACAGACACATGAAAAAGTGCTCCACATCACTCAGCATCAGGGAAACACAAATCAAAACCACAGTGAGATACCACCACACACCAGTCAGAATGGCTAAAATTAACAAGTCATGAAACAACAGATTTGGCGAGGATGCGGAGAAAGGGGAACCCTCCTACACTGTTGGTGGGATTGCAAGCTGGTACAGTCACTCTGGAAAACAGCATGGAGATTCCTCAAAAAGTTGAAAATAGAGCTACCCTAATGACCCAGCAATTGCACTCCTGGATATTTACCCTAAAGATACAAATGTAGTGATCTGAATATCCACAATAGCCAAACTATGGAAAGAACCTAGATGTCCATCAACAGATGAATGGATAAAGAAGATGTGATACACACACACACACACACACACACACACACACACACACACCGGAATACTATGCAGCCATCAAAAGAAATGAAATCTTGCTATTTGCAACGACATGGATGGAACTAGAGGGTATTATGCTAAGCAAAATAAGTCAATCAGAGAAAGACAATTATCATATGATCTCCCTGATATGAGGAATCTGAGAGGCAGGGCTGTGGTGTGTGGGGTGGGGAGGGAAAAAAATGAAACAAGATGGGGCTGGGGAGGGAGACAAACTGCAAGAGACTCTTAATCTCAGGAAACAAACTGAGGGTTGCTGGGGGGTCAAGGGAGGGATAGGGTGGCTGGGTGATGGACACTGGGGAGGGTATGTGCTATGGTAAGTGCTGTGAAATGTGTAAGACTGATGATTCACAGACCTGTACCCCTGAAGCCAATAATACATTATATGTTAATAAAAAAATAAAATAAGAAAAAAAATGAAGATGAGAGAAGGGAAAGTTGATGAAGCAAGACCCCTAAGGAAATAGAAACTGGTGGAACCATGTCATACCTTTTCCACTGAGGTGGGAAGAAGGGAAGGAAGGATAGATAAGGGACTGATATGCATTTAGAGATCAGGATGGTGTGGAAAGTTGAGGGAGTCCTTCTCTAAAATTGGCTAGGTCAGTGCTAAAAGGAATGAGTGAGGTGTTGCGGCTAGAGGCTCCAGGAGAACAGCCTAGATTAGAAATAGCTGCAGGAGGAACAGAAGATGGAACTGTCAGTAGACATTGACTCTCTTGTGTCTGGCCCAATGCTTTGTATATAGTAGGTGCTCAGTAAAATAAGTTGAATTAATGAATGGACACATTAGGAAGATTCTTGAGTAACACTGAAGTGTCAGTTGAGGTTGAGATGTTGAGTTATATGATGTTATGGGCAGGGAGGAGTATCCTATTTGGTGACTCCTTGTAGCCACTAGCTGGGTAGTGTTCAGCCCACCTCCTAAGAGATGGCAGGATGGTTTATCCTGAGACACAGGCAGGGCCAAAGTTCAGATCAGCTGGGATGAGGAGGGAATAGTACAACTTGAGTGCTCCCTTCTGATCACTATGACTGCCAAGAAGTTGAAGATGGACACATCTGAATTCTAATCATATTATAGAGCAAACAAGAATTGTTTAAGTCATGATGGGATATGAGAATAAATTCAATGACATGATCTCATTCCAAATGGGATCAGTTTTTATTTCTAATGTATTTGTGGAATTGAGGTTCAGCCTTCCAAGGGAATGAGAGAAAAGGATAGAGGTCAATAAAGGGGGGGGGTTTAGAAAAATAGCTCAAAATGAGCCACGGGGAATTCCATTTAAAAAGAAATGTTTGTGGCCAGCCAGAAAATGATCATAATGGTTGGAGAGAGGCAACAGTCATAAGAGAAGGATTTAAGTAACTTTCCATTGCTTGGCAATGTTTTTAATTTGGTTGTACCTGACACTAACAAGCAAGGGATAAAGCCAGCCCATAATTCTAAAACTAAATTAAAACTGGTCTTGAGGCATCTGAAGAGTTTGAATAATTGGTTTTTGTTTCAGTTCATAGAAGTCAGCAGGCAGGGTGGAAAAAGCACTGACCTGCAACAAAGCTTTAGCCTTCCCAGCATGGGTCTTGGCTTCCATAAGTGCAGTTCAGGAAACCACTCTACAAACCTTCTGCATCTAAACTGAACAGCAAAAAAAGAAATAATCTCAACAGTGTTGTACAATTTTAGTGTACAGGAAACTCCCCCCCATATGCATTTGGCAGGTGTCCAAGGATACCAGCGGCTCGTAGTCTTGACTTATAGCAAAAGACAGAGTGATGGTACATCCCAGGAGAGCTGTTTACAGGACACTAGTCATTTTCTTTAACTATCGTCTAATTGATCTTGATGTTTTGGGGCTCTGCCATTTATTTCAACATTAAATTATAGGTTTTTAAAAGAAGACCATAGTGCCTGGCCACCCAGCAGTTTCCTATTACTCACCTGCCACTGCTTGGGAAAGTCATCTGAGGAAATGTAATGAGATCACTGGGGCAACCCTTTTTCAAAGCTAATTATTCCAGCACACTCTGTATTGCATTGTTATTTTTAACTTACTAACATTAGCTTTTTTTCTTCCTAAGACGAGTTAAGTCCACTCAATTTCCCTGTCAAAAAAGCAGATTGCAATTGTATTTTTTTCTTATTTCCTGGAAAACTATACTCTCATGTCCAGCTCCATTTCCTCATCTCTCCTTTTTGATTTTCTCACACAGCAGGGATTAAAACTGATCACTGCAAGGTGACATTGTAAGGCAGGCTGGATGCATTTTCAAGTGGCCTGAGCTTTGGAGGTGAAGGTATTGGGAAGAGTAGCTTCCAACCACAAGGCAGCAGCTCTTAATTCGTTTTCCTGTTTCTCCCTGACCCCTTTCAATCTGTTCTCCGTCCAGTGGCCAGGTGATCCTGGGAAGACCTCAGTGGGTCAGATCAGTCCTCTACCCCAAACTCTACCCAATCTACCCTCCCACTCAGTCCCCAACTCCTGCTACTTTGGCCTCACTCAGGCCGTTTGCCCCAGGGACTTCCTTACTGTCCCTCAGACACACCAGGCATGTTCCTGTCTCGAGATGCTTGTTGTCCCTGCTATTTTCTTAGAATGCTCTTTCCCCCGATATGTTATCATGTTCTCTCTCAGGTCCTTAACCGCATTTGGTGAGGCCATCCTTGACCATCCTATTTTAAATCCCAAGCTCCTTCCCCAGTTCCCACCTGGAATTCCCTCTTCCCTACTTTTCTCCATAGCATGCATCACCCTCTGTCTTCCAAGTTATATTTCTGTTTTATTTTTTCATGTCTTGTTTTTCCCTACTGGCATCTGAACTCCAAGATGACAAGACATGTTGTGCATTTTGCTTATTGCTGTATCCCTACCACTTGGAAGAATGCCTTGAATCAATTAGCATGTTCCTAATCCATGGCTCATTTCAGGAAGCCTATCGATATTTTATCATGTCATCCCTATAAATTGCCTCGAGCCTCCCTTATCCAGAGGTGTACTGGTGGAATCCTTCCATAAATCGAAACCATAAATACCCATAACCACCCAAGAAAAGAAATACAGGAAGATGCAATGGGTTTTTAATGTATCCTTCCATTTTTGAACACTTGAAAAATAGGTCATTCATGGTCTTTCCCATATAATTAAGAACTCCATTAGCACTATTAGCAAGTTATTAGCAGTGACTTGGAACTAAGTATGTGTGTCATAATCCTTCCCCAAATAAAGAAAATAACTTTAATAGCTCTGAAAGATATCTTCAATGGAATTAGTTCAACTTGGTTTTATTTTTCACAGAAGTGATTTCTCTACATTGGGGATCAAATTTTTGACTTGCTAAATGTTTATTAAGCGCCTTCTATATTCCAAGCAACAACATCATGCACCGTATTGCAGTTATTTCATTTATTAACTTCTGTTAGCAGTTTTGAATTGGGGTTCTTAGTTTTTGCTGAGCCAGGCTACTGGTAAAAACATTAATTGTTTTCCCTTTCCAGAATCTCCAGGAGGTTACACCCTTTTTTTTTTTTTTTTAATTTTATTTATTTGTCAGAGAGATAGAGTACAGGCAGGCAGAGTGGCAGGCAGAGTCAGAGGGAGAAGCAGGCTCCCCGCGGAGCAAGGAGCCCAATGATGCGGGACTCGATCCCAGGATGCTGGGATTGTGACCTGAGCTGAAGGCAGCCGCTTAACCGACTGAGCCACCCAGGCGTCCCGAGGTTACACCCTTTGAGAGATACCCAGTTCAGTCTCTTGGGGGAGTGGCTGGCTTTGTTAAGTTCCAATCTTGGTCTCAAAGGTCTTTCTCAGTTTCACGTAATTCCCAAAGCAACCAACAGCTAGGAATCCCGGGGCAGCGTCTGTGGTTCTATGCTAGATTCGGTTTTTGCAAGGAATTAGCATGTAGAGTAACAATACTCTCTTGTACCAGTTTACTCATTACTCTTTCAGGGACTGGTGGATTCTCATTGTGATTTGTACTCCCTTCGTAAACATCATCAACATATATCCTCTTTTTAAAAAATTTATTTTTAAAATTATTATTTGTTTTTAATTTTTTAAGGTTCAACATATATCTTCTAATTTAACTCATTCATTCATTCATTCATTCTAGTTTAGTGGTTAAGCTTATCGGTTTTGGTATGCCAGATAAAAATTTCAATAAATTAAAAATGGAACTTTCATATTAGTATTGAATGAACACATCACAGATTTAATTAACTCATTAATGAGGGAACTGGAGGGATGGTAAGCCTGGTTCAAAGGATTACAGTGGAGAAGAGAGGATTTTTAGTCACTGAAAGCAAGAATGCTGGAAGAAGAATGCTGGAAGAAGATTGCTGCATTGGCTTGAAACTGGCTAATCTCCTAGGAGACAATAGAACAGTCACATTTGGAGTGAGCTTTTCCACTGGAGAGGAACCCCCTTGCATTGCTGCAGACCAGGGATCATTCGAGTCACTCTCAGCTTGGGACAAGTTAACATTCACCCTTGTGAAGTTGAAGAAGACCCTAATCAAAAGTAAAGACTAAGTCATTAGGGTCAACACCCTGGAGGACAGGAGAATTCTGGCGTGGGTCTATAGCATGTTCCAGTATGATACAGAAAAGGCAGCTACTTCACGTTTGGGATACTTTTGTCTTAACTTCCATTAGGTTGCTTAGAGTCAAATTCTGGTCCCCACACTAACAGTCACTGTGGCCAAGTTATTTAACTTCTTGAAGTCTCAGTTTCCTCATCTGTAAAGTAGAGTTAGCAATAGTTTCTTCCACATTGGATTACTATG
Organism: Lutra lutra; assembly: GCF_902655055.1. Lineage (NCBI taxonomy): Eukaryota > Metazoa > Chordata > Mammalia > Carnivora > Mustelidae > Lutra > Lutra lutra. Next base: position 39,835,234 of record NC_062281.1, read on the forward strand.
AGTTTACAATGAGCTGACCTGTTCGAGGAGAACATAATGGAATATGATCACCTGGCATAGTTCTCCATAAAGCTTGGCAACTATGATTTATGTGGGCATTAGGCTGAACTGTTGGTGATCATGGAAAGGGTTAGTGTCCTCCATGTCCTGGCCTTGTCAGGGAGGGTACTGAGACCCGAAGGCCATTGCAGATTTGGTTTAGTGGTCAGAGGGTTCATGTCATTTAGGAACCGCAGAGAATTCTTATCTCCAGCCTGCAGTTGGAGTAGCTCCTGACATTTCAGAGTAGAGCCTGGATGGAGGCAAAGAAGGGGGCCCATGTGGGAGAAACAAGAGGTGGAACAGAGAATGGAGACCTGAGGGCCTGGTGTCAGTCACAGGTGGAGGCTGCGGAGCCCTAGACATTTGAATCTTGCTTTCCTGCTTTACTTTCTTCCTTTCTTTCCTCAACTGTTGAAGTCTCCATGCAAGTACTACATGCTCTTCTAGTACTCTTCAGAGTTGAATATGATCTAGTCCCAACACTTAGGGAGTTCATAGACTAGTGGAGGAATCAAATGTGACCAATTATTATACAGAGTGGACAAAAGGCAGCGTATCAAATGCAAGATATGTCACAGGAGGAAAGCTTTTTGTTCCCTCAAGATTGTTCCAGCAGCTCACTGGCCTGGGAGGGATCACAGAAGGGTGGCAGTGGAGTTTATGATCACAATAGAAGAGCAATAATGATGAGTTAGGGGTTGAATTGTGTACCTCAAGAAACATTGAAGTTCTAACTGTCAGAACATCAGAATGACCTTATTTGGAGATAGTGTCATTGCAGACATAATTAGTTAAGATGAAGTCATACTAGAGTAAGGCTCACCCTACTGAGGGCCTTATAAGAAGAGGAGAATTTGGACACAGACTCACATAGAGAGGGATGTCTATGGGAAGACACACAGGAAATTGGCCATAAGAAGAGGCAGGTGGAGACTGGATGCCTGGGACTACCAGAAGCTGCAAGAAGTGAGAAAAGATCATTCCCTAGAGACTTTGGAGGGAACACGGCCCTGCCGACACCTTGATTCTAACTTCCAGCCTCCAGAACTCTGAGAGAATCAATTTCTGTTGTTCTAAGCCAACCTGATTGTGCTACTTTGTTACTTTAGCCCTAGGAATCTAAACAGCTATTTGGAAGGTGATGTTATTTACAGTTTGCATTTAAGAAAAAAATCACAGAATAGAAAGCACAACATGACATGGCTCATTTCTGAAATGGTCTGGCCAAAGGAGCAGGTCCATCAGTCCAAAATGATGAAGAACATGGGGTCATATTCACATAAGGCTTGTGGTGGCCCACACCCTTCTAGGTTCTCTATATGGATTAATTCATTCACCCCTTTAACACCTCCTGGGAGTTAGGTATTATTGTCTCCTTGTTACAGATGAGGAAACAGTGATACAGCTCAGGGTCACGGTGAGTGTATCACAGGGCTGGGATTTAAAAGCAGGCAGCCTCGTTCCAGAGCCTGTGTTCTTCACTGCGACAGTGCTGGAGTCCTCTCCTTGGCCCTTAGGGGAGGGGAGGGGACATAAGTCACCAGAAGTGTTCCTTCCTGTCAGCTACTGCCCACAAACACTCTCCCTGCGAATACTCCCTGGTGCTACTTCTTTCCTTTTAAAAAAATTGAGGTGAAGTTTACAAAACCTAAAATTAACCACTCGAAAGAGAAAACTTAGTGGCATTTAATAACTTCATAATGTGATGCAGCCATGGCTTCTAGTTCTAAAACATTTCCTCCCCACCCCACCATAAAAGCCTGTGTCTATGAAGCAGTCACTCCCCCTTTTCCTTTCCCCCAGCCCCTGGCCACCACTGATCCACCTGCTTTCTGTATCATTGGATTCACTGGCTCTGACATTTCACGTCAATGATATCACACAATATGTGACCTTTCATGTTTGGTTTCTACCAATGATCATGAAACCTTGAAAACAAGGTTCATCCAGCATGTATCAGTACTTTATTCCTTTTGATGCCTGAATTATATGTCTATACCATTGTATGTCTACACCACAATTTGTTTATCCATTTGTCTGTTGATGGACATTTTTTATAACCTAATGTGAATAGTGTTGCTGTGAACATGAATGTACAAGTGCATCTGAGTATCTCTTTTCAATTCTTTTGGGTATATTGCTAGGTATGGACTTGCTGGCTCATATATTATTTCTTCTTTCTTTTTTTGGGGGGGGGTCATATATTATTTCTATGTTTAACTTTTTGAGCTGTCATCTCTTGCTTCTCATTCTTCCATGTTCATTCTTCATCACAAATCCCCGCTTGGGGAAGTTGGAAAGCCAGAAATGGGCCAAGAAGTAGGGTCAGGGTAAAGGAAAGGCTGGAACCACATCCATCTAGATCATTGTTTACTCCATCTGTCACACAGAACTACCAAGTTCTGGGGAAAGAGACTGAAAGTTTGCTCTTTAAAATTGAGCTGTGGAACATTCAAGATGGAAGAGATTTTACAATTTGGTAAAATTTCAAACTTCCTTGACTGACTTCTCTCAGGCCTCATGAGGAGGGCCTTGAGGCCCTCCCATGTCCCATCCACTCCTTAATCATATTAGCTCTAGTTTTTATCCATTTTACACTTTGGGTTTTGGGGTAAGATTTCACAAGAAGAGCAGAGGAATGATATTTTAAAATTTAAATTGTTTTTGTTTCTGATATTTCATTGTACCTTGGATCCTTGACCCATTCAGTGATCATGGCATTTTATGTCCCTTAGGAGAAAGATGACCCAGAGGGACAAAAAATGGGAAGGCTTTCTTGGGTTGTAAATGTCAAAAACCTGGGTTCCTGAGGGGGGCAAATTTCTGTGTGTAGGATAGAGATTTGGGAAGTGAGGAAAGGCAAAGGCTCCTGTCTTGGGAAAGACTCTGAGATGGGAGAGAGGGAAAGATAGGGGGGAAGTGAAAAGGAAAGGAGGCCAGTGGGGTGTGGGTGAGGGACCAGAGTCAGCATCTAGAGCCTGCTAATCTCCCTAACATCTAAGCCATTGATGAATGGCTCCCCTATGTTGGATGTCAGAGGAAGCCGAGTATTCATTGGAGTGAGCACTCTGTCCCCCACAAGGAGGAGTTTGGCAATGGATTTCTTGGTGTGTGGTGAAGACTCCCTCTTAGACAGCCATCTGTGTATCATCTAATGACTAGCACGAGAACCTCCATCTCTGTTCTAGTACCTTCTCATTCCTGTGGCACATATAGCTAGTAGCCTCCTTAGTTTCCATTTGCTTCTTTCCCCTTGCTTTTATATCTCCAGTTTGGTTCAGGTGATCACGTGTTCGTAAAGAATTCCTAGGCTTCCTTCAAGGTCATGTGGACAGTTTCTGGTCAATGAGATGTGAATGAAAGGCTTCCATGTTCCACTGGATGTGGCTTCGAGGAAAACCACTGCTTTACTCATAAAAATGGAGAAAATCAGCTGGCATGAACACTTTGCCCTCTCCTTCCTTCTCCTTCCTGCCTGAAATGGAGAGAGGATGCCTGGAGATGCCCCAAACACTCTGACTCCTTGCTAAGGATGGCAGAGCAGGGATGTAAGAGCTCAGTCCTTTGGCAGCCACACTCAGGCTGGCTTACCTGCTACTCAGTTTTCTTGTTAAATGAAAGAAATAAATCCCTCACTTAGTCCACTATTTAGCTTCTGAAACAGGTAGCTGAGCACACCTGGGACAGGTCCCATGACTCTTACTCCACGTGGACGACTTAGATCAGAACACTTGTCTCACATGCATGAGTCCAATCCCCAAGATTGTTGGGGGACAAGTTTTTGGAGACCTGAGGAGGGGGTGCAGTGAGGAAGGGGAACCTCCAGAGCTTGGGTGAAACCAAATGGAACCCATTTGCCATCTCTCCAGAGCCAGGATATCGATAGAATATTCTCCTTCATTACAGAAGAATGGGTTCCCTTAAAAATAAAAAGTTAAATCTGCTGCTGCATTCCAACACTCTCTCATTTTACAAAGGAAGGGAATGAAATTGAGGGAGGACAGGAACTGATTTGCCCGGGATCCTACAGGTAATGGGGGGCTAATGTGGATTGAAAGGTAGGTCTCTCCCACCCTCCATGCTTTTTCCACTAGACCACTTCCAGGGCTAAATTCCTTCATTTTTTGCTTTGTTTTCTACTAAGGCGATTAGCTGAGTATCTGGTGTGCTAAATTAGGGAAATGTGAGGGCTTTAAATGAAAGTAAACAAGGATTAAACAAATCAGATAATTTAAAAGAAATCCAGATGGTAATTAAAAGAATTAATCCTGGTGTTTCTAAATGACAACAGTTCTCTTAATCTTAATTATTAATTGCTAAATTAAATGCTACAGCCTCATATATTCTCATATTGTTCTGATTTATTCATCATCAGTGTACTTAAGAGAAGTGGAAAACATAAATTAACCATATGTAAATTTCTATATTCATGAGCAGATGCAAGAATAGGACAGGTCCCACTACTGCAAAAAGATTATAGCTGACATAGAACTCCAGTCTGAGGCCATACTGAACTCACGCAACTCTGTCTGTAAGAAATGGTGATCTGACCTGGAAATCTAGAGCTGAAGATACAGTGCTTTTCCCTGGAGCACAATTTACAGAGAATTGGTTGGGGCAAAAAACCATGAGAGCTTTGAGACTGGCCCACAGTAGTCTTAAAAAATCTGAGTGATCTCTAGAGAGCTCATTGAGGCAGTTCCTCTGGATTTTGGTGGAGCACCCTCAGGTGGCCCAAAATTTTTCCTGCAGGTGTTTCTGCAGGAATACGGAACTCACACTTCACAAGTGAAATAACTTTGGAACCACTGTTTTTGTAGTGATTTTGTCCCTCTTTTAGGAGAGCATTCTACTGCTTCACATATTTTATGTTCAACAAAATTTTACTAAGTCACAACTTGCATTTCCTTTGACACTGTTTAAACTCTTGATTTTTCTTCAGTTTTAGCAGGTAGTGATGCTAAATCTACCGCCCAAAATGTATACTTTCAAACCCTGCATTTAAAGACTAATATCTAGTGGAACAGTTAGAAGGAAGGAGACAGTTTCTTCTAATTTCACTCAGTGTAAAAGGGGGACTTCCCTAACACACCAAAGTGTATTTTTTGGATTGATCTAACTTTAAAATTACTTAAAAAAAAAAAAGATTTTTATTTATTTATTTGTTTGACAGACAGAGAGAGATCACAAGTAGGCAGAGAAGCAGGCAGAGAGAGAGGGGGAAGCAGGCTCCCCGCTGAGCAGAGATCCCGATGCGGGCCTTGATCCTAGGACTCCCGGATCATGACCTGAGTCGAAGGCAGAGGCTTAACCCACTAAGCCACCCAGGTGCCCTAAAATTACTTTTTAATGTATGTGAGAGGCTTAAAAAATTGTAAAACCCTGCACATACCTAAGTATTATCTGCATCTCTGTTGTCTGTCTCAAGAGAACAGGAAACTGTCACTAAATTCAGTTATAAAGGCAGAGAATCCTCAACCAGAAGGTTGAAAGATCATTCTTTCATTCCCTCATCAAACATTTAGTAAGCACCTGCAGTCAGGAGTAGATAGTCTAGTGGGGGAGAGAAGAACATAAACAAACAGTTACAGCATATGAGGGCTTTTATAAGCCTTAAATTCCCTTTATATTCACAATAACACAAAGCCACTTTCACCCATACGATTTAGACATACTATTTAAAGACATCGATCATTTGGTAGCAGTTACACATTTATATTACATGAAAGAAAATGACCTACCTCTATTAATCATGGAAAAATTTACTGCTTTAGAGGATACCTTAAATCTATCCCAGTGTTTTCTGAGATAAAAAAGAACCTTGACAAATATAAAAAAAAGAAAGAAGAGAAGAAAACCAGAAGACTTCGGTAGCAAGCACAATGTCTAGCACATAGTAAAGGCTCAAGAATATTTGAGAAATGAACAAATATATGAATAGCAAGAAGAGGGGAGGGATTTTCCTATTTCTTATGTGAGCATTGTTCAGAATGTCCATTTTGCTCTTGCATTCAGGCTACGAACGTGTTAACCTCTATATACCTTTCTGTGATGATTGAGTGGGGAAACTATGAAGACTCCATTTCCATCCTCCTTGTAGCTACGGGCGGCCAGTGAGTTGGAAATGGAAGGATACGGAGTTGAATTAGACGGGGGTAGACTCCTTTTCCTACTCTTTGTTTGTCTGAGACCTAGATGGACTTGCTGGAGCTCCAGGAGCCATGCTGAATCATGAGACAACATGGAGGAAGGGAATCTCCCGCTAAGGAAGACACGGAGCGGAAGGAAAAGGAAACCAGGTCCCAGATGATCATGGAGCCATCAAGCCAGCCTTGGACTGTCAGGCTCTTGACTTCTTTTATGTGGGAGAAGTGAAACCTTTATTCTGTTTAAGCCTAAAATCGGGTTTTCTGTGAAACACAGCTGAACCAAACGCCTACTTAAACACCACCATTTTGCTGTGCTTCTCAGGGCCTTGAGCCAGGAATTGCCTTTTATCTCCTCTCACAGCTTTCCTCCGGGCTACCCTCCACCTATCCCAACGTCAGGCATTGAGAAACTATTTGCTTTAAGGGCCGTATGGCCAATGGTGTAAGCTGTGCGAGTCATCCACTGCCTGTTGCCTGCTGAGAGCAAACTCCATCTGCAGCTTTAGTGAGCAAGCAGCGACAAGCCCCTCATCAGCAAAGGGGTGTGGTGATGTTCCAGTAAAACTTTATTTATAAGCCTGTGCAGCTGCCTGCAGGCCCTAGGCTGCTGACCACACACTTTTAGTTCACAAACAGGGGAAATGAAAAATAACTTTTGTTCACAAAGTGTTTGGGGTTAACCCCATTGTCCAAGGATGTCTCCCTTCTTGGTCTGTGAGTTTTCTGAGGCAGGGGCCATGTTTTAGGCATGTGTATTCCCATCACCCCGCATAGCATTTAGCACACAATAGGGATTCAGCATATATTTTCAAATAAATGAGTGGAAAGCACGAGTCAAGGAGGCAATGAGTCTTTTGAAGACTGAGAGATTGAAGCTGGTGGTAGTGAGAGAGTGAGTTCTGGTTTCAACTAAACAACAAAAAAATTTTTTTAAGGTTTTATTTATTTATTTGAGAGACAGCACAAGCAGAGGGGAGGGGAAGAGGCAGAAGCAGGCTCCCTGCTCAGCAGCCTGCTTCTCCCTGAGGAGCAGGGAGCCTGCCCTGGGGCTCCATCTCAGGACCCCAGGATCATGACCTGAGCTGAAGGCAGAAGCTTAAGTGACTGAGCCACTCAGGTGCTCCTCAACTAAACACTTTAAAAAAAAAAAAGATTTTATTTATTTATTTGACAGAGATTACAAGTAGACAGAGAGGCAGGCAGAGAGAGAAGGAAAGCAGGCTCCCTGCTGAGCAGAGAGCCCGATGCGGGGCTCCATCCCAGGACCCTGGGATCATGACCTGAGCCGAAGGCAGAGGCTTTAACCCACTGAGCCACCCAGGTGTCCCTCAACTAAACATTTTTTTAAAGTGAAAGCCCTTTAGGGGTTTTGAATCCTGAATTAACCATAAATTTCTCTTCTTCTTTTCTGAGCAGATTAATCTGTGTCTCCTATAAAATCTTTTGCACATTGATCAACAGTAAGGTGACACAGTAAGGTCCACAGATGAAAGCATCCCTTTCAATGCCCACACACACTTGGAGAGAGCCTAGGTCCCAAGGACGCAGGAGGAGGTTGCTGGGTGCGAAGGGTACGAAGACAGTATGTTCCAGGGCTGGCCACCTTGGTGAGCTGAAGTGAGTCCCTGCTACACGGAACCTGAGGCAAACACCATTTTCAGCAGGGGGTGAGTTGTTGTTGCACAACAGCATCATCTGAATGATGATTTTTACAGACTCGAGTGGCGGGTGGCCTCAGAGGGACACTGGGCTACCTCTGGACCAGGAGCCCATTGGAGAAAAGACTTTGTCCCTTCCCTCCCTGGATGATGGATGAAAATAGTGCACAGTGTTTCTGGACGGGGCAACTTCTGCTGATTCAGGGGCAAAACTCCCATACCCCATGTGCAATCTCACACAGCCATCTTTCCCCATTGATCTCATAGGAGAAGTTCACGCTTTCCTGGGCACAGTACAAGATACAAATGAGAATTCATGCTTCTGGTGGGAAACTGTTAGCTTCTGTGTTGCTTATTTCCCTGCTAATTTGTGTATACAAGGTCCACAGTCCCTTATCCAAACTCCCTGGGGCCATATGTATTTTGGCTTTCAGATTGTTCTGGGGTATAGAAAGGTAAAGTGATGTCATATATAATTTAATGCCCCCAGCACAGTCTGGGGAAGTACTTCTTGACCAAACACATTAAAATTTGTGCAGAAAAATGTGAATATTCACACTCAGTAGGACCAATGAAGATTATAAGTAACCTCACTCATGTCACGGAAGGTTTTACCACCAAAAAGATTTTGATGTCAAATGCATTACAAAGAAAGAAAGAAGGAAGGAAGGAAAGAAAGAAAGTAGGAAGGAAGGAAGAAAAAGAGAGAAAGAAAGGAAGAAAGGAAGGAAGGAAGGAAGGAAGGAAGGAAGGAAGGAAGGAAGGAAGAAAAAGGGAAAAAAAGAAAAAGAAAAAAAAGTTTTCAGAGTTTTTTAAAAAATCTCAGCCAGGTGTATCGGGTAGTAGGCCTCTATTCGGTCTTATTTAAAGTGCTGTTTTCCAAAGAGTCCGCATTCACTTGGTCCCAGAAGCACACCGTCTAGGGCTTTATGCTTGGCACAGTAAGGTCAAGTTCTGACTTGTCTGTCCTGCTGTCCTCACTACAGGCCAGCTAGCCTAACTTAGTGAGTTTCTATTAGCAAACCAAGTAACAGTCCGGCAAATTAAAAGTTGATGGTAACAGTATATTACATTGATAAAACCCAGTCCTAGGAGGTAAGGGGCTGGGCCGAAGATGACACAGACATTCTTGAATTCCGGATGCTTTGTCCTCACCATCCTTATTGTTTATATGCAATATGAATGATGGTCATACGCCCAGGTTTTGAAAAGAAGCTGGGTCTAATCTGAGGTAGTTGTTCTCAGCAGGGGAAAACTTTGCTCCCTCTCTTTGCAGGGTGCCTGGGGGACACTTCAATGTCTAGAAATAATTTAGGTTGTCACAATCTGCCCGGGGTTGCTATTGGCATCTAGTGGGCAGAGGCGAGGGACGGTTGCTAAGCATCCTACGACACACAGCACAGTCCCATAACCAGGAATTAGTCTGGAAAGTTTATATACCGCTGAAGCCGAGAAACTGTGGTTTAAAGTTATCACTCAGTTCAGCCTAATTCAGAAAAAAAACACCACCATCTGCTCTCTTGAATTAGGAGACGCCTCTGATTCCTTTAGGGCATGCACTTTGTGCAAACCCCACCTCTAGACACTGTCCAGGGACTGCTCTCACCTACCCTGCAGCCTGGACCAAACCCGCCTTCCCGCCAATTGATTCCTCTGACTTGGGGACAAGATGCTTTGGAGTCATCCTGAAGTCAGGCTTTGCTACTGGCCCCAAAGGGGAAGTGAACAAGTAGATTTTTCTCTCTAATGAGGAAGCATGCTTAAATCAGTTGAAAACCTGGCCAAAGGTGCAAGATGAATGCCTCTGAGATCCAAATGATGATTTTTACGTATCTCGTATCACTTTGTCTCACAAAGATGGGAAAGGAACACGCTTGCCTTTGGTAACTTTTAAATTACCAGCAGAGGGCAGACATTGCTTACCTAAAGGAAAAACCCTAGTTCACTCTACGTTCAAGTGCAGACTGAAATGCCGGGGTCTGCAGGGACCAAGTGATTGATCAACTGCTTTTCCTGGTCATTCTCCTCCTACCTGCCATGGCTGAGTCATTGAAGTCGGCTCAGTCAATTATTCTGTATCTGGAATGATTTTTTTTTTTCTGTTGATGACTATTTTGATGTGATCTGAAAATCTTTCTTGAAAAAAGTACATTTTTTCTTTATTAAAAATAACTCATGAGCTTGAAGGACATTAGAAAAAGGTATAAAAGGACAAAGGAAATTTTTGCCTCCCAGAGATTATCACTGGTAATTGGCTCTTTGGTGCTTTTCCTTCCAATCTCTGTTCCATGAAAACTTCTGAATTGTGTTGGTAGCTACAATGACACACGAAGGGTCCTTGACACACTGAGAAATGTATGTACACCCTGTGTTTTCTTGTCTCTGGAGCTTTGCTCACCCAGCTCGACTGGAAATTCTTTTTCTGATCTCTGAAAATCCAAATCCTAGATATTTTTCAAGATCAAGCTCTTACGTTTTGCTTGATTCTCCCCAACAGGAGTTGATCTAGTTTCTCCGTATTTTTTACATCAGTGTGTCTATGACTTGTTACAGCGATTACTTACATTACGATTCTTATGTACAGTTGAATCTCCCTACGAAGTCCAGATTTTTTGAATGTGGGGATCTCACTTTATCTTTCTATCTTCCATAGCACCAACATTGGTGTATCCCATGGTAAGTACTCGTAAGTATTTATAAAGAGTAAGGAAGGGAAGAAATGAAGGAAAGAAAAAGGAGGGAGAGAAGGAAGGGGAAGAAAAGGAAGGAAGTATTGAAGGAAGTAAGGGGGAAAGATGGAAGAAAATTGTTTCATTATAATTTGCAACAGGTTTTTTGAGGAAAACAGGAATTCTTCTAGTTTCACGGTGGGGGGGGCAGAGAGTCTAAGTGTTGGCTCAAGTTATAATGCCATTTGGTAGAATTTTCTCAGATTAAAAGATTCAGATTTGGGGTACTTTTGTGGGTTGACCTGTGTTCTCCAAAATGATATGTTGGAGTCCTAAGCCCTGGTACCTGTGAATGTGACCTTATTTGGAAATAGGGTCTTCACAGATGTAGTCAAGTTAAGATGAGGCCACACACTAGACTGGAATGGGCCTAACTTTAAAGACTGGTCCTCACAAGGGGGAGGAGGTTTGGACACAGAGATACACAGAGGAAGGACGACCATGTGAAAACCAGGAAGAAATGGGAGAGATGCAGCTCTGAGCCAAGGAAGGCCCAGGATTGCTGGCAATCCCCAGAAGCTAGAAAAGCAAGGAAGGATTCTCCCCTCAAGGCTCCAAAGAGAACGCGGCCCTACTGACACCTTCATTTCGTACTCTGGTCTTTAAGACTTGAGAGAATAAATTTCTGCTGTTTTAAGCCATCCGGTTTGCTGTAATTTGTTACAACAGCCCAAGGAAACCAATGCATCATGTTGACAACTTCCTAGTGACAACAGGCCCACTTGGGGAAAGAAGGGAAGTCCTACAGATACTTGGAAAGAGGTCAAGATGACAAGGAGATATAGGAAGTCCTTGGTGAGGATGAGACAGAACGGGCTGGTTGAATGAGTTCAGAGATAGATCCTAGTTGTTTCTTTGCCAAAATTTTAGCACAGGCAAATCCTTCTTTTTTTCCCCTCATTTATCTTTCAAAGTATTAGTCCTCCTTGAAGGTCTTTAGAAAATACTGCAAAAGTTAACCATTTAATTTCTCTGGTGTCATCAATGTTCTCTTTCTAAATGCATGGATCCGTGGTTGGTGTCTTGTTAGGTCCTAAGTGAATGGCTACAGTGCATTAAATCCTCATATGTCTTCTAAAAGCATGATCTGGGAGGCCACCAGTTCTTAACTTTTCACATCATCTTCCCAAATATATCATGATGTGACAGAAACCACTTAGAAGGTTCTTATAAGATTCTGAGGATTAAATTGTAACTGGGAAAATGTTGCCAAAGTAGGGGAATGGAGTTGCATTTCTGAAATAAGCCTAAATGTCCCCTACCCTCACCCCCACAACTCGGGTAACTTAGATGCTCTGGCCCCAAGATAGATCAATTCTTAAAATAAAACCATTTGCTGGGAGGTAGAGGTGAGACTGTTTGATAAACGTCACTGTCTCTCTCCCCACAGTAGGAAAAATAAGTCAGCAGAATGGGGATAACTTTCTTTCGGTTCCCAGGCAAACACTATTTATTCCAGAAAGGATTTTAGTTTAGGAGTGTCTGGTATCTTGTATTTCCTCCATGGAAATTTTCTGAGTGAACGGGATACATGAGTAAGAGAATGAATGACTTAAAGGAATTGGATCTCTCGATAGAGCCTTTTATTGCTTTTTTTTAAAAAAGGTTTTATTTATTTTTTTGACAGACAGAGATCACAAGTAGGCAGAGAAGCAGGCAGAGAGAGAAGAAGGGAAGCAGGCTCCCTGCTGAGCAGACAGCCCGATGCGGGGCTCTATCCCAGGACCCTGAGATCATGACCTGAGCTGAAGGCAGAGACTTAACCAACTGAACCACCCAGGCACCCCCCTTTTATTGCTTTGTAACTGCGTTTGTTGCTATAATTACCCTGCAGGATGGCTAGGAGTCAGGGAAGCTCTTCAAACTGACAACATATGGCCAAAGCCACTCACTTCGAGAAGTAGTGAGTTTTGGTTTTCCTAGATCACTTTCTGTCTTTTCAGGGTCGCTGGATTCTGAGTGTGTCAGTGGCCTAGGACTGGATCCTAGACAAAGGTGTCAGGGATGGGCGATGCATCATCTTCAAAACCAAGGGTCACCTGTAGCAAGGACCATGACATTCCTGTTTTCAGTTTCTGGTAAGCCCATGGATTAAGTTCCTTTTTGGCTAAAAATAATATTGCCATTTGAGTATTTCTTGACCTTAGGATTCAAGCCTGACTTATTAAACAAATATATGGCGGGGGGTACCTAGTATGTGCCAGCTTCTTTTACTGAAGATCTTTTTAGTGAACAAAACGCCTCCATGGAACTGAAATTCCAGTTTCTTTCCAGGGAAAGAGTGATATTAAACAAATAAAAGTGTAAAACAGTGTAAGACATCAGTCTTGCCATGAATCAGAAGAGCAGAATAAGGAGATGGAGAATGTCGGGGAGGCAGGTGTCTCTCTTTCAGGGAATGTGGTTTCTGTGAAGCGGTAACATTTCAGCAGAAACCTAAGTGAGTGAAGGAGTGAATCCTGTGAAAATTTCTGGGAAAAATTCATTCCAGGAAAAAATGTCTAAGACATTTGCCTCCTACTACCAACACCCCCAAAAATCACCCATCATGAAAGCGTCTAGGAGTAGTGTACTTTAGAATAAGAGCACTGGGGGTGCCTGGGTGGCTCAGTAGGTTGAAGCCTCTGCCTTCAGCTCAGGTCATGGTCTCAGGGTCCTGGGATCGAGCCCCGCATTGGGCTCTCTGCTCAGCGGGGAACCTGCTTCCTCCTCTCTCTCTGCCTGCCTCTCTGCCTACTTGTAATCTCTGTCTATCAAATAAATAAATAAAATCTTAAAAAAAAAAAAAGAGTAAGAGCACTGGCCAGAAACTCACTATCTGGTGTCTGGTTCCTTCCATCTTTGTCTCTCCACTATCAGCACTGGCCACAGCTTCAAGCTGTCAGCAAAATGGCTGCACAGAGCCTTCTAAAAAGGGCAATCTACAGTCCTTCAGTGGCTCTTTGTTAAGACCCAGTTAACTAACTGGAATTTATTTATTTTTTATTTATTTTTTTAAGATTTTATTTATTTATTTGACCGACAGAGATCACAAGTAGGCAGGCAGAGAGAGATGGGGGGAAGTAGGCTCCCTGCTGAGCAGAGAGCCCAATGTGGGGCTTGATCCCAGGACCCTGGGATCATGACCTGAGCTGAAGGCAGAGGCTTAACCCACTGAGCCACCCAGGTGCCCCCAACTAACTGGAATTTAAATAAAAACTTTAAAAAAAAGAGAATAGAGACAGTCCCTAGCTGACTTGCTTCTCCTCAGCTATCACTGGCCAATCACTGCAAAGGAGAGGCAGCCCCCTCAGTGAGATTGCTGCTAGTGGGGGTGTGGGTGTGCAGGGTGTGGGTGTGGGGGTGCTGTCACCTTCCCTGAGACGCTTGGCTATGTTACACCTGAGCAGAATTATGGTTTTATGGTTCTAGTAGAAAAAAGAGGGGAGGATGGGTGTTTGGTAGGCAACCAATGGTGCCCACCGCATAAAACCAGCTCGATTCACTATGGGGCAGATGGTAGGTAGTTATTTTGGTGAACTGTGGTAACACAAAGAAACCCTTGTGTTCGTTACTTGACTATCAGGATGGTTATGGAAGCCATGGTGAGTAGGAGCACACTTCATACGCGCTGAAGTTTCATAGTCAAGAACACAGTTATATATAGATGGCTCTGTTGTTGTTCTGCTGATGAAGTCAGGCTTCCGCAGGGAAAACAGCTGTTTAGAGCAAAGAGTTGGAAGAGAGAAGAAACGGATCCAAGTTCTGCTGCATAATATTCAGGTGTTTCATCGACTTAGCTGCTTGAGTCCCTGGAGAGAAGGCAAGATGCTCTGAGTCAGATGTTTACACGCAAGTAGTAGGTCAAGAATAAATTAGCCTTTTGCTATGTTAAGCAGCCCATGGTGGGGTTTAGTCACATCAGATTTCCTATGTATCTGTGTTAACAGTAGGGACTCACAGGATGAGTATAATAGGTAGGACTGGATCCAGACCATATTCTCCTTTGGGAATAACAGAAATTCTGCAAACTCTTGATCATTCACAGCAATGAATGGGAGCAAGAGCACAGCTAATCTAAATTGGCAGGCAAAAGGGTTCTTTTTCAGCAACTGTGAGCTGTAGATGAATATGACTGTGATCTGCTATTTTGTTACTGAAAAAAAAAAAAATCTGTCTCCAGAATTAGAAATCTCTCTGTTTCCCTACTTCTGTCCTCCTGCTGCTCTTTGGCCTTCCATTTCACTCAGAGGGAGTGAACTCCATGCCTTTGTATATGATGTTCCTTCTTAGAATGCCCTTTTCCTGCCTTCTTCATCTGGCACATTTGTGCTCTTCTTTCTAGACTCAAATCAAGGCTTTGGAAATTCTCCTCCAACTAATAACTCCACTAATAACTACCATGAAAGTGAGCGAAGTGTTCCATTGTCTTCAGAATGTTCCCAGCCTAAAGGGGAATTCTTATTAGAAGGATGACAAATTGTCCCAGTTTGCCTGGGACTGGGTTGTAGGAAAAAGGTGTCAAGGGATGTGGGATTTTTTTTTTTTAAAGATTTTTATTATTCATTCAACAGAGAGATAGAGAGCACAAGTAGGCAGAGAGGCAGGCAGAGGGAGAGGGGGAAGCCGGCTCCCCACGGAGTGGAGAGCCCAATGCGGGGCTCGATCCCAGGGTCCTGGGATCATGACCTGAGCCGAAGGCAGAGGCCCAACCCACTGAGCCACCCAGGCACCCAGGGATGTGGGATTTTTGATGCTAAAACCACAGAAGTCAAGGGAAAACAGGACGACTTGGTAATCTCAGGACACCAGCCACTTAAGAATAAAAAGGAGGAGTACCTGAGTGGCTCAGTCAGTTAAGCATCTGATTCTTGATTTTGGCTCAGGTCAGGATCTTAGGGTCATGAGATCGAGCCTTGCATTGGGCTCCATGGTGGGCATGGAGCCTGGTTAAGATTCTTTCTCTCCTTCTTCCTCTTCCTCTCCTCCACAGCCACACCCCTTCCCCTGCCCAGCTCACTGGCACTCTCTCTCTCTTAAAAAAAAAAAAAGAATAAGAAGGAAAGAGAGCCAGTAGGGGTCGGGAGGAGGCAAGATGCAGGAGGTGAGGGAAACAGGGAAGTGGTGGAAGAGATCTTATGAATCCCTTCCTTTCAAACTTTAAAGCTTATCACACATTCCAGGCTTTGAAAAACAAGGAAGGAGAATAGAGACAATCAACTTTTGGTCTTTTGCCTTTAAAATGTATATGTGAAAAGTATCACCAAACCGTAAGAGACTCTTAAGCATAGGACGCAAACTGAGGGTTGCTGGAAGGGAGAAGGGTGGTGGGATGGGGTCATTGGGTGATGGACATTAAGGAGGGCACGTGATATAGTGAGCACTGGGTGTTCTATAAGACCGATGAATCACTGAACTTCACCTCTGAAGCCAATTATACATTATACGTTAATTGGATTTAAGTAAAATAAATAAATTCTTTCCAATCAAGAAATGGGCAGAGGAAATAAACAGACATTTCTGCAAAGAAGACATCCAGATGGCCAACAGACACATGAAAAAGTGCTCCACATTACTCGGCATCAGGGAAATACAAATCAAAACCACAATGAGATACCACCTCACACCAGTCAGAATGACTAAAATTAACAAGTCAGGAAATGACAGATGCTGGCGAGGATGCGGAGAAAGGGGAACCCTCCTACATTGTTGGTGGGAATGCAAGCTGGCGCAACCACTCTGGAAAACAGCATGGAGCTTCCTCAAAAAGTTGAAAATAGAGATACCCCCAGCAACCTCACTACTGGGTATTTACCCTAAAGATACAAATGTAGTGATCCGAAGGGGCACGTGCACCCGAATGTTTATAGCAGCAATGTCCTCAATAGCCAAACTGTGGAAAGAACCTAGATGCCCATCAACAGATGAATGGATAAAGAAGATGTAGTGTGTGTGTGTGTGTATATACACACACATATATATACATATATATACACATTATATATATATAATGGAATACTATGCGGCCATCAAAAGAAGTGAAATCTTGCCATTTGCAATGACGTGAGTAGAACCAGAGGGTATTATGATTAGTGAAATAAGTCAATCAGAGAAAGACAATTATCATATGATCTCCCTGATATGAGGACGTTGAGAGGCAATGTGGTGGGTTAGGGGGGTAGGAAAGGAATAAATGAAACAAGATAGGATTGGGAGGGAGACAAACCATAAGAGATTCTTAATGTCACAAAACAAACTGAGGGTGGCGGGGGGGATGGGGATAGGGAGAGGGTGGTTGAGTTATGGACATTGGGGAAGGTATGTGCTATGATGAGTGCTGTGAAGTGTGTAAGCCTGGTGATTCACAGAACTGTACCCCCGGGGCTAATAATACATTATATATTAATAAAAAAATGAAAAAATATGAATTTTTAAAAAGTATCACTGTTAATAGAAGCAATGTCTACTGAATTGTCACTACCACATAGGCACCTTGGAGGCACTTGTTGAGAGCTCCATCTTGAAAACTGTCCTGGGAACTTAACCCCATTCATTCGTTCATCTATGCATTCCACAGATAATCCCCAAGAGCCAGGAGCCACATGGGTGCCATCCATCAGGAGGAGCACTGGTGAGGACCCAGTATCCCCCCAGAGCTCTATATCAATGCCTCCCCGCATGGCTTCGTGGTAATAGCTGAGGGCTCGACTGGGCAGGGCATCTTGGTAGACTTTCAGAGCAGCCTTTGGGATCCAATAGCCAGCAGAATCTTGGTGTATACAAATATAGCTTGGGACCACAAGTAGTCTGAGATACCCGGGAATGAAAATAGCCAACTACAGCTCGTCCCCAGCCTGAAGGCCACTGTGAGATGGGAGAAGCAAACCGTTCTTCAGCTCAGCCCCACAGCTTCGTTTCTTGTCATTCCATCCACCGACCCCAGTGAACTACACGTGGCTCCTTGTTCTTGCCTGCTTGTCTTTGGCTTCTAGGCCCTTCCCCAGCTTGTTATGTCAGCTTGCATCATCCTTCCCAGGGCAACCCTGTGGCCACTCCCATAAGGCAGCGTGTTGTAGACTTGCCCCAGGGCCTCATCTTCACCATCGCCTCCTCCTACAAACCTGCCCGAGCCCTTTCCTCTGAGTTTGTAGCATTTACTACACGGTATTGACATTATTTACTTAAGTTAGGTGTCTTCATCACTAGACTGTGAGCTTGCTGGAGGCAGGACTGGGCCCTGCTCAGCACAGAGTAGGTGCTTAGTAAATATTTATTGAACGATTGAAAATGAGAATAAAATAACAGTTCACTAAAATTACAGTAAACGGATTTCATGACTTGTGTGGTCAGTTGATGCGTTAGTTTGGTTCAGGAAGACGATATTCAAAATATTGATTACTCCTGAACTAGATCATCAGTGGGAATGGTTCGTACCCAGTGGTGTCGGATTAAGGTGCTGGGGCCTCCTGATGCTGTGCCAGATGTTACCCCTTTAGTTGCTGACCCCCAGGGGAGGTGGGGGGAATCCCTCAGGAGGAGCCTGATGTCAGGGATGGGGTGTGATGGAAACATGGGTATTTACCAGTCAATACTGAAGTATTTCAAAATTCTAACAACTGCCGTGGTCATCCATGTGCATTCAGGCCACATTTCCGCCCTGGTCAGATTCATCTTCTCATTAAGAGGGATGCTGGAGGATTTGCAGCAGGAAGAGAAAGGCTGCATTTTAAATTGCCCCAGATTCCTCTGGTGGGATGATCTGTGTAATCTTATCAGATGTATTTATGCGTGGGGAAGACTCTTTATGCAGTATCCATCACAGAGTAGAGAAATATTGATTTTATCTAAAACTCCCTCCACCGAATGCCAGGCCGAGGGGGGGTTCACTGGGGCCCACCTTGGACCGCTGTCTCTGACGTTGCATTTAGTGAGCCGGTGCTTTGTGAGAAGGCAGGATAGGGTGGGGAGGGTGTGGTGGGGGTGGTGGGAGCTAGGCAGTCCTGGGGCGTGCTCTGCCCCTGGGAGCCTCCTAAAGGATGTTGATCCTCAAATCAGAGTTTTGTAGCAGATAAACAATCCCCAAACTGGTGTTTGCAGAGTCCGAGAGTGCCAAAATAAAGTGTGAAATCATGAAGAGATGAAGACACTTAGATATATTCGAAACCTTGGATGTATTTGAAACCTCTTTGTGTTCCCAAAGACTTTAAAATTTGGCTTCCTTTAATTTAGCCATAGGGAGATGGCTGGTATAGATCTGCGGGCCCATTTTGTTCAAGCACTGAATATAGAAAGGTGTTTAACCACAACTGGGATGCTAATGAGTGCAAATTTCAGCAAGTCTGCCACGTTCCCCAGTGAAACTCTGATCTGAAAGAATTATACAAAGCCATACTTCCTCTCTAAGCATAAGGGATTTCCCACGGAAAGAGATAAAGTTCAGAAAGTACAGGTTTGTGTTATAAAGGCTGTTTTCTACCTATTTTAATATATGCGTTGAAAACACAGGGGTATTAGAAGAAGAGGAGATCCAAGTTATGTACTGAAAGATCCTGGGGAATAGCTCACAAGGTATAATAGGATGTAAGATGTTCAGAGATTACATCAGCTACCCGAGAGCACAGTTCCTGATTAAGAGCTCAAATCTAATGGCCAGGACACCTGAAATGGCTGAATGAAAATAGAATCCCCAGAAGAATCTTTGAAAATAAAGTAGGACAGAAGCCCAGAGGCATATCCAGAAATTGCTAAAGGCACCAAGTAAAGAAAGGTCACTAAGAATAAAAGAACATGGAAGAGTGGAAAGAAGGGGGAGACCAAGAAGGGGTATCTCATTAAAATTTAGTGGGAAACACTGTCCTATTGCTCTTTCGTGTTACTTATCCAGAGGAAGTAATCTGCTGTGCAGGCGATGGTTTATGCTCAGAGATGTTCATCACAATGTTATTTATGATCCCTGAAAAGTGGAAACCATTTTAAAGGTCAGCAGGAGAAGAATGATTAAGCAAAGTGCAGCGTACCTGTGTCATACGCGATCATGGGCAGCCCCCCGAATAATGGTCTTCAGGAGTTTTTGCTCAAGGAAAAATACCTGTGCCCTGCGTACAGCTTCATCTCATCCCTGTAAACAACAACAATTTTCTTGCCCTGCGTTAATTCGTTGGAATAGCAATTTACGTTTTTTTCCCCCTCTAGTCATTTTCCTCCCCATTTTTCCTCCCTCCAGATTTTTGTCACTCTCTGTCTCAGAGATCTGAGCAGCAAGCAGGGGCAGTCCCAAGTCAGCTACCTTTCGAAATATTACTCTAATAATCAGAAAACAACAAAAATGGCATTTTAAAAAGGCTATTAAAATTCCCACTTGAAACATCATGGAATAAAAACTGGCAACACCAGTTGGCCAAACAGCGCAGCCAACTCCGAAGTAGCAATGTCTGTGGCTGCCACGGAGGGTCCCCTGGGTCCTCTCCACGTTTGCAGAGGACAGGGAGGTTGGCCGAGGCTTCTGCGCCCTGGAGAAACTATAAGGCTTCCTGTCCTTCCAGACCGGTCTCTAAGCAGCACCTCCATTTCCATTAAGAGCAATTTTGAGGGTTTGTTATGAGTACATATCAGGTATTGGGAGAGCCAAGAACGGTAAGTGCTGTTATCATCATTCCATTAAGCAGAACGCTTTACCGACCACCGCTTCCATAATAAGATCTCACAGTACTTTCGGAATCATCCAGGTTGGCTCAGCACAGGTTTAGGGGGAAGTACATTTTGTTGGAATTCAATTCTTTGAAAATTGGTAGTTCGGATAAGATCGGATCACAACTTATTAACTAGAACACTGGTTTTTAAACTTTCTTTTCAACAGAGTGACAACCCATTCTTCAAACCCCAGCGTGTATGGAGTTTCACAGGTCTGGTGAGTGGCGGTGGAGAGCCTCCAGCACCCAGCTCAGCCTCCGGGTTAGCTTCCCCTCCCCGCGAGGAGGACCCTTAGCCCCTCCCTACCCCCAACCATGGCTCTGTGACCACAAATAGAAAACTGCAGAACTTCAACATTTTCATGAGAACAAGTTCTGACCCGACACAGAAAAAAATAACTTCTACAGCGATGGATGGTCTGAGCACATTGCTATGGCTCTTGGGGAGGTGGAGGACAGAGAAAAGGGTGCCGCTCCTAAAAGTGAGATGGATTTGGAGATTTTCAGGCCCTCGCCCTTCTGGACACTTCATCACTGTTACTTCTCTTTGGACTGTGATTTTGAGAATGAGATAATGCTGCTTAATGGGATACAGTATAAAATTAAATTACCCCCCCCCCATTTTACTATATTCCAGGGTCAACCGTATGTTGGCAATAGGAGGGACAAAAATGCTCTAACAATGCTACATCAGAAAGCTTTTGCGTTTCCAGGTTCATCGGGCATGAAAAATGTCTTCACCTTCTCTCTTTTTCCCAATTAAAATAAGATTTTCCAGCTTTCCTCCCAGCTTCTTTACCAAGTACTTGGTGGCTTCTGGGGAGGGTAGGCTAGGGGCCTGGTCAATTCATGACTTGGGTCTGGGGCTGGACAGAGTCTGAATTCTGCCCTATCATTTTGTAGTCATGGCAGGGACGCTCTATGCGCTTCAGCTACTCTCTGCAGAGACGGATAGTAAAGGCCCTTCTGAGCATAGAATGAGATGATGTACTTTAGTACCTAGCACAGTGCCAGCAACATTGTAAATGCCCAATATCTATTTATTTTGATTATGAGCTTAGTTTGTGAACTTCTACAACAGTGATTTTAAAAAAATCATGGCTACCAATTAGAATCACCAGAAGTACTTTAAAAACTATGAGTACCTAATAGCACAGACCAATTAAATAAAAGTTTTGGGCTGGGGCCCAGGTGCCAGTAGTTCAAAAAAATGACCTCAGTAATTCTAATGGGTAGCCGGGTTGGTGGCCGTGGGACTGAATATAGGGCTGAGGGCGAGAAGGGGCCATGGTGGGAGAGAGGGATGCAGCAGGTAGACCCCTGTCTTGCCGCTGGTCTGGGACACACAGTAGCTCTTGCCTCCCCTGACTGAGCCTCCCGCAGCCCACTGCCCCCCCTTCCCCGGCTCAGTGAAGGAGCCAAGACCCATGGTGACAGTGAGGGAAGGAGGGACCTGATGTCAGAGAGACGTCTGGAGATAATGGGACCCATAATCAGCTTGACTGCACACGGCCCTTTACCATTTCCAAAGTGTTTCCCCATCCGGAACAGATTCGCCCTTCTCAATAACCCTGGGATGGATGCACAGCAGGCCCATGTTATGTCCCAGCGACGAAAGGGGAGCTGAATCACGAGCATGTCAGGTCCTTTGCTTCCGGTCAAATAGTACCAGTTGGGCAGGGTCATGACAAAACCCACTCTGCTTTGTTCACGTGTCTTTCTGGGATACTGTCTATGTCTCTTGTTTGGCTGCTCTGTCTGGTGGCTGTTCTGCACTCCCCCTTAACCAGTGAGGAGAAGTTCCAGAGAACCTCCTAGTTTACAACACACCGACCTGGGGATGTGTTTTTGCTTCTTCCGCAAATGGTGTGGACAGGGTAGGAGAAGGTTCTAGTGGAAATAAACATTGTAATGTGCCTCTCAGTTTTGCATTAGCGAGTGTCCCTCTCCAAACTTTGAAATAGGAGCAAGCTGGCACAGTGCGAGGGATTCAGCTCTCAATTTTGTGTCAACTGTGAGCCTTAGTGCTGCTTTTGGGTGTGAGCTCCCGGAAATCAGATCAAGTTAGTGAGCATGATGGATTTCAAGCTGCTTGTGTTGAATATTCCAGGAAAAGCTAACCTGAGAATACATGATGTCCTCAGTGTCCCATGTCACTTCTTAGAAGAATCTGTTCCAGAGTAAATTGTGGTCTGGGTAACAATAAAATGCTTAT
The DNA here is from genome assembly GCF_902655055.1 of Lutra lutra. Classification (NCBI taxonomy): domain Eukaryota; kingdom Metazoa; phylum Chordata; class Mammalia; order Carnivora; family Mustelidae; genus Lutra; species Lutra lutra. The sequence continues at coordinate 39,857,695 of NC_062281.1, forward strand.
ACACATTTGTGCCCACCCACAGTCCCTAGGACAATGACTAAGAATTGGATCCAGATCTTAGGTCCTCTGTGGCTCATGATTTCTTTGACACTCTGGCACTGTTCAGTTAGTCCAGCATAAACTATCCGGTTTCCCTGACCCTGGGGATCTGCTGCAGCTTTAAATGCTGTAGGCAGCTGATGGGTTTACTGGAACTGCCTAACCAGCATTGCATCTTGATTTGTGGTCTCGCAGTTGGTTATGGAGTTGATCTGGATTCAAAGAAACAAATGACCAGAACCTCAGGATGTGGGTTGGTCTTAAAAACAAGGGTGGTTGGTCATGCAGATACAGCTGTCTGGGAACAGCTAGTTTTGTACCATGGAAGAGATTATCAAGGTGTTTTTCTTCCCTTCTTCCTCCTCCTCCTCCTCCTTCTTCTTTTTTTAAATGAGGCTTGGGTTAGTAATTTATTCTGAGATTTCACACTGCATGTGAAATCCCCAGAACCTGAAGGAATGAAGGGAAAGCTATATTTAATCATGTTTCAATGATAGCTATGGAGAGAAATATTGTCTGGTAAACTTTCCCTGTTCTATCTGGAAGGATTTTTTTTTTTTCCTTTTTCCCATGAGGAACTCAGAAACATTCTTTTTCATGTCTTGCTCTCTGGATTCTGATCAAGGTAACAATCATCACAGTTTTGATAAGCTGTCATCAGAAAAGATCAGCACACAAAGATAAGTCGAGAGGAAGCAAGACTATGAGATAATCCATCACCCTGCCTTCTTTCTCTTCTTCCAGTGTGCAACCTTCCTTCTTATCCTCTCTTGCCTCACTTGTCGTCTCCTAGTTCACGCCTCACCATCTGTTATGGGTGAATTGTGTCCCCCCAAATAGCATGTTGATGTCCTGACCTCCAGTACTTCAGAAAGTGACCTTATATGGAAACAGGGTCATTGTAGAGGTCATTAGTTGAGATGAGGACATATTGGAGTAGAGTGAGCCCTTAATCCAGTCTGACTGCTGTCCATTGAAGAAGGTCATGAGAGACACATAGGGAGAATACCAGGTGACAACTGAGACAGCTGTTGGGGTGACCAGCTGCAAGTTAAGGGGCGCTGGGACCGATGGCCACCCAGAAGCTACAAAGAGACAAGGAAGGATTCTATTCAGAGTCTCAGAGGGAATATGGCTCTGTTGCCATTTTAATTTTGGACTTCTGGTCTCCACAATGGCGACAGAATTACTTGCCATTGTTTCAAGCCACCCAGCCTGTGGAGTTTTGCTATGGTGCTCCCTGGAAACGAATACATCATCCTTCTGATCTGAGTTGAAATATCCCCTTTTGGGAAAGTCTTTCAAGTCCTTCCGCAGCCTAGAGCACATCTTCCTGCTCTACAGCCGCCTACTACCTCTACTTTTCCTTCAGGACACTCATCATGCTGAGCAATTATCACTCAGTTTGTCTTTTCTATTAGACTATAAAGTCTCTGAGGGCAGAGATGCCGTTTCCAGGACTCAACACCTCATTCCCAGCAACTGGGGTTGTACCTACCATCAGCCTCCATTCTCTAAATGTTCATTGACTGAAGGAAAAATGAGGAAATTCTATTTAAAAATTTATTTCTAGCTTTGCAGAATCATCTGGAGGTTAGCACTTTATGAATGGAAATATGCTCATTAAAACTCACTTTACCTGAAGGAGCATCTGGGTGGTTCAGTGGGTTAAAACTCACTTTACCTGAGAGAAGGGATTGTTTTTTTGGGAGCTTGAAATTCAGTCTTTTTATATTTCATCATAATAATTTTCTTCAAAGTATTGAAAAAATATTTAGGCTTTCTTTTATATAAATAGTTTTCAAGATGAAAACAGTGTGAAGAAACCCTGTGTAAATTGTTTGAAGTCTCCCTCTCTTCCCTCCTCCATAAACTGCAATATAGAATATATTTTGAATATCCTTTCCTTGATGGATTCACCACTTAAGGCAGTAGCAGTACCATTCACTGAATATGAAATAAGTCAACAAGTTGTTCAAAATATTTCCCCTGCCTTTTCCTCAATGCCTTCTCTACCTCCCTTCAAAGCTGCTGGCGTAGGTTGTAAAGTATCTTTCCAAAGCTTTGTATTTCATTTTGGTCATGTATGATAGTTACAGGGAACAGTTTAGAAGAATGAAAATATGAGGCTTGACTCTAAAGTAATACATGGAAATAAGTGTCTCTTCACCTTCGGGTATTTAACCCCAAATTGCTAAAAATATCATTCTAACTTCTTTTGTAAGAGTTCCTAAGTTTGCAAGAAGATCAGTTTTATTACTTTTGTCATATCTGGTCTTGGAGGGAAAGTAAGAAAATATTTATTGACTTGTGTGACCTCCATATGATTTTTGACCATTTGTCCATGATGGAGAAATTTGAAAGGTAGGCCCTGAGAGAGGGCAACCGAGTCCAGCCATGTCAGCCACGGTGCTGAGGGAAGTGCTACAGGTGTGTATGGTAGGTATCACTGAATTTGAGCTCCCACTGGTGACGATGAGCTAGTCCTTAACTTTCTTGAGTCTTAGTTTCTTCATTTGTAAAGTGAAAACAATATTTGTAATGTTACAAAGAAGATGGCTTTTTTTTTCTTTTTTTGTTTGAAAGAGAAGGAAAGTGAGTGAATGATTAAGAGAGCGAGATCATGAGCTAGGAGAGGGGTCATGGGAGAGGGGCAGAGGGAGAAGCAGACTCCCTGCTAAGCAGGGAGCCTGATGATGTGGGGCTCAAACCCAGGACCCTGGAATCGTGACCTGAGCAGAAGACAGACGCTTAACCAACTGAGCCACCCAGGTTCCCCAAGCAGATGACTTTTGACAATATGTATGAATATGCTTGGCCACATATTAAGTGCTGTGGATATGAATCTAGAATGGAGTTATTTAGATATGATTATACTGTACACTTTCATAACAGTTTACCACTTAACAAAATGCTTCAGGATGCATTCTATTACTTGAGATTTAAAACTATCTATTGAGGGAACTGGGCTAGGCACTAAGCCAAGTAGAGGAGCAAGATACAGCTTCTGGTAGCAAAGGACTTATGGTCTAATGGAGGAGACAAAAAAAAAAGCCAGGTAATTTCAATAGTAAGTGCAGTGTACAACCTGGCACTGTACTTTATATGTGTAATTCCATAAATCCCTCATGATCAACCTGTGAGTCCCTGATAATTATTTAGGGGACTTGCCCATAGTCAGTGGGTAAAGGATGAACCTGGGACTGAAATCTGAGCACATCTCTGGAGGCTAAGGCTTGATTACTGCACTTGGCAGTGACTTCATAGGTGCTCCAGCTTTATTGTGGCACAGCATACGACCTCAGTCTTGGTGACATAAAACAACATCCATTTTGCTATGCTCACAGATTTTTGTGGATTGTGAATCCATAAATGGACACAGCAGCGACAGCTTATCTCTGCTCTGTGGTGTCTGGGCCTCAGCTGGGCAGACTGAAAGGCTGGGGTGACTCAACAGCTGGGGTCTGGAAGGATAATTTAATCACACACCCTGTGGTTGATGCTGGCTATCGGCTGGTATCTCAGCTGGGGCTGTTAGCCAAACACCTATACGTGGCCCCTCTGTGTGGCTGCTTGAATTCCCTCACAGCATGGTGTCTGGGTTTCAAGAGCAAACAACCCAAAGGGAACCAGCCTGTAGCTGCAGAGCCTTTTATAACCTAGCTTTGGAAGTCACACCATATCACTTAAAAGTCCCACTCCACTCCAGATTCAAAGAGAGGGAACATAAACACCATTCTCAAGGGGAGGAGTGTCAAAGTCATATTGTAAGAACACATGGGATTGGTAAATCCGGTCTGTCACAATAATTCACATTCCTCCCCCATGAAATATACTCGTCCCCTCCAAGTCTCATCCCCATAGGGCAACAGCTTGAAGTCCCAGTCTCCTCTGGGAAGAGTTTGATCCAGTGTGGATGCAGCTCCTTTTGTGTGGTTCCTCTGAAGACCAGTGAATTAAAGACACAAGTTATCCAACCCCACCATTCAATATACATTTGCGGGACAAACATCAGATGATTGTTTTAGAACTTTATTCAAAAAGGACAAAAAAAGTGAGTAGCATGCAGCAGTTACTGGTCCATAACAATTTTGAAATTGATCTGGGCACATGTTATCTGTTCCTTAATTAAGGTTCAGTCCTACTGCTTGGGAGTTGTTCTCCTGAATCTTAGTTTCAACTTCTGAGCTAGCCTCCTTTTCTATAAGAAACCACAAGTGTTTGCCACTGAGTCGTTTTCTCAGCTGATTTCTTGTTCATAGAAGTTCAAAGGCCAAAAGCCTCTTTTCTCTGTCTTTTTAAGTCATATCAGATCTAATTTTTTAAAAAGTTTTTATTTATTTATTTGACAGAGATCACAAGTAGGCAGAGACACAGGTGGAGAGAGAGAGAGAGAAGGAAGCAGGCTCCCTGCTGAGCAGAGAGCCCGACTCGGGGCTCGATCCCAGGACCCTGGGATCATGACCCGAGCCGAAGGCAGAGGCTTTAACCCACTGAGCCACCCAGGCACCCCCAGATCTAATTTTTTAAAACACTTTGCAGGTTTCCTATGTATCTACTCTGCTGGACAGAAGCCATCCCATGAAACGCTTTAAGATAAACTCTCTCTTGGGCTTCCTTTGGGACTATGGGACAATGTCCTTATATTCTCAGAAGATATGTTCTTTAACAGAGAGAATCTGTGAAGCATACCTTTAAGATCCTTAGAAGGCCTGTTGCCTATTTGAAAGATTCTATGAGATTTTAACAAAGGATCTCAGAGTCCCTCCCTGGATTTGATCTTTGGTCTGAGGTTCTTCTTAATTTAAGGATTGTTTGCTGACCCAAGACACTGGACATGAGAAGCAGTTTTGTATTTGAACCAGGAAGTCCTGGCTCCTTCATATTTAACATTTCATTCATTAATTTATTTTCTTACATCTTATTATTGGAAGCAAAAGGAATCTAGGGGCCATTTTCAATATTGTGACTAGAAATCTATTAACCCAGCTCATTGAGCTCATTACATATATTCCCTATTTTCCACATGACTATGACAGTATTGCTAAACTCTGTCTCTACATAACAAGGATTTCCTGTCTTCCGGCTTCCAAGACATTAAAAAAAAGATTTTATTTATTTATTTATCAGAGAGAGAGAGCACAAGCAGGGGGAGTGGCAGGCAGAGGGAGAAGCAGGCTCCCTATTGAGCAAGGAGCTTGATGTGGCACTCGATCCCAGGACCCTGGGATCATGACTTGAGCTGAAGGCAGATACTTAACCACCCAGGGATCCCTCTGAAGACATTTTTAATAAGGTTCTTTTAACCTCTCACCAACAGCCTCCTCAAAGTCCTATAGGTTTTCATCAACCAACCACACCCAAAGTCAATGCTACAATTTTTTTTTTTCAATGGCAGTACCTTGCTCCCAGGTATCAAAATCTATTTCAGATACTATAGCTGCACTACAAAACACCCTGAAGATTGTGGAATAAAACAGCAAACATTTTGTTATATGGGCTGGGAATTCTGGATAGACAGGGGTGTCCTGTTTCAGTTCCATCACATCCAGCACTGAATGATGAGTGTCAGCTGGGAAGACTTGAAGACGGAAGCTGAATTGATAGTTGAGGGCTAGAATCATCTGAAGGCTTGCTCACTTATATGTCTGGTAGTTGATGCTGGTTGATGTCTGATGTCTGGGACCTTAGCTGAGGTTGTCAGCCAGACCACCTCCACAGGCCTTCTCCCTGTGGCGGCTTGGTCTTCACAGCTGGGCTCCAAGAGTGAATTCTAAAGAGGAGCAGGAAGAAATGGCAACATTTTAAAGATTTAGCTCTAGAGTCAATAACATTTCTTCTGCTCTTAGTCACAAGCCTGCTCAGATTCAGGGAGAGGGATTATAGAGCCTCTTCAAATGGGAGAAATGTCAAAGTTGTTGAATGGGATTGGGATGTGGGTGAGAAATGTTGTTGCAACTATTTTTGGAAAATACAATCCACTGTGGTCAGAAGCTATGAGACTATAGGGAACAAACACCTGAAAGTTCAAGAAAGGCTGTCAAAGATCATCCTTGATCTGAGATCTGTCATCATCTCCCTAAATGGTTATGGGTATAACCTCCTGAAGTTACTACTTTGAAATGAAAACATTCATACATACATATACATATATATGTACGTATGTTTATGTATAAATGTTTTTATATATAAATACTGTGTTAAAAGTGTTCACTTAATTTTTTAAAAGATTTTATTTAAGAGAAAGAGTAAATGAGAGAGAGAGAGAGAGCTGTGGGTGAGGGAGAAGCAGGTTCCCTGCAGGGAGCCCAAGATGGGACTCGATTCCAGGACCCTGATATCATGACCTGAGCTGAAGGCAGACTGAGCCACGCAGGTTCCCCAACTTAATTTTATAGCCAAACTCCACACTAAATCAGTGTTTAATGATGATCTGTAAATGGCAAAAACAGTCACTGATTCAAGAGCTATATTTCAAATGAATTGATAACAAGGAGCTATAAATAGGAGGAACTGATAAATGATCATAGTCCAATGAAGAACATTCAAGCAGGAACATCTAGCAAAAATAATTCCATAGGAGGGAGGAAGAGGACTGAGAATCTGCCATAGTGCAATGCAAAGGGATTCAAGGCAGCAAATCAAGTGGCTCTACAATTTGGGGCTAAATATAGCCAGAACCAGTCAACATCTGCTAGTACAGAGGGAGGACATCAATTTTCCCTTTCATAACTCTAGGTCACTGTCTCTGGAGCACTGTTCTAGATGAGGTTGTTCTATGCAATACCTTTTCTTATTCAAATAACAGTCTGGTAGTGGACAGAGGGCCATTGGGGTCTCTATACGCCCCTCCAAATGGCTGCCCTTTTAATGGGGCTTTGTACATGTTACACAAAACTCCTCAAAGCTTTATCTCACCCTCTGTCTCATCTCTAGCAATGAGTCTGGTCTAATATTTATCTTATTAATAGATGAGCCATGAAATTCTCTCTCCCATCTTTGTCTCCCTTCCACTTCCTCATAGGTAACCACCATCCTTCGTTTCCTGTGCATTGTTCTAGAGTTTGTGCATGCATAGATAAGAAAATACCAATACAGATTTTTATTGTCTTCCTTCTTATCTTCACCCCTCACCTTTTTTAAACCTCAAGGATAGTGGATTGTGTAAAGTGTTTTGCAACTTCTTTCATTCATTTAACTACATTTCTTGGAGACTTTTTCCCCCTTACTTCATTACATGGCGAGTTTGTATGTATGTATCTGTATGTGTATGTATGTGTGTATGTATTACAGATGGTAAGAGAATTCTTAAACCTCATCTCATGGGAGATATTGGATATAATATAGATAGTGGGATTAGAATGAATACGAGTTTGAAACTCACATTTTCCATTTAAAAACCGTGTAATATTGGGCAATTCCCATAATCTTTGAGAGCAAATTTCAGATTTGAAAGTGGTGATAACAACACCTTGAAGGTTTATAGGGAGGCCATCAATAAAAGACTACATGGAAATGACCTAGAACATAGAAGATGCTTCACAAAAATTGCCTATCATTATTATTTCATCATCTGAGTTTGGAATGACACTGATTGCTCTTCAGCGCTCCAACAATCATCCTGATTTGGTTCTGGAAAGGCCCAAGGCTTTCCTCCTAAATAGTCTCCATCTCTTTTCTGCTAGCACTTTATAAATCAAGTTCTATTGAACTTGAAGCCCTTACAATCTCTGATGAACATTAGCAGTGCTGCTAAAAATGTCAGTTGGGTAGATATTTCGTGGTACTTAAGGGAACAATGAAAAATACAGATCTTAGGCTGAAGCTCGTGTGTTGGCTCATATGAATTGGTCACTGTGATAGATTGCATTTTAGTCCGATTCTTTACCCTTTCTTGGACCCAGGCCATTTGCCGTGTGATTTTGTAGTTTCCCCTAGTGAAAGGATAGAGTATATTTCCTTGACCCTTGACTTTAGGTTGGGCCATGGGATTTGCTTTGGTCATTAGAAAGAGGTGGAAGTGATAGTGTGTTAGTTCCCCATTATTAAGACGCCTTGTGTGTTTCCATTTTCGTTTTTGTATTCTGCCATTGCTATGAGGAGGATATGTCTGAGTTAACCCTCAGGTCCTTGGAGGAGGACAAACGACATGTGGAGCTGAGCCAATCCGACTGAACCATCCTAGTCAAACCACCCTTGTGGGGCCCAGCCTTGATCAGCTGACTCCTATACAATCCAGAAGTGGATTGTTCAGTTAAAGAATGGTTGATGTTAATGCTGAGATATTATGGTTACTTGTTGCACAGCAATAGCGAGCCAACACAACTACCCCTCACCGAATAGTAAAAAACTGTTGAAAAATAACGGGAAATTTCAAACAGAACCACTACTGGCACACTGATTTATCATGTATATACACAGGCAGGATAGCTGGCAGGGAGAGTAAGAAATGAAATGGATAGATATGTATACAGTGCAGCCAAACAAGCATGAAAAAGGAATGTATAAACTGTCCACAGGTATTTACAGTACAAATATCAGAGGTGGGGTAAATAAGATTTAGCCCTTAGATTGAACTCTAGGAGGAAATATCTAGAAAAAAAAATGCATCAATGCTGAGCCAACAAAAACTTTTTAAGTTGGGGCAAGTAAAAGTCTTCCTGAGAAGATTGGCATCATCTTGCCCCCAAGGAAGCATTAGGGGCCCCCTTGCTCTGATACTTTTAAATTTAACTGAATAAGGGAATAGATACATATTGTGGAAATAACCTCTGGCCAACTGGATGGGGGCTAGAGTCAACAATCCAGCAAAGCGGAGCATCCAAATCTCATTAGACAGATGGGCATCTATCCTGTCCCCAGTGATCATCCTGCTGTCTACATCTGTTTGCAAATTTTAGACAACTTAAAAGAAGAAATATTGGAAATGATCTCTGACTCAGAAAACTCTCCTTTAAAATTAGACATAAGGCACACACAGACCTGATAAAGAGTCTAGGTTAATGAGCTTTGGGTCAGAGAGGAATTGTAGTAAAGTCGGGTTGGTCTTTTTAAAGATGGCACACAGCCTGAGACTACTGTCAGATCACTGATGGCCAATCTAGGCCAAGGCCTCATTGCTGTCATTGCTAAATGCTTGGGTAGGCTAGTAAATAGTGGGCTGAGAGTCTTTCTTTCTTTCTTTTTTAAGTGTAACAGCAAGACTGAACATTTTAGGGGAAAGTAATTCCAAGAAAAGTTCCTATTCCCTTGGATAAATACAGGCTTTCAATGCTCCAAACAGCTATTCCAATTTCTTCTTCAGGAAACACATTTTATTCTTAAAGACTCATTTCAAAGTCTTTCTTGCAATTTGGAGAGTCGAATAGTCCATTGGTTATATAGGAATGGGTTTTATGGGAGTGTTGTTGGGGTTCTCTTGATGGGAAGGAATTCACAAGGGAACTGGGGAACACAATGTACCTCCTTGCCATTAGCTGGGAAGGAAATGTTCTGTCTTCGGTTTTAACGAGAGTGGGGGGGAGTGCTGCATGAATAGCTTCTCCTGATATTAGTAATAATCTTCCTCATAATGCTTTAAACATAATTTGGATTGGCTTTTGTTGGTTTCTTACAAATGAATTCCTTTCAGCGTCTGGAAATAGATACCTGGGAGACTTGCCACAGCCTTCTTCCTAAGACTGATTGAATTAAAACCATTGCTTTCTCCTGGCTATTTTCTGTGATCTTATTCTGCATCAATTGTCTGGACTTTTATGGGTTAATACAAAGACTAGAAACTTAAAAAATGGCTAAAGAATTGTCATTCCTAGAAGTTAAATACTTTAGTAATAGCAGGGTAAGTCTCGATACTAGGCCCAACTGGTAATGTTTCAGGAATGATTTACATACATGTGAAAGCCTTTCTATGTTGGTGTAAGACACTTGAATCTTCCATTCTCATTTCTAGTAAAAAAATGGAGACAACCTCAACATCTTAAAAATGACTAGTTCAAAGTCACATAGTAGGTGAGAGAATTGGAGAATCCTCTAGTTAGAAGAAAAGTTCTTATCACAAATGGGTTATGCTTTTGTGATAGAAATTTTAGAATCAGGTGACCAAAAAGAACAAAATTTCAGTCTATAATCTCCCTGGCCACGAGGAATGAAGAGCTCTAGGAATTCATTTGTGGCAGGTAAGAACTCCCCTCCCTGTGGTCTTCACCTCCACTGGCAAGAGGCAGGTGAGATCCCTGAGACTCTCCAGACACCCCTTCCTATCCCTCCCTGCAGCTCTCATGACATTCTCTCCTCTTCCCTACCTTGAGATGGCAGGATGAAGCCTTCTGGAGCTACTTCTCTCCATCTGCCTTGTCCTCCCTCTTGTCCTAGGGCTCAAACGCCCTTAATGCTTTTTGCATCTCATTCTCTGACTCAATGTCCCTGCCCCTAAACCCCAAATAGTCAAATCTCTTATATACCTAGTCATCATCCTTGAATCTCCAGCCTTTCTGAAATTTCCCTTCAGCTTCTTGCTTTAGCAACCAAACCTTGGCCCTTTTCACACAGTGGCTGTTTTCTCTTCCACACCCTTCATATCATGAAGCACAGAGAGGGGTTGATGTCCTCCTTATTCATTCTGCATTGCCACTTCCAGATCCTTCTCCTTGTCTTTTCGCTGAAAACCCTAGCTTTGAATCTCAGTCAGATTGTAACTTGTATTTTACCTATTTCAGACATCCTCCAACCCTAACTCCCCTGATTCCTCATTCCTTGAAGCATGGTCAATGTCATACTTTCCATTAGGACAATAACCACTCCTGCTATTAATCTTAGAGTCTTTCAGTATTCACATATCTATTCTAATACCTTGCCCTCTCACCTCCTTGACTTCCTCTTCTCCAATGATCTTGCCCTCCACCCTTGTTCAGCCTCCTCTTCCTGGTCATGCCCTAGACCTCACTGTTACCAGTAGCCAAGGCACAACTACAGATCACTTTGAAGCATTCCACTCTGATGTTCTCTCTTTGCATTTGACTCCCTCTAGTATCCCAATGACAAAACTTCTCCAGCACAGTCCACAAATCATTCCTCTTTGCAAAGGCTTTTGAACCCCCTCACATCCTCACCTCCCTCCTTAACATACTTAGAAGCTATGGTCCAAATTATATCACTCCCTTGCATACACTATTAATTTCCTTTTTTTTTCTCCCTTTATTGTATTCTCTTGGCAAAACCCTGTTGAAATACAACTCTCTGTTGATTCTGTGTTTGTTCAACTGACCACAGCTAGAGAAAAGCTCATGATCATGGCCATGAACCTCAAGAGGGCTTTTCCTGTTGCTTGAGGAATCTCATTACATTTTTCCAGGCTCATTTATGCTCCCGCTCCTCAAGTGAGCTATTTCACAGATTTTTCTCTCTTTTCAAGGCTCTTCCATTATCCTTACTCTCAGCTTGCTGCCTATCACTAAGAAAATAGATGCAATTAGAAGAGGACACTTCCAGATGTTTCCACCGCCATAGCTACATACCTAATTGCATCTGTGTCCCATAAGCTCTGCTTGGCCTCCTCTGTGGGTGAACGGCCTCTGCTCAGTCTATGAATAGCAAAAACACTTGAGCACATGTTCCCATGCTCTCACCTACTCGGGAGGTTACAAAACATTTTTTTGGAGGGAGCCTCCGTCTATATAAAACTTTTCATTAAAAGAGGTATTACATAATTCATGGGCCCATGTGAGGTATAGTGATTTGTTGATTTAAGATAAAGAGTAGAGAAGTTCTTACGTATTTATTTATTGTCCCATCAGCAGAAAAGAAGAGACTTCCTAGCACCTAAACATCCTTTCTCTTCCTGTTCAGATCCAGGGACCATCTCTTTGTACTTTTGATGGTCAGTGTGGTGCTTCTGGCTCATTTCACATCTCTCATCACAAGAGAAGGGAGCAAGGCTGTAATTACTTTCTTGTGGCTCTTCAGAATCTGCTTGTATGGAGGTAGTTCGATCTTTTAAATTTTTTATTCACATATAATGTATTAGTAGCCCCAGATGTACAGGTCTGTGAATCGCCAGGTTTGCACACTTCATAGCACTCACCATAGCACATACCTTCCCCAATGTCCATAACCCAACCATGCCTCCCTCCCCCCCTCCCCCCAGTAACCCTCAGTTTGTTTTGTGAGATTAAGAGTCTCTTATGGTTTGTCTCCCTCCTGATCCCATCTTGTTTCATTTTTTCCTTCCCTACCCCAGAACCCCCACTTTGCCTCTCTACTTCCTCATAGTATTGATATTCTTGCCTCTGCATTTCCCTAATACTATTTATTTAGTGCTGGTTATCTTATTACTCATAGAACTGCATCATTCATTATGCTCCCTGTGAATGCTCTCTTCTGAGGGCTCTCTCGAAGGTTGTTCCGTGCTTCACTGATGACCACCACAAATCCAAGTCTCACTCAGAACATGCAAGAAAATGTGAACAATACTTTGTTTTCTGGTCATGTAAAATTTATTGCTCAGAAGTCAATTGAATGAATGTAGAACACAGTCTTCTCTGGACAACTGTAGGTTGTACTTACTGCATTCCTAAGGCGTGATCTCTTTCAACATTGACCCCACTCCTGCCTGTACACACTGCCATGCAGGAGGAAGAATAGGAGAGGGGCCCAGGAGCAGAATGAGAAGAGTAGCATCATTCACCCCAGACCCACAACTCTGCCCCGATCCAACATGACTTAAGATCTTAAGAGTGTATGACATTGCTACATTCATTGGACACTAGAAAGAACATCACTTGGAAATGCCCATTGGTACTGTAGAGCAGCTGCCTCAAAAAGCCATAGAAGGAATAGGCATGTCCCCTCTGAAGACTGCCTGGCACATGGAGCCTGCAAAGGGACATGATGACTCTGCTGGATGCCACGGGCAAGGGCCTACAGGGTAAAAGATGCTTGTCACCACTTCCCTGCTGTGAACTGGAGGTGGGGCTGCAGGCAGAACACAGACTGGCAAGAGTCTTCACACAGGCCCATATAGACCCAAGAGTTGGCAGGAAACCATTGATAGCCCAGACCCCTAAACTCATTGCTTGTCCTATGGGAGTCATCCAAAATCAGCACCATTCTAGTGGCTTAATCTTGTGCGATCCTGCAAAAAGATACCTCTGGTGAGTGGAAGGAATCCATGGAACAGAGGCCTAGCCATGGGTTCCCAGAATTCCACCACAGGTATATGTCCGGGAGCACTTTGGGGCAGCTGATTGATTCCACAGGTGGGGTAGGACAAAGGCAAATGCCCTGGAGGGAAAATATAGACCGGAATCTATGCCGGTCCTGTCCAGGCTCTGGCTTTCCATCCAGATGGTCCTGCTGGACCTGGCCAATGGCCCAGGCATTGAAGGGAGACAAAAAATATCAAGGAAGGCACTTCTAGTGGTTACCAGGGTAGGAGGGTCAGACCTGGGGACCCTTTGCCCGGATGGCGCTAATGGCCCTGGTTGGACCCAAGCACAGGAAGGAGACTTAGATAAATTTGAGGAAAGCACTCCAAGGAATGGGGACCTCACAGGTATAGAGCCTGGGGTAGGTCTTCTACTTACTTGGGTCTAATGATAGAACTGCAGTGATCAATTCTCAGCCCTCCTCTTTTTTGACTTTTAAGAAGAACTTGTCTCAGTTGATTATTTCTTTTTTTTTTAAAGATTTTATTTATTTATTTGACAGAGAGAGATCGCAAGTAGGCAGAGAGGCAGGCAGAGAGAGAGGGGGAAGCAGGCTCCCCGCTGAGCAGAGAGCCCCATGCAGGGCTCAATCCCAGGACCCTGAGATCATGACCTGAGCCGAAGGTGGAGGCTTAACTCACTGAGCCACCCAGGTGCCCCTATTTCTTCTTTCTTGAACATTTTCTTCACTTAACTTCTGGGACCCCACATCTCCTGGCTCTCCTTTTACTTTACTGGTCACTTCTTCTCAGCCTTTTTGGCTCATTCTACCTCATCTTTCTGGCTACTAAGTATTGGAGACCCCCAGAGTTTAGTGTTCAGATCTGTTCTGTATCAATACTCACTTTCTAGGTAATGGTATCTTAGGCCACCATGCATGGCTTCATTGTATATGAACTGCCTAATTATAGGAGACACCATTCACAAAACCACTACATGATCAAAACTGGGCTTTGCAAAACCTGAACAATTGAATGTAATAGTTCTGATATGGTCTTGTGGCTTTCCATGTTTTTCATACCCGATGACGATGGACTCCTTCTCTGAACTTCAGACTCATATCTATTCAACAGCCTTTCAACATTTTCAACATCAATTTCTGATCTCCTCCCCTAAATCTGCTTCTCTTATGGTCTTACTTCAGCAAATGGTCACTCTGTCCTTCTAGTGGCCCACTCCAAAAACCTGGGATTCATCCTTGACTTCTCTTTCCTTTTTATGCTATATCCCATCTGTTAGCAAATTCTGTTGGTTCTATCTTCAAGATCTATCTAGAATTGACTACTCTTCACTACTTTTACTATTCCTACCCTGGTCTAACCCATGATCATTTCTTTCCTGTATTATTATAGTATTTTTCTGATATCCATGCTTCTATACCTCCAATCTAGTTTGAACACGTTAGCCCTCATGAGCTAGTTGCAATACATCAGATTGTGCCACTCTTCTGCTCAAAGCCATCCAGTGGCTTATTATTTCACTCAGAGTTAAATCCAAAGTTCTCACTGTGGCTCCCAAGGCCCTACGAGATCTGGTCTCTGCTTCTTCTCCCACTCCTTTCTTTCCCACCCTTTCTTCTACCCTTTGCCTTTTGCTCACACCACTTTATTCATAACAACTTGATTGCCGGTCCTTGAACATGGTGAGCCTACTCTAAGCTCCCATCGTTGGTACTCGCTTCCTTCTATCTGAATTGATCTTCTCTGTGAGGTCTTTATGACTCGCTCCTTCACCAGCTTGGCACCACAAATCAGCTGTCATTTTGTTAGTGAGAACTTTCCTGGACACTCTCATTGAAACACCAAATGCCTCCCTCCAACAATGGCCACTCCCCATCCTGCTCTTCCTTTGCTTGCTTTACATGTAGAACTTATTGTCTTCAGATGTACTATATATTTATCTCACTTTTAAATTTTACTTATTGCCTGTTTCCACTGTTTACTTATTTTCTGTTTCTACTAGAAGGTAAGCTCCACGAGGGCTGTGATTTTTGTTTGTTTTGTTCACTTTTATATTTTTAGACCTGGCACAGGGTAGGTGCTGAATCTATTGAATGAATTACTGAAACACTTATTGTTGATTTTTTTTGTTCTCTCTCTTAACACATGTATTTACATAGATAGTAATATTTAAAACTGAAGACTGTGTTGCATGTGTTGTTTTCCAGCTGACTCTAGCACCATTTCATGAATATCCTGTTTCCATTCTTTACATAGTCTTCTGTAACATCATTTTAATAACTGAATATTTCATTGTAGAGATAAATACCATTTTATTTAGAAAGTTGCATTTCTCCATTGACTAACAACTCTACTGCACTAATGATTCAGCCGTTTCTGTGATTAATTCTTTAATAACAGTAATTATCATAATTTATTAGGTATGTCCTTTGTGCTAGGCTCTGAGCTCAGAACCTTACATGCATTATCTCAATTAATCCTCCTAACAGGCCTATGAGGAAGGTATTTGAGGCAGGAATTAATAGAAACTGGGGGTAAGCAACTTGCTCATGGACACATAGGTAGAATGTAGCAGCGCTAGGTTTTAAAGCCAGATCTGACTCCACTGCCCACATTCTACATTGAGATGCTATACTACCTTTGCAGGATAATTTTCTAGAAATGGAATTTCTTCTCGATCCCCAATTCTTTTTTTTTTTTATTTTTTTTTATTTTTTAATTTTTTTATTTTTTTCAGCATAACAGTATTCATTATTTTTGCACCACACCCAGTGCTCCATGCAATCCGTGCCCTCTACAATACCCACCACCTGGTGCCCCCAACCTCCCACCCCCCACCCCTTCAAAATTCTCAGATCGTTTTTCAGAGTCCATAGTCTCTCATGGTTCACCTCCCCTTCCAATTTCCCTCAACTCCCTTCTCCTCTCCATCTCCCCTTGTCCTCCATGCTATTTGTTATGCTCCACAAATAAGTGAAACCATATGATAATTGACTCTCTCTGCTTGACTTATTTCACTCAGCATAATCTCTTCCAGTCCCGTCCATGTTGCTACAAAACTTGGGGATTCATCCTTTCTTTCTTTTTTTTTTTTTTTTTTTTTTTTTTTACAGCTTTATAAACATATATTTTTATCCCTAGGGGTACAGGTCTGCGAATCGCCAGGTTTACACACTTCACAACACTCACCATAGCACATACCCTCCCCAATATCCATAACCGCACCCCCTCTCCCAACCCCCTCCCCCCATCAACCCTCAGTTTGTTTTGTGAGATTAAGAGTCACTTATGGTTTGTCTCCCTCCCAATCCCATCTTGTTTCATTTACTCTTCTCCTACCCCCTCGACCCCCCATGTTGCATCTCCTCTCCCTCATATCAGGGAGATCATATGATAGTTGTCTTTCTCCGATTGACTTATTTCGCTAAGCATGATACCCTCTAGTTCCATCCACGTCGTCGCAAATGGCAAGATTTCATTTCTTTTGATGGCTGCGTAGTATTCCATTGTGTATATATACCACATTTTCTTTATCCATTCGTCTGTAGATGGACATCTAGGTTTGTTCCATAGTTTGGCTATTGTAGACATTGCTGCTATAAACATTCGGGTACATGTGCCCCTTCGGATCACTATGTTTGTATCTTTAGGGTAAATACCCAGCAGTGCAATTGCAGGGTCATAGGGTAGTTCTATTTTCAACATTTTGAGGAACCTCCATGCTGTTTTCCAGAGTGGTTGCACCAGCTTGCATTCCCACCAACAGTGTAGGAGGGTTCCCCTTTCTCCGCATCCTCGCCAGCATCTGTCATTTCCTGACTTGTTAATTTTAGCCATTCTGACTGGTGTGAGGTGATATCTCATGGTGGTTTTGATTTGTATTTCCCTGATGCCGAGTGATATGGAGCACTTTTTCATGTGTCTGTTGGCCATCTGGATGTCTTCTTTGCAGAAATGTCTGTTCATGTCCTCTGCCCATTTCTTGATTGGATTCTTTGTTCTTTGGGTGTTGAGTTTGCTAAGTTCTTTATAGATTTTGGACACTAGCCCTTTATCTGATATGTCATTTGCAAATATCTTCTCCCATTCTGTCAGTTGTCTTTTGGTTTTGTTCACTGTTTCCTTTGCTGTGCAAAAGCTTTTGATCTTGATAAAATCCCAAAAGTTCATTTTTGCCCTTGCTTCCCTTGCCTTTGGTGATGTTCCTAGGAAGATGTTGCTGCGGCTGACGTCGAAGAGGTTGCTGCCTGTGTTCTCCTCGAGGATTTTGATGGATTCCTTTCTCACATTGAGATCCTTCATCCATTTTGAGTCTATTTTCGTGTGTGGTGTAAGGAAATGATCCAATTTCATTTTTCTGCATGTGGCTGTCCAATTTTCCCAACACCATTTATTGAAGAGGCTGTCTTTGTTCCATTGGACATTCTTTCCCGCTTTGTCGAAGATGAGTTGACCATAGAGTTGAGGGTCCATTTCTGGGTTCTCTATTCTGTTCCATTGATCTATGTGTCTGTTTTTGTGCCAGTACCATGCTGTCTTGATGATGACAGCTTTGTAATAGAGCTTGAAGTCCGGAATTGTGATGCCACCTACTTTGGCTTTCTTTTTCAATATTCCTTTGGCTATTCGAGGTCTTTTCTGGTTCCATATAAATTTTAGGATTATTTGTTCCATTTCTTTGAAAAAAATGGATGGTACTTTGATAGGAATTGCATTAAATGTGTAGATTGCTTTAGGTAGCATAGACATTTTCACAATATTTATTCTTCCAATCCAGGAGCATGGAACATTTTTCCATTTCTTTGTGTCTTCCTCAATTTCTTTCATGAGTACTTTATAGTTTTCTGAGTATAGATTCTTAGTCTCTTTGGTTAGGTTTATTCCTAGGTATCTTATAGTTTTGGGTGCAATTGTAAATGGGATGGACTCCTTAATTTCTCTTTCTTCTGTCTTGTTGTTGGTGTAGAGAAATGCAACTGATTTCTGTGCATTGATTTTATATCCTGACACTTTACTGAATTCCTGTACAAGTTCTAGCAGTTTTGGAGTGGAGTCTTTTGGGTTTTCCACATATAGTATCATATCATCTGCGAAGAGTGATAGTTTGACTTCTTCTTTGCCGATTTGGATGCCTTTAATTTCCTTTTGTTGTCTGATTGCTGAGGCTAGGACTTCTAGTACTATGTTGAATAGCAGTGGTGATAACGGACATCCCTGCCGTGTTCCTGACCTTAGCGGAAAAGCTTTCAGTTTTTCTCCGTTGAGAATGATATTTGCGGTGGGTTTTTCATAGATGGCTTTGATAATATTGAGGTATGTGCCATCTATCCCTACACTTTGAAGAGTTTTGATCAGGAAGGGATGCTGTACTTTGTCAAATGCTTTTTCAGCATCTATGGAGAGTATCATATGGTTCTTGTTCTTTCTTTTATTAATGTCTTGTATCACATTGATTGATTTGCGGATGTTGAACCAGCCTTGCAGCCCTGGAATAAATCCCACTTGGTCGTGGTGAATAATCCTTTTAACGTACTGTTGAATCCTATTGGCTAGTATTTTGGCGAGAATTTTTGCATCTGTGTTCATCAAGGATATTGGTCTGTAGTTCTCTTTTTTGTTGGGATCCTTGTCTGGTTTTGGGATCAAGGTGATGCTGGCCTCATAAAATGAGTTTGGAAGTTTTCCTTCTATTGCTATTTTTTGGAACAGTTTCAGGAGAATAGGAATTAGTTCTTCTTTAAATGTTTGGTAGAATTCCCCCGGGAAGCCGTCTGGCCCTGGGCTTTTGTTTGTTTGGAGATTTTTGATGACTGTTTCAATCTCCTTACTGGTTATGGGTCTGTTCAGGCTTTCTATTTCTTCCTGGTTCAGTTGTGGTAGTTTATATGTCTCTAGGAATGCATCCATTTCTTCCAGATTGTCAAATTTGTTGGCGTAGAGTTGCTCATAGTATGTTCTTATAATTGTCTGTATTTCTTTGGTGTTCGTTGTGATCTCTCCTCTTTCATTCATGATTTTATTTATTTGGGTCCTCTCTCTTTTCTTTTTGATAAGTCTGGCCAGGGGTTTATCAATCTTATTAATTCTTTCAAAGAACCAGCTCCTAGTTTCGTTGATTTGTTCTATTGTTTTTTTGGTTTCTATTTCATTGATTTCTGCTCTGATCTTTATGATTTCTCTTCTCCTGCTGGGTTTAGGGTTTCTTTCTTGTTCTTTCTCCAGCTCCTTTAGGTGTAGGGTTAGGTTGTGTACCTGAGACCTTTCTTGTTTCTTGAGAAAGGCTTGTACTGCTATATATTTTCCTCTCAGGACTGCCTTTGTTGTGTCCCACAGATTCTGAACCGTTGTGTTTTCATTATCATTTGTTTCCATAAATTTTTTCAATTCTTCTTTGATTTCCTGGTTGACCCATTCATTCTTTAGAAGGATGCTGTTTAGTCTCCATGTATTTGGGTTCTTTCCAAATTTCCTCTTGTTATTGAGTTCTAGCTTTAGAGCATTGTGGTCTGAAAATATGCAGGGAATGATCCCAATCTTTTGATACCGCTTGAGACTTGATTTAGGACCTAGAATGTGATCTATTCTGGAGAATGTTCCATGTGCACTAGAGAAGAATGTGTATTCTGTTGCTTTGGGATGAAATGTTCTGAATATATCTGTGATGTCCATCTGGTCCAGTGTGTCATTTAAGGCCTTGATTTCCTTGTTGATCTTTTGCTTGGATGATCTGTCCATTTCAGTGAGGGGAGTGTTAAAATCCCCTACTATTATTGTATTCTTGTCGATGTGTTTCTTTGATTTTGTTATTAATTGGTTTATATAGTTGGCTGCTCCCACGTTAGGGGCATAGATATTTAAAATTGTTAGATCTTCTTGTTGGACAGTTCCTTTGAGTATGATATAGTGTCCTTCCTCATCTCTTATTATAATCTTTGGCTTAAAATCTAATTGATCTGATATAAGGATTGCCACTCCTGCTTTCTTCTGATGTCCATTAGCATGGTAAATTCTTTTCCACCCCCTCACTTTAAACCTGGAGGTGTCTTCGGGTGTAAGATGAGTTTCTTGTAGGCAACATATAGATGGTTTTTGTTTTTTTATCCATTCTGATACCCTGTGTCTTTTGATTGGGGCATTTAGCCCATTAACATTCAGGGTAAGTATTGAGAGATATGAATTTAGTGCCATTGTATTGCCTGTAAGGTGACTGTTATTGTATATTGTCTCTGTTTCTTTCTGATCTACTACTTTGAGGGTCTCTCTTTGCTTAGAGGACCCCTTTCAATATTTCCTGTAGAGCTGGCTTGGTATTTGCAAATTCTTTCAGTTTTTGTTTGTCCTGGAAGCTTTTAATCTCTCCGTCTATTTTCAATGATAGCCTAGCTGGATATAGTATTCTTGGCTGCATGTTTTTCTCATTTAGTACTCTGAATATATCATGCCAGCTCTTTCTGGCCTGCCAGGTCTCTGTGGATAAGTCTGCTGCCAATCTAATATTTTTACCATTGTACGTTACAGACTTCTTTTCCCGGGCTGCTTTCAGGATCTTTTCTTTGTCACTAAGACTTGTCAATTTTACTATTAGGTGACGGGGTGTAGACCTATTCTTATTGATTTTGAGGGGGGTTCTCTGAACCTCCTGGATTTTGATGCTTGTTCCCTTTGCCATATTGGGGAAATTCTCTCCAATAATTCTCTCCAATATACCTTCTGCTCCCCTCTCTGTTTCCTCTTCTTCTGGAATCCCAATTATTCTAATGTTGTTTCGTCTTATGGTGTCACTTATCTCTCGAATTCTCCCCTCGTGGTCCAGTAGCTGTTTGTCCCTCTTTTGCTCAGCTTCTTTATTCTCTGTCATTTGGTCTTCTATATCGCTAATTCTTTCTTCTGCCTCATTTATCCTAGCAGTGAGAGCCTCCATTTTTGATTGCACCTCATTAATAGCTTTTTTGATTTCAACTTGGTTAGATTTTAGTTCTTTTATTTCTCCAGAAAGGGCTTTTATATCTCCCGAGAGGGTTGCTTTAATATCTTCCATGCCTTTTTCAAGCCCGGCTAGAACCTTGAGAATCGTCATTCTGAACTCTATATCTGACATATTACCAATGTCTGTATTGATTAGATCCCTAGCCTTTGGTATTGCCTCTTGTTCTTTTTTTTGTTGTGAATTTTTCCGCCTTGTCATTTTGTCCAGATAAGAGTTTATGAAGGAGCAAGTAAAATACTAAAAGGGTGGCAACAACCCCAGGAAAATATGCTTTAGCCAAATCAGAAGAGATCCTGAATTGTGAGGGGGGAGAAAGGGGATAAAAAGGGGTTCAGAAAGAAAGAAAAAAAAAACTATTAAAAAAAAGGAAGTCGATAAAGAAAAAATATAAAAAGAGGAAAAAATATATATATATTAGATAAACTATTTAAAAAACGTTAAAAAAAAGAAAACGGTAAAAGTTAAAAAAAAATTTAGCAGAAGAAGAGAAAAAGAAAAAAAAATTGAAAAAAAAAATTAAATTAACTGCAAGGCTAAAAAATCATGGGGAGAAAGCCATGAGTTCTGTGCTTTGCTTTCTTCTCCTCTGGAATTCCGCCGTTCTCCTTGGTAGGTGAACTTGGTCCTGGCTGGGTTTCCTGTTGATCTTCTGGGGGAGGGGCCTGTTGTAGTGATTCTCAAGCGTCTTTGCCCCAGGCGGAGTTGCACTGCCCTTACCCGGGGCCGCGCTGAGTCATCAGCTCGGGTTCGCTTTCGGAAGCTTTTGTTCCCTGAGCGCTTTCCGTAGAGTCCGGAGGACGGGAATAAAGATGGCGGCCTCCCGGTCTCCGGCCCGGAGGAGCCGAGAGCCCGGGGCCCCACTCCTCAGTGCGCCCTCAGAGAACAGCGCCAAATGACTCCCGTCAGCCTGGCCTCCGGCTGCGCTCCGAGCTGACCGAGCCTGCGACCGGTTCAAGGCAACCCTGAGCTGAGAGTCACTCCTCGGCTCTGTCTCTGCAGCCGGCTTCCCCGTTCTAATACCGGTAAGCTCTGCGACACTGAGACACCCCCGATCCTTCTGCGACCCTGCGGGACCTGAGGCCGCGCTTACCCCGCCTGGGCTTCACCCCAGTTAAGCCTCTGGAGCGATGTCCCTCAGCGGAACAGACTTTTAAAAGTCCTGATTTTGCTCCGTTGCTCCGCCACTCGCCGGGAGCCGGCCCCTCCCCCCGCGGTTGATCTTCCCGTCGCTTTGGATTCACTTCTCCGCCAGTCCTACCTTGCAGAAAGTGGTTGATTTTCTGTTTCTGGAATTGCTGTTCTTCTTCTCTTCAATCTCCCGTTGGATTTGTAGGTGTTTGCAATCTTTAGATAAGCTATTTAGCTGATCTCCGGCTACCCGAAGTAGTCTCAGCCTGCTACTTCTCCGCCATCTTCTAACTCCCTCTCGATCCCCAATTCTTAAAAAAATCAGGCATTTTGGAGAGATTTGATTCATGAATTGTTAGCTTAGGAAAAAGTGCTAGTGACAGCAATTCCTGTCCTAGGGCCACAGAAAGAAGAAAACTTAAAAATATTTTTAAATATTATTTATGCTATAAAAATAGTACACACATATGATAAAATTTCAAGTCATATCAGGGTGTTTAGTGAAAAACGAATCTTCTTTCTATCTCACACCTTCCAATCCTACTAACTTGGAGGTGTTGCCATTAAAAGTTATTCATATCTTCCAGAAATTAGAGAAATTCTTAACTCATACATTTTTGATATGGTTTGCAGTTTGAGAGAGTCCTCTACAGGTTATTTAAAGAAAATTAAAAATTGGAAAGAACTATGAAAACCTCAAAAATAAAAATTAAGAGTCCTAAGGAGATAAGCAGGTGTTGTATTTGAAGAAAGAGCAAGTAACTGTTCAGTTTATCTCCTTCCCCTCAGGCCCTTACATTGCTCAAGGTAGAGAATGATGATTCCTGTCAATTTTTTCTTTTTAAAAGCTATTGTCATTATTCATTAGGACAGGAATCTTGTCTGTTTTAGCAGATATAACTTTTTTTTTTGTTTCTCCAATGCTTGGCACACAGTCAGTATTCAATAAGTGTCTAATTGAATACATGAAGTCACGCTATGAACAATATTACTTGCTTAGATTCTGGATGCTCAATTCTGAGGGAACTGAGAAGCCCACTCCCAGTCCCATAGGGGACCATGAAGACACCTTGACTATCCTCTGTGAAGGCAGAGAAGAAGGTCTCCCTGACCTGGAACTTGCAGGTGTTGGAAGAGAGGAGGCTAGAGGTGGAGGCAGGGATGGGGCAGAGGAAGAGTGGTTAAGAGAGGAAAGACTTCTGGGAACCCATTTAAAGTGGATGCCAAAGATCCCAAAAAGGTGACTCAGTGGGAACTGTCAGGGTGTGTATTTTCTCATCCTCTAACGTCTAGGTGTGTATGTAACTGATTCCCGTCAATTTTGAAAAATCCTCCAAGAACCAGTTTTCACAACCATTCCCAGGAACTCATGGATGTAAATATGCCACCGTTTGTTTATCCATACACTAACTGAAGGACATTATGTTTGCTTTTAATTTGAGGCTATTACAAAGACCATTACAAACATTTGCAAATAGGTTTTTGTGTAAACAAAAATTTTTCTTTGGTAAATATCTAGGAGTGGGATCCCTAGGTCCTATGGTAAATGTGTACTCAATTTTATAAGACACTGCCACTGTTTTCCAAAATGATTACCCCTTTAATTTTTATTTATTTATTTATTAAATATTTTATTTATTTATTTGACTGACCGAGATCACAAGTAGGCAGAGAGGCAGGCAGAGAGAGGGGGTGGGGAGCAGTCTCCCCGCCAAGCAGAGAGCCTGATGTGGGGCTTGATCCCATGACCTTGAGACCATGACCCAAGCCAAAGACAGAGGCTTTAACCCACTGAGCCACTCAGGTGCCCCTATTTTTATTTTTTTAAGTAGGCTCCATGCCCAGCATGGAGCCCAGTGTGGGGCTTGATGGAGGGTTCAAACCCACGACCCTGAGATCAAGACTTCAGCTGAGACCAAGAGTCAGATGCTCAACTGACTGAATCACTCAGGCATCCTTGATTACCATTGTGTGTTCCCACCAGCTAATGTATAAAAGGTCCATTTCCCATCCATCCTCACTAGCACTTGGTGTTGTTAGTTTTTTTTTTTTTATTTTAGCTACTCTAATAGGTGTGTATCTCATTGTGGTTTTAATTTGCATTTCCTTCATTGTGAATAATGTTGAACATCTTTTCATGAGTTCGCTTTAGTGAGTGTTCAAATATTTTGTCCTTATTTTTCAGTGGAGTCTGTTTTTTTAAAAACATTTTGTTTTGAAGATCTTATTAGATCCTATTAGAATTTCACTACTTTTCCTACTAATATCTTTTCTCTGAGATTGGATTCTGATTAGAATCCTACTGTGCATCTCGTGGTTATTTCTTCCTCATCTCTTATAAACCATGACGGTTCCTCAGGCTGCCCTTGTATTTCAGAACCTTGAGTCTTGGTCAGTCATCTTGTAGGCTGTTCCTTTGTTTGGCTTGCCTGATGATTTCTCACAATTAGAATTAGATTGTGGGGCACTTGGGTAGCTCAGTTGGTTGGGCGTCTTACTCTTGGTTTCAGCTCAGGTCATGATCTCGGGGTAGTGGGATCCAGCTCTGAGTCAGGCTCCACACCCTTCGTGGACTCTGCTTCTCCCTCTCCCTTTACTCCTCCCCTTGCTCGTGCTCTCTCTTTCTTTCTCTCTGTCACATAAATAAATAAAATCTTTAAAAAAAGAAGAATGAGGTTATGAATTCTTGTCAAAACTTCCAAAAAATGATATTGTGTCCTCCGTGCTTCATATTAAGAGGTTTGTGATGTCAGTAAATCCTACAACTGGGGATGCTAACCATGACACTTTAAGGGGGTGTCTGATGAGCTTTTTCACTCTAAAACTGTCTTTCCCTTTGCAGTTCATAAACGTCTTGGGTAGATATTTTGAGGCTATGAAAATATCCCTGTTCCCTTCAAAAGTCACCCAGTAATTTTAGCATTTATAAAGGGATCGTGGATGCAGCAGATTTTTATATCTATATCTATATATATATGTAATTTTACTGAGTAGAGGTTTTTTTTTTCATTTCTCTCTTCTCAAACTTTATAGAAGTCTATTTTATAGGGGAAAAGGTGTCCTTATTCCTATTTATTTATTTATTTATTTGATTATTTATTTAGATCAGTCTGGACACACAGATATTTATTTTATCCTACTGATTAAAATCTAATCCTGTCATTGTTTTGTTGCCCAAATTGTTCCTTCTTTAGCTATTAGGGGCTCCTTTAGGCTAGCTCTTTTGTTCTTTCGACAAGTTCCCATGGTTTTTTTAGCAATTCCCATTTTTCTCCCACCACAAAAATACTGATCTTGTGTACTTTTCCTGACCAAGTCTGAGAACCACTTATGTTTCAAAAGAACCCTGGTTGAATGGTATCAGAGGTATTAGATATTAGTGGTATCAGAGGTATTAGATACCATTATCAGGATGGTAATTCGAAATAAACATCCGGGCACTAGGTGAGCTCCTTGCTACTCAGTGTCATGATTTCTCTGCCCTCCCAGCTGACAGAGCCAGAAAACACAGGTGTGTATTGTAATGCACATATCTCCACACATTTCTATGTCTGTAACCAACTGTATGGACATTAAAAACACCGAGATTATCCTAATACCTCTGATACCAATTCAACACCAGTGCATTCATTTTAGCCTTTCTCCTTGTAACTTCTTTCTGTCACAGTAAGAAATCTAGCTTTCCCGACCTTTGGTAGAGTCAGTTACTTCTAGCACACCCATAACATGGTTCAGAACCGCTAACCCATACCTTTGTGAGAAATAAATTTGACAACCAGATCGCAGCATTTTGTGTCCTTGCTTTTCTCTTTTGCCTCATGGTGTCCAGTCAAGATACTGTTTTCCAAAGTGACTTGGGTTAGTTCTTTTCTTTCCTACCCCTTGCCGTGTGGTTATTTATTTGCAATACAAGTGAGGTCCGTTTTTCACTTTTTGTTTTCTATCTTGGATTCCCCCCACAGTAGTTTTGTGTTTTTTTTTTTAAGATTTTATTTATTTATTTGACAGAGAGAGATCACAAGTAGACAGAGAGGCAGGCGGAGAGAGAGGAGGGAGCAGGCTCCCTGCTGAGCAGAGAGCCCGACGCGGGACTCGATTCCAAAACCCTGAGATCATGACCTGAGCCAAAGGCAGCGGCTTAACCCACTGAGCCACCCAGGCGCCCCTTAATTATTTTTTAAATGCAGTGTAGGTGAAACCTTACATGGTGTGTCTCTCTCTTCTGCCACCTGGTGGACATCTGCAGAGAGGCGCCTAAACGGTGGGAGGGGGGCACTCCCTTCGAGGTGGCAGCTTCGGGGGAGTCCATACACTCAATGAAACCCATTTGGCTGTTAGCAACTTATTAAAGATTTTACCACAATAAGTTAACATCCATCACCTCATGTAGTTAAAAAAAAAAGAAAAAAACGAAAACCACACTTGCTTTTTCCCCCGCTTGTGATGAGAACTTTTAGGATCAATTCTCTTAGCAGCTTTCAAATATTTACATATATTGTAATATGTAATCATTATGATGTATATTTTTTTATGATGTATACTTTAAACGTATGCAGTGCTGTGTGGCAATTATATCTCGATAAAACTGAAAGGAAGCAAAAACAATTTAGCCTAATTCTTATCCGTTAGTATGGCGCCTGGCATCTCCCCTGCCCTGTGCTCGGGGGAGCCCGTGCTCACGTACCATCTCCTGGGACCGGCTGCCTTTCCTTAGATCTCATGCTACTTGGCTGCTCTGAGACCTCAGCTCTCCGATGGGCTCAAAAAATACTATGCTTTTTCAGTTTATCCAGATTGCTGGAAAGTGATGCTTTGTCCAGCTTTTTATGTCTTAGGCGCTGGCCAAACGTGTGAGGGGCACCCCTGGGCATATTGCTATTTAAGGCCTTTATGTGAATGATTGTTAGAGAGGTTTTCCCCCGTAGCTTATTAACTTGTGAACCTCTCCACATCTATTTAAGTGTGTCATAGACCTGCAGAGGGCCACCGAGGGAGAATTTGACTTCTCTTCTTTCTCTGAAAGTGCTAAGGGCAGTGGGTTGCTTATGCTATGGACTAAAAAGTTTCAGTTGTTCACATTCTAATTTAAACCTATTTCTTCTTCTTCTTCTTCTTCTTTTTTTTTTAAGATTTTATTTATTTATTTGAGGGAGAGAGGGAGAGAGCACAAGCCAGGGGAAGGGGCAGAGGGAGAGGGAGAAGCGGTCTCCCCACTGAACAGGGAGCCCAACCTGGGGCTCGATCCCAGAAGCTTGGGATCATAACCTGAGACAAAGGCCGACGCTTAACTGACTGAGCCACCCAGGAGCCTCTTATTCTATCTTTAATTAGCAAAACTGGGGAAAGCATGACTTACCCCTATACTCAGTTGAATAATGTTCTTCAAAAATTCATGTCCAATCAGAATCTGTGAATGTGACCTTATTTGGAAATAGGGTCTTTACAGATATCATTGATTTAAGATGGGGTCATACAAGATTCAGGTCAGTCCTAAATCCAACATGACTGATGTCCTTATAAGAAGAGGGAAATTGGACACAGACACACAGACACATAGGGAAGAAGTCCGCATGAAGTGGGAGGCAGAGATTAGAGTGATGTTCCCACAAGCCCAGGGACATCAAGGATTTTCAGCAACCACCAGAAGCTAGAAGAGTCGAGGAAGAATTCTACTTCATGTCTCAAAGAGAGCGTGGCCCTGCTGACATCTTGATTTCAGACTTGTGGCCTCCAGCTCTGTGCGGTAATAAATTTCTGTTGTTTTATACCACCGGTTTGTGGTAATTTGTTATGGCAGTTCCAGGAGGTGAAGACTCCCCCAATTCTTTACATCATGCAATTCTCTTTTGCCTCTGTGATACAAGGGTAAAACTCTTTACATTTTCTGAGCAATTCCTTCATCCTTTCTATCCTTTCTTTATAGCTTTTTTTACCCTCATAATTGTTCAGCCCAAGTATGAACATGCATTTTCTCTGGTCAGAAGGGCTCTTGGAGAAAAGCTTTAAAGAAAATCATTGCATCTACAATGTGGGAGAGCTGTGGCCTGCACAGGGAGAAATGTCTTAGACTTTCCGAACATCAGCTCACTCAGAGTCAGTGGTAGATGTGGTTTCTAACAGAATTAATGTGATGTCAAGGTATGCTTGATGTTCATCCACCAAGAGAGGTCCCTAAAATCCATGCCAACAGCTTTGGTCTCTACAAAGTCTCCCTGTGAAGAGCCATTTCAGTTTAGTGTGGTCTGGACCATTGGTCTTTAGGATGCATTTTTGTGGTGATAGACCAGTAACCAGTTTCCTCAGAAGAGAGATGGAAATGGCTCCCTAGAAACCTCCCAATACTGCCCATCCACCCAGTTGATTGGACAGCCTTACCGTTTAAATGCCTACCTGCTGGGACTGGAATTAGGAGGGCCTTTAAAGTGGTCTGCTAAATAGGCAATAGTTTTTGTAGTCTAAAGA
The DNA here is from genome assembly GCF_902655055.1 of Lutra lutra. NCBI lineage: Eukaryota > Metazoa > Chordata > Mammalia > Carnivora > Mustelidae > Lutra > Lutra lutra. The sequence goes on from NC_062281.1 coordinate 39,886,473, forward strand.
ACGGGCAGGAAATGTGTTAGAGAGTTGTCTCACTCCTTTCCCTGGTCTCATATCCCAACATATTTTTCCCCCTCACAAAAATAAGCTTTACTATAGGCTAATTTCTCTTTCTTTTTATAAATTCTTCCTTTTGATTTATTTCTTTGCTGTCCCTGCTCTTTGATTTCCTTTCTTTCCTCTTGCATTGCTTTCTGAATTGTCTTAGGCTTATGTCCACAGGGCCTGCTGGATTGACTTGCCCCATACATCTGTATTTGATCTTAAAGGCTTGTGCTGGATAAGGAGGGTCTTTCTGTATGGGGACTATAATTCTCAGGTCACCAACTGCAGAGACCACGGCTCTGGATTCTACTCCTCTTTGAGCTGCGTTGGGTCAGAGGGGCTGAATAGACCTGCCGAGTTGATCCAGAACTTTCAGGTTTGATCTGACCCAGACCTTCTGGACTTTCTGGCAAGAAACAGCCATGTAGCCTGGACTACATTCTCAGGCTTCTCGACCAAGAAATCTGAAGGATTCCAGGGGATGAAGAAATGAGCTTAAACGGACAAGATGAAATTTAGCAGAGGTATATGTGAAGGAGATCAGAATATTCCAACCCGGGATATGCCACTTGGGCATAAAGAATATTTAGAGCTGAAACAATTAAGAAATATCAGGCTCAGGAGGAACTCTCTGCCCTTCTCTTTTCTATCTAAAAGCAGGGCAAACATTTCCCTTTTATAAAGGTAATACAAAGTTCCATTTGTTTAAAAAAAAAAAAGTCCCCCTCTCCTATACTAGGAAGAGGAGAATTGTTCTTTTTTTTTTTCCCAAAGATTTTTATCTATTTATTTGACAGACAGAGATCACAAGTAGGCAGAGAGGCAGGCAGAGAGAGAGATTGGAGGAAGCAGGCTCCCCGCTGAGCAGAGAGCCCAATGCAGGGCTCAATCCCAGAACCCTGGGATCATGACCCGAGCTGAAGGCAGAGGCTTTAACTCACTGAGCCACCCAGGTGCCCTGAGGAGAATTATTCTTAATCACTCTAGAAAATTCTCAGTGGAGAGGGCACCAACTCAAGTCTGCATAACAAAATTTACTAAAAAAACTCTTCCCTATCACTAGTTTCTCGTATACTTATTTACCATTCTACAATTTACCACTCCTAAGATCCCTCTGTCTAGTCACTTTTCTGCAATTTATCAGCCTTTGTTAAAATTGTATATAAGCTTCTGAGTCCAATTACTTTTTTGGGATTTTTCACTTTTTTTCTGGGAATCCCCCCAAATACATGTAAAATTTTAAAAATCAATATTTAAAAAATAATGTTTTCTTTTTCTCCAATTAATCAACCTTTTGTTAATTTGCAGTCTCCAGCTACTGATTCTAAGAGGGTAGAGGAAAAAGTTTGTTTTTCCTCTCTTATATATGCAAGGGTCTAAACTAAGAGTCAAAAAACCTGCTGCATGAGTTCAGGTGATTTAGCAGCACTAGGAACAAGGGACAAAGAAACTAGTCAATAGTAACATCAGTGTTAGTCAAAATTTCTCTTTGTGGTTTCACTGACATATTAAAGTCCATCTTAGTCTAGACTAATCGTACTCAGTACTAATAGTAGCAAGTTCCATATGAGCTAGAGCTTATTGTAAAGGCCAGGGTAGAAAACTGCCCGTGTGACAGATTAATTACAAAAATGTTCCAAATTTCTTTCAACTTCTTCCCTGTTTCCATACATTTTGCAACTTGACCATGTGGCTTCTCCCATTGAGAGGTGAAGTCTATTTCTCCAAGCCTTGAATCAAGCTTTATGATTGGCTTTGGCCTGTATAGAACATGGCGGAAATACTGGTAAACTGGTCTAGACTCTGTGAGATCTTGGAAATTTTCACACTTTCTCTTAGAATCATGCCTCTGCCATGTGAACAAACTCAAGCTTCTCTGCTCAATGCTGAGAAACCCATGGTCTAGTGATGCCTATCATCCCAGGAAAGATGCAGCCAACTTGCTACACCAGAGAGGAGACTATTTTAGACCAGGAAGCTGCCAGCTAACCAGACATTCAGCTGCAGAAACATATATGAGCTCAACTGACACCAGCTAAGCCTGGGGCAGAGAAGTAGAGTGACCCAGCTGACCTGCAGACTTGTAAGCTAGAGTAAATGTCTGTTTCTTAAACCATTAGGTTTTAGTTTGTTACACAGCAATAGCTCACGGATACAGACTTGAAAGCACATCCTGTAAGAATTATTAAAGCAACTGATGATATTGTCTTTGTAGAAGGGAAGGCTTGGTGGGGGGGCATGGCAGCCCTGGAGACTGTGGGGTTTGGAGGCTGGTGCTGGACCTATGGAGAAAAACCTAAATGCCAGAAGACTCTGGTGGCCAACTGATCAGATGACAGAGCAAAGAGCAATGAAAAGTGCAGATGACAGAGCAAAGAGAAGTGGCAGCCTAGGGAGTGGCCTGCACTATCAGTTTGTAGAAGCAAAGGATGTGTATTTCCAACAGATCCAGTGGAGACCATGGCCTGGAGAGATTTTAGAGACACTCTGCTTAAGAGGGTAACCTGGAGGGGTGTCAGCATCCTAGATGATAGGATCTTTGAAGTGGCCTGCTGAAACGGGGTAGTAAGAGGCCGATTGGAGGGAGCATGGCGTGAATTAAGAAGATTGTGTGAGAGATCACCAGGGAGGTCTCTGGTGACCCACAAATACGCCATGGATAAACAAGTCCAAAGTGCACCACATCTATTAGAACCCTGGCCTTGACACATACCAGTTGGGCGGACTTCCTAATTACTCTGAGCTGCAGTAAACTGGCAAGCATAAATCCACCCTATAGGGTTATTGTGAGGATGAAATGAAATCTGTGCAAAGTTCCTGGGGAACTCTAGTATGCCCTTAGTAAGGGACAACTCTTGGAAATAGATTAGTACCGCTGGGTCACTGGGTTTAGGTTACCAGCAACTCAGCCAGGGCAGAGAGCAAGGAGAAAGAATGACAGAAGAGGAAGAAGGGAGGCAGAGGGACAGGTGGGAAGGGATGGAAAAGAGGAAGTGGAAGGAATACATCCATAAAGGGAAAGGTTTTTTTATGTTTGTTTTTTGCTTGCTTGTTTTTAATAGGAGAGGAATAGAGAAAGAGAAAAACAATATTTAGCTGGGGTCAAAATATAAAGTTTCATCTCCACTCCCCAAGTTGATCTCATGTTGCTAGGAACAACAATTTCAGTTGATCTGGGAAAAAAAAAAAAAGTTTGCCCAAATCTAGTAACTTGGTACTCTCCAGCATCAAATAGTCCTTTGTGGGTAAACATGTAGTTGACTTAAAGTACAATCTTCCTAGAGGGTTTCTTTCGGCTTCTCAAGATGTTTCCCTCCTCTGTTCTCTTCTTAGGCTGTGACGTTTATTAGCTAAGGTGTATTAAACATAGCTTCAATTTACAATAGTATCAACTTCCAGTGGGCTTATTGGGATGTAACCATACTGCAAGTTGAGGAAGATCTGTATCTTGTCATATTCACTGTATTAGAAATTAAAATAGGAATTTAAAAATGTTATTAATCCATTTAAAAATAACAATAAACTAAACAAATTACAGATTAATACAAATACCTTTTAACAATGAATGATAGGGGGCGCCTGGGTGGCTCAGTGGGTTAAGCCTCTGCCTTCAGCTCAGGTCATGATCCCAGGGTCCTGGAATCGAGCCCCACATGGGACTCTCTGCTCAGCAGGGAGCCTGCTTCCCTCTCTCTCTCTGCCTGCCTCTCTGCCTGCCTCTCTGCCTACTTGTGATCTCTGTCTGTCAAGTAAATAAAATATTAAAAAAAATAAAAATGAAGGATAACCTTATTTTTCAAAAAAATTAGAAAAAAAGGTGGTTTTACATTTTTTTTCAAACTTCTTCCCTATCTGGCTTTGTGGAAGACATGTGTATGTAAGCATATATCTAATAGGAGGTATGTACCCTGGCATTCAAACTGTTGTGATTTTGTATGCGTTGTAGCCTCTGGAAAACACTGTACATTCATGACAGAGAGGGAAAAAGGCAGGCAGTGTCTCAGTAGGATTATGAAAAGAGTTTTTTAAAAAAATTTAAAAAGATTTATTTATTTATTTGAGAGAGAAAGGACATGAGAGAGATCATGAGCAGGGGAGGAGTAGAGGGAGAAACAGACTCTCTGCTCAGCAGGAAGCCTGATGCCAGTCTCCATTCCAGGACCCTGGGGTCATGACCTGAGCTGAAGGCAGACACTTAACTGACTGAGCACCTAGGTGTGACAAAATAGCTTTAAAAAAAAAAATTTATTTATTTGAGAGAGAGAGAGTGAGTGTGAACTAGGGGAGAGGAAAAGGGGAAGAGGGAGAGAGAGAATCTCAAGGAGACTCTTGCTGAGCATGGAGCCTGATGTAGGGCTTGATCTTATGACCCTGAGATCGTGACCTGAGCTGAAACCAAGAAGACACTTAACCAACTGAGCCAACCAGGCAACCGCATGAAAATAGCTTTGATTTCACGGTCCCCTGGAAGGATTTGAGGACCCACAAGAAGGATCTTGAGGACCCCAGATCACTTTGAGAATTGCTGCTCTAGAACTTTCTCCCTGCACTACAAGGAAATCTTTCCACATCCCTTTCCTGTCTGATGGAATGCTCCTGGGTCACATCCTCCTTCTTCCCTGCTGTCAGTCTCCTTGACCTTCCCTGGGCCAAGAATGGTGTATGGGCTATAAGGAAAGACATAGAATTGTTTAGGAGGGGAAATACCTACAGGATTATTTCAAATGTGTTATCCCCACCACTAAGAGGGAGATGAACTGAAAGGAGAGGATGGTGGAAGGTGAAAAATGTTAGGGGCAGGGAGTAGCAGACTGTTCCCGTCAGTGCCGGCTGGGTGGGGCGTTTGGAAGGTCTTCTGTGCCTAGCCTGCCAGGCAAATACTATGTTCTTTCAGCTATGTTTATCACCTGTCTCTTAAATTAATGAGACCAGCTCACTTCTCTGATGGTCACTTCACTAGTTTCTTTCTTTATCATTTTGCTTTGGGGACCAGAGCAGAAAAATAGCTGTGTTTCCTTTTGCATAGGCATGAACAGATATCATATACTATTAGTGTCTAATAACTGAGATCTATAAACTCGGCCCCGGGTGATAAAGCTGGATGGTTTTTTCCCATTGTCTTTCATGTCAATCCTCCTCCACCACAACATCATCAATCAATCAAACTGCTCTGGAGTTCAGTTATGTTACCATGGCAACACCTTCCTGCACAGTTAAAAATAAAACTTCTGTGTTCCTGCTGCAATTTGGGGAGAGTAAGGACCTAATTGCTTGGCAGTCCTCATGACGGGGACACTGCTACCCAGGCAGAGGCGATCTAGCCGCTTTGTACCGAGGAGTGAAAGCGAACAGCATCGGGGAGCTCTGCATCTCTCTTCCCTGGGGCAGTCCCCACCAGACCGTGAGGCTGCCTCGTGCAGAACCGCGTAGCTGTTTTTCATCACTGACCTGCTAGAGGTTTCCTTATTCTTAGGCTGGGGGTCCTTCACAGACATCTTCTGTGCAGTTCGGCAAATCCACAGGGAAGAAGGAAAAAACCAAAATCGATGCGGAAAGCGGGTTAACTGCTCTCTTGGACACTTTTTAGATTGCTTCGTAAGGAAGAGATTTCTGCAGGGATGCTGCGTCCATTTGGGTTCCCCCAGAGACAGACCTCGAGACAAGGATTCAAGGGCAAGCAGTTGATCTGGGAGATGCAGGGGTACCTCAGCGGGAAAATGGGGGGGGGGAGGTGGAAAGGTGAGGCCAAGCAGACAAGCCAGCCAGTATCAGCAACAAGGATGGGCTATGAATTCAGCCACCACTCTGGGCACTGGGGCTTAATTCTGTAAGGAAACTGAGAAGTGGGAGAAAACACTGGCTTCAGAGTTATCCTAGCTGAGGAATGGGAACGCTGGGACATTTTTCAAGGGGTTCTTGTTGAAGGCTGCTCCCAAGGGTGTTTCTTCCTGGCACTTCCGCTCTGCCACGTTGGGTAGGACGGCCCGTTGGCTCTACAGAATGCGTGCTGGCCTGGAGATGCAGGAACCTGTGGTCAGGAGTCAGGGGACAAGGGATTGGGGTGGGTCACTGAAGGGGTCGGCTCCGAGGGCTCCACCTGGGGACTTTATTTGGGAAGTTAAAGAAGTTCCACTGAGGGGCACCTGGGTGGCTCAGTGGGTTAAGCCTCTGCCTTCGGCTCAGGTCATGGTCTCAGAGTCCTGAGATCGAGCCCTGCATCGGGCTCTCTACTCAGCGGGGAGCCTGCTTCCACCTCTCTGCCTGCCTCTCTGCCTACTTGTGATTTCTCTCTCTCTGTCAAATAAATAAATAAAATCTTAAAAAAAAAAAAGAAGTTCCGTTGAAGCAAGTGTACAAGAGACTAGCCCCAAGAGTAGTGACTATTAATAAAAGAAATTAACAAAAGAACAGTGAAATTACTAAAAGAAGAGAAGGTGGGTTTTTTTTTAAGATTTTATTTATTTATTTGACAGACAGAGATCACAAGTAGGCAGAGCAGCAGGCAGAGAGAGAGGGGGAAGCAGACTCCCCGCCGAGCAGAGAGCCCGATGTGGGGCTTGATCGTAGGACCCTGGGATCATGACCCGAGCCGAAGGCAGAGGCTCAACCCACTGAGCCACCTAGGTGCCCCAGAAGGTGGTTTTAAAATGGTTTTGTTATTGTTTTCATTTATATTTTTAAAATAGGTATTTTCCTGCGGTAGTCAAGACGTTTGAACGGACATTTGAATCTTTACGATCATCAAATGGCTTTTCTTCTCTAGCCAACCTCTGGGAAATTTAGGGTTTCACAGCCATGCCTTTAATCCCCAAATAGCCTCATGTCACCGTGTCAATAGCGTTAAGTATGTTTTTCTTTTTGATTCCACTCCTTTGACGTTTTCCCAAAGATGACTCCTAAGTACATTGTCCGAGAGTAAAGGGTCCGGAGCATCAGAAACAAGGCTCCTGGAGGAGGGACAGCAAGAAGCCCCACACCTATGGAGCATCTATGTGCTGGGCACCATGCTGAGTGACCTCCACAGATCATTTCATTTAAAATTCATAACCACTTCTCGGGGAAGCGACTCTAATCACCCCGTTTGACAAACGAGGAAACAAAGGCAGGGTAATTTGGAAGTTCTACCATCTAGCAGAGTTGGGAGCCAGGATTCACACCCAGGCTGCCTGTTCCCAGCAAATATCTTTAATCACCTTTATCTTTTTCTTTTTATCTCTGTTAATTTTTCCAAATCACAATTGCTGTTTGGGGTTGACAGTTCGCAGTGTTTAGATGGACTGCACTAGGAGATGTCTAGGACTAACCCATCTGCAGCTAACCATCCCAGTGGGCCCTGGCTAGGGAGCAACACTGCTTGAAATCAGATTTGTATTCAGGGGAAATGTGCCAGCATCCCCCTTCTTCCCTCCCAAGAAAGAACCCTGGTAATACTTGCTCTTAAATATTTCTCTCAGGTCAAAGTTGTTTATTTTGTACTTTGCTAAGAGCTCGGGGGCTGCAGCTGATTTCAATTTGTCCAGACCACTGGGATGATGCTGCTTGAGGACCATTTGCCTCTGGCCCAGTGAATGCCCTTCACCGTTCTGCTGCAGAGGTCTATGGTTCTTTCTGTAGATAAAGCAGTACACTTTAATTTATCCCCTTGGGTGCGGAAAGAGTGACTTAGAATATTACCTCCAGTAATTCACCATTTATTTTACAAGGCTGCATGCACACAGGAAACCAAGAAAAACCAAAGGCCTGGATGGAAAAGACAGAGCCCTTTGACCAGATATAGGTGGGAGGGTCTGAATGCAAGAGCTTTGATATTGATGCCCCTTGGCTCCCTCTGCAGATTTGCTCCTTGAACCTCTGTCTGCTCAGTTTTCTCATCTTTCTTTCCATACACTTGCACTTCCCTTCCTCATACCTACGACTTCCTTGAGATTTCTCTTTTTTATCTTTGTTTTACACATAGAGCAACACGAATCCTGGCTTCTGTTCATGTTATGTGCTTCGAACTGCTGTTTCCACCATTAACTGCCCTAACCTCAGAATTTCTTGGCTTGAATGTTGAAGGGAGAGACCCAGAATGGACACGTTTATGTGTTCAAGGGGAGCCATATCATAAGTTTCTAATCAGCCTATGGCTTTTTGGCCTTTAAGTCAAGGGACTCCTCCAGTCCGGTTGGCTTTGGCTAGATACATGTGGTATAATTCTAACTCCTTCAGCAAAGGTGCCCACAGTGGCTGTGGGCCAGGCAGGGACCATGACTGAGATCCACTGTACTGCTCTTTGAATTTCATAACAAATGGCATTTTGCTGCATGCACTTCTATTACTGAAAGCATCTGGTTCTGATTTCTGGCACCAGTAGAACTGTAGATACACTCAAGAGAGCTCAGTCCTGAGTTGCCTCTCAAAAGCGTAGCCATGATATTTTATATTTTATAAAGGTGACTTAACAGAATTTCGAATCATCGAAGGTTCTAGGTTTTTCCAGACTCTATCTCTGCATCAAATGATAGCATGAGAAAATCATAGCTCATATACCTGGACTACATTAGTCTACTTCTCTGGAGACATGTCTGCCTAAAATTATGGTTTAATATTATATCCTTGAGGTTAAATATAAGAAACGTTCACATGAAGAATGTATTTCCATCTTGAAAATTGTTTGAAAAGTCCCTTATTATTATATGTGCTTTATATAAGCATTCATGTAATAATTTTCTCTAAGATTTTAGTGCCAAGGGGGAAAAAACCTTTATTTCTGCTTTAATGAGTGAGAATTATATAATTCACCAAATTTCCTATTTGCCACTAGAAAAATCAAGCAAAATTTAGGACTCAAATATAGTAACTTGCTTTAGCTTTGGTTTCTGGTATAATAATCTTCCTCCTCTCAAGGATTTTATCCTTATTTTAATGATTGGAAAGTATAGATTATGACTGTTGTCTAAACCACTTTAAATACTTTTGGAAGTAACTAGAATGCAAGTAATACGTATGATTCAATATGTATTATTAATGTTGCTGCTTAGTAGAGTACATGCTAATGAACTCAGGGAAATTTTTGGTGTTTTAGGGGGTCTCCACGCTAGTGGCTTTTTATGCTCAAACACATTGTAAATGAGATATTTGTTACCACTGTGCTTTTGCTACGAAGAAAATGTCTGTGGGGCCCCTGGAGCAATCTGATGATGTATTTATGTTGTAAAAAATTTGAATTTAAGAGATTTCACACAAAGATTTTTATTGAAAGGAAAGGGCTGAGGTTGGTAATCACTGGTAAAGAATTATTCACTTTCCATAAAGGAATCAAAGAGAACTTGATTGGCCTTTTATAATGGATCTTTTAGGATGCTAGAGGCTTTTGTGAATTACTTTAGAATATTTTCCCATTTCTTATATATGTTCTGGAATGGTGCCTTCTTTCCAGATGCTTTAGCAACTAGCTGAAAATTAAGGGAATCAACAGTTTGTTTATATACACAATATCAATAATGGATTGATAGATTTTTTTCCCTCAACCAACATAATCAACAGGCTAGTTGTTTTTCGCACTGGTAGACACAACTTCAGCAGACAATTTTAAATAAATGCATGGAAACATACGCTTTCCAGAAAGGAAGGCTCTTTGGAAGGCAGCAAGCCATGTGGCCTACCATGGTTACCAACCTGGTTTCCACTGTTTTTTGGGCCTTGCATTAAAAGAATGAGAGTGAGCAGTAACACAAACAAAACTTGCATCTCTGTGGAGTGGTATTTTCCAGGTCACTGGGCATTCTCTGATATTGGATTTATTGGTATGTCATTGAATTCTGATTTTGGAAATTGCCAAGTCTTAAAACCAGCAGACGCTTGAGCTCCGGTCCAGCACTCCAGTGAGCTTGATTGGTCCTTGATCAAACTCTGCTTCACAGCAAGTCTGATTTGTTACCTTGGACCATTTTTCTACGGTTCTTCTTTTGCTCTCACTTTGGAGGAGCCAATGCGGTTGCTTTTGGCACCTGAGTTTGTAACCTTTCCCGAATTTCTCCTTCACAACCTCTTGTCAGAGACCCAAATCCCAAAGGCACATGCTAACACAGGCCAGATGCCAGGAAGATCCATCCCCAGCTGGGACATATGACCCTAATGAGCAAGCAGCCATATGTACCGTTAATTAAACTTGAAGTCAAAATAATAAAATGAGCTTTCAGGGTGCACTTAGCAATGGCAAGGTTTCCTTTTGTAAAATATGGCCACCGCTTGCACAGCCCCCAGGAAAAAGGGGTAAGCAGGCTACTTGTAAGAATTCCCTTTGCTGAGGGTATGTGCTATGGTGAATGCTGTGAAGTGTGTAAACCTGGCGATTCACAGACCTGTACCCGTGGGGCTAATAATACATTATATGTTTATAAAAAAAAAAAAAAGAATTCCCTTTGCTTCAAAATCTCTCAGTTAGTAGCTATAATGTATACATATGTCCTACACGGAAAAGCCCACTGAAAGACATTACAAGAAAGATAGAGTAAAAAGAAAGCAGTCTGTGCTTACAGTCTAGTGCGGCATTGAAAATATTAAACCCTCTCCTTCAATGGCTGATGTCCTTGATTTTTCCTTTGTGTTTCCCTTGACCCCCTGCAGGTAGCATTTATCTCTTATTTTGCAGCCCCATTGTACTCAGCGACTGCCTGCATGTCCAAATGACTGACTTGTTTCCCGTGCTCAACCGTGAGGTCCAGTGGCTGTACTGGACCCACTAGGATCAAATGGGGAGAGCTGGCTTATGCGTTCCGTAGTATTGAGGACCAGTGGCGCACTGTAGGTAGTTTGCTATTGACTACAGTGACAGTATTTTTAGGTATCACAGAATTTGGCAAACGCTATAGAATCGGGGCTATGAATTTTTGGAGTGTTGGGTACTTGGAGTCCTTGAAGTCAGGATTGTGGGGTTTTTTTTGTTTGTTTGTTTGTTTTGTTTTGTTTTTTGTCTTTTTTGATCTCCAGAGCCTGGCGTAGAAGGAGTACTCAACACATATTTGATGAATGAATGAAGGGATCCAGATAGAACAAAACCAACAAAACTGACCTTGTAAAAAAACGAAATAAGCTGTTGCAATGATGTAGTGAGTTGAGAGACCTGGTGAAAGGTGCCCACCTCCCCAGCGGTCTGTGTCCCTCGCTGCTTTGCTGCTGGAACAAGATTCCTGTGCTGACAGTGTTTTTCAGAGTAAAGTGCACATTCGGATTGGTTTTAGGGAGAAGTTCACCCTGCGGAACAAGAGAAAGGGAAGCTGATAGAAAGCCAGACGGTGGGAGCAAACACATCAGCTGGAAAACACACTGAAATGAGGACTAGTTTACCCAGCTGTTACTCTACTATGGTCCATGCCTGCTGGAGATGAGCAGGACTGTGAAATGGTGGGATTTATTCCTAATCCTTTCTACCTTTTCTTTCACTGTAAGCCAGGGCCGTCATGACATCCTTTGCCAGAGGAAAACCTCTTTTCTTTCTTTCTTTCTTTCTTTCTTTCTTTCTTTCTTTCTTTCTTTCTTTCTTTCTTTCTTTCTTTGACAGAGATCACAAGTAGGCAGAGAGGCAGGCAAAGAGAGAGAGGAGGAAGCAGGCTCCCTGCTGAGCAGAAAGCCCATGCAGGGCTTGATCCCAGGACTCTGGGATCATGACCTGAGCTGAAGGCAGAGGCTTTAACCCGCTGAGCCACCCAGGCGCCCCTATATTATTTTTTAAACAGATTTATTTATTTGAGAGAGAGAGAGAGAGAGAGAGTGCATGTGCGAGTGAGGGGGAGGGGCGCAGACAGACAGGATCTCAAGCAGACTTCCTGCTGAGCGGGGGAGGGAGCCTGACTCAGGGGCTTCACAGGGAGCTCATGCTCCTGACCCTTAGATCAGGACCCTGAGAGGGTGTTAACCTAAATCAAGAGTCAGATGCTTAACAGACTGACCCACCCAGGTGAACCTCTCTGTTCTTCTGAAAGGAAAGAATCCCTTATTCTAGACCTATTTCTCTCCCACCGCTTGTCTGTTACAACTTCCTTGTCTTTAGCCCCTTCTCTATGAGCCCAGCTGTTCCTGGTTATGACTTGAGATGTTATTCTAGGCAAAGTGCTATTGTTATTCAACAGGGGACTCATGGAAACAGTCAAGATTGAATCCAAAGCAGCAAAAACCCCAATGGCGTTGTATCAAGTACTGTGGGAGCTGTATGGGGGAAAATCTTAGTGTGCAGAACAGAGAACATTCTAGGTAGTTTGCTTTAAAACATACCACACATGAAGTAATTGCCTCTACTGCCTTTGTATCATCTAGGTTCTGGCTGATTTTTGACAAAAGAGAGCAGGGGCCTATTGAGGTAGAAGTTGACAAGGGTAAGGTTTATTTTTTTTATTTATTTTTAAGTTGTTTTTTTTTTTTTAATTTGACAGACAGAGATCACAAGTAGGCAGAGAGGCAGGCAGAGAGAGAGGAAGCAGGCTCCCTGCTGAGCAGAGGGCCCGATGTGGGGCTCCATCCCAGGACCCTGAGATCATGACCTGAGCTGAAGGCAGAGGCTTAACCCACTGAACCACCCAGGTGCCCCAAGGTGAGGGTAAGTTTTGATAAAGGGAGGGAAGAGGCACTAGTCTAGGGTGAGGGAGATGTCCCCTACCAGGCATCCTGGGCATTTGGAAGGTGCTAGGAATATGGAGTGTAGGCATATACTGGAGGCTAAAATGCCCTGGGGGAGGAAACCCCTGCAAGGTGCTGGGGAGGGTGGGGGAAGAGCAGAGCATCTCAGAGGCAAATATGTCCTTGAGCCAGCCTTGACTGCCATCTGTGTTTGGTCCTTTTCTACTCAAAGTTTACTAGTTTTCTAATTGCTGAAAACTTGTAGTAGGCAGGCTTCTCAGACAAGATTTGAGGTTCTGTCCTCATGGCCTATGTTTATTAGATTCAGATTTCTTAGAGAATGATCTACTTTCCGGGACCCCTCCTTCTCCCCGCTCCCCTGATACTTCAGGGAGAAGGCAGGGCCAAACCAAAAGGGAATCTCAAAGAAGGCTTGTTTACAGTCTGTTAGAGAATTCTGAAAAATAGTTTTGTTTATATCAAAATGCAAGAAGCAGAATCTTTTTTATGAAAATTCTTTCATTTACCTACGTGTTTGTCTTTATTCCTTAGACAAGCTGTGAAGGAGCTGGCAGGTGGGAAAAATCCAAATCCTCAGAAATGTTTTGCAGTGTGTATGAGGTTTAAATAAAGATTTCATCAAGACTTCAGAAAATGGGGGCGCCTGGGTGGCTCAGTGGGTTAAAGCCTCTGCCTTCGGCTCAGGTCATGATTCCAGGATCCTGGGATCAAGACCTGCATCGTCGTCGGGCTCTTTGCTCAGCGGGGAGCCTGTTTCCCTTCCTCTCTCTCTGCCTGCCTCTCTGCCTACTTGTGATTTCTGTCTGTCAAATAAATAAAATCTTAAAAAAAAAAAAGACTTCAGAAAATGGCATCTCTTCCCTTAACAGCTCTCCGTCAGGGAAAGAGCATGGGTTAAAGTACAGTTGGAGAAAGTGACTTTACTTCTTATCCCCATTGGGATTGGGACTAGTAAGTAGGATCTTTTAAAATCGTGTGACGGGGGAATGGTGCCAGTGCACGGGAGACTTGTAGCAAGGTGGGTGTGTAGGTGTGCTGGTTTGTAACCTATTGTACGAGGTTCACATGGAAGCTACTTTCTCCTGAAAGGTGTCAGCTAACAATAAGAAGGGGATAATAAAAATGCACACAAATGCATTGAGTACTCACTGTGCACTGGGTCCTGTGAGTTAAGTGCTTTCCAGCATTAGCCCACTTAGTCTTTCAATTAAGTATGGTGCAGTTACTATTATAATCATCCCAATTTTATAGGTGAGAAAACTGAGAAACAGAGCAGTTAAATGACTTGCCAATAGTTAGTAGCAGAGATGGGATTACGTATCCAGGCCTTGGCCCGGGCCTGTATCCGTGACACTACCTTGTCTCCTAGCAGTAGAAGGCAGGAAGGACACAAACTGCAATCACAGCATTTATGGAGCGCCTACTATATGCCAGAACCTGCACTAAATCTCTTCCATGCTTTATTCACTTACTTTCTTGACAACCTTATGAGGTTAGTTCTGTTCTATTCCCATTTTACAGAAGAGGAAATGGAGGCAGGGTCTCAGTTAGGGGAATGGAGCTGGGGTGCTGGTAGGGACGAAGCATCAGCTGAGTTTGAGCTGCTCTCAGTGACCATCAGAGGGACTAAAGGCACCAACAAGGGACACATGCCTGTTTTCATGAAGGCTAATCTAGGGTCTTGAATCACAGCTTATGAGCGTGTTCATACCATGCAAAGATGTGCAGTTTCTCCCGCTCATGTGTCCCACCCTGGGGTAGGACCTGCACTGCTGACCCGCCTCCCACCACAACTAATTCCCAAGCCCTACCTGTCTCTGGTTGATCTGAGTCTCTCACTGCCCAAAGCCCAAGCCCTCTGGTGCTATGGAGTAGAAAGACTTTGGGGGCCACCTGTGGGTAAAGGCGGGTAGGCCCATGGTGTCTTTGGTTTGTTTGATGGCGGTTGTAAAGAAACAAGACACAGAAGGAGGGAATTCCAGGTGCTTCTACGTCACTTGGTTCCAGTTACCAATATTAGTCTCTAGCTTTTTCAGGCAAGAAAAGGAGGGATGAGAAACCAATGGCATATAAAAGTTGCTAAAAGCAGTGTGTCAAGACAACAGAGATGCTCACATCTTGGCCCTGCACGGCTAGCTTCAGGGACAGAAGTTTATTTATTTATTTATTAAGGAGGGCTGATTTCTATCATTTATTCTTTATTGGACTTCAGTTGAACTTACAGTGCTCCTCAAATGGTGCTCCCGATATTAAACTGATGGCTCCTTCCCCCAGTTTCTTTTATCCTTACACAATACTTAATATTTATGCAGATTGGCTATCTCAGTGGCTTAGGAAATGAGAGATGGCTTTGGCCAAAAGGTGTAAACATGCCATACTGTTTGAAGCCTTACTTTTTGCATTTGAGTTATTTTCCTGGTCACAGACATAGACTTGCAATGATTCATCATTCATTCATTGCCCTGAGCCCCCAGTTCCTAGAAGCAAAGGTAATCCCATTTTCCTGGAGCCTGCCAAGTTTACACAGCTAGGGGAACTCAAGTGCCCAGGCTCATCTCATGCCACCAGCTGTGCAATGAATGACTTCCATTTCCTTTCAGGCTTCCACCAAGTTATTGTTAGAAGCCGCCGGGTGAGGTCACGAGCAGTGTTTCCACGTGGGACCATCTTGCCAGCATCTGGTGTTTGAGGGCAGCCCCTCATTGCATCCATTGTCCAATCTCCGATGCTCCCAAATCCTAAACCTTATAGTGACTGTGGCACCTGGCCCATCTGCATTTTGTCCTGCACCAAAACTACTGACACTCTGCAGAGGTGAGGCTATGCTCAGTGCGATGGCACGTGCCCCTTCTCCCCTGCATGGGTCTCTGAGTCTCCTGGAGTCCGTTCTGCACACAGCATCTTTGACTTCACCTGCAGCCTTCTCCAGATGCTTCTCAGGGCTGGCCGTGGTCAGTATCCACTGTGGATGCTCTGCCAGCCTATCAGACACACCCAGACTGCAGTGAATCCTGGGAGTGGATACAAATGAGTGAGAAATAGGGACCCTGGCCCCTCACGGAATTTTGAGATGATTTTCCGATAGATCCAGCTTGAGGGTTCAAGTGAAGCAACGTTTACCTTCAGGCCGGGGACACACTGCTTTTAGCTCTGTATCCTGGCTACCAGAAGGGTGGTCCTGGACCCAAGGCATCTGCATCTCTCGGGAGCTGGTTGGCAATGCAGAGTCCCAGGCCCCAGCCCAGGTCTACTAGATGCAAATATGCATTTTAACTGGATTCCCCAGGTGATTTACGTGCACATGAAAACCCGAGAAGCCCCGCTGTGTATCATAACTGACAGATCAGACCATTCTGAGGAAGTGGTACTGATGTGATTTTTCCAGATTTGGGGAGCCCTGCAGCATAGACTGTTTCAAGTAAATCCAATGATTGCTTGCTATTAAATACCTATAGAGACTTTTTTTTTCTGTCTTTATGAACCTCTTTCATTTGAACTCAGATTTTATTTTGGGATTTTTGATATTCATGTTAGTCAATAATGGAGTTTGATATTGTGTATTGACTTGAATTCTCCCTCCCTTCCATTCTTCTCGGGTTAAGAACTCTGATAATGGAAGGGAACTATGGAGCTGACATTCAAGGAAAATCCAGAAAATGAATTCCTTTTTATCTTCAGGCAGAGCGGCTCCAATGAATAGAAAACTGTAATAAAGCCTTTTTATACGCCTGTCATAGAAAGACAAACCTTTTCCAAAGGAAATGGATTTGAGTATTTGCGAGGTATGATAAACAGCCTGACAAAAAAGGGCCTGAATTTCCCTTTTAAATGTTCAGTAGGGGGAGGTTTTAACTTCTCCTGTCAGGTAAAAAAAGAATTCATTATGAAAGCCATTCCAGCTGAAACTCAAAAATGAAAACTAGGCCCGATCAGAGTGGAAAGCAATGATTTAGAAATGTGTTAAAGGGAGTAGTTTAATGAATAAAGTGTCAACTTTCCATAGGAGCAAAAATAAATCACTCATAGGCTTAACCAGTTTTGTCGCTGTGAACGAGCTGGGTGTAGTTGGCACCAACACTCATTGTAAGGAAACATTAAAATCTAATTCTCACCAAGATCTGTGTAGGGGAATTGTTGATAATGACGTTAATAATGGCATTGTATCCATTTTACGACTTTTCTATTCCAGCAAATGCGAAAAGAAGAAAGAAAATGAGGAGCATTTGAATGAAAATGGCCCTAATTTTCAAACTTTTTCCACTCAGCAGAAACCCTAGGGCCCTAGAATCCACCCATCAAGGAATGACCTGATGTCACATGGCAGAATAATCTAGACGCTTGGTGTCGCTGTCCTTGGTCTTGGTCTCTAGGTCCATTAGCTTCCTAGGACTGCCCTAAGCAAGGACCACAGACTGGGTGCCTTCCACGACAGAACGTTAATGCCTCACAGCTCTGGAGGCTGGAAGTCCAAGATCAAGGTGTGGGCAGTGTTGTTTCCTTCTGGGGGAGAATCTGTTTCAGGCTTCTTGCCACTTCTCCTGGTTTGCCATCAATCCTTGGGTGTTAGAGGCCCTTTCTTGCTCTCTGCCTTCGTCCTCTCATGGTGTTCTCCCTGTGTGCAGGTCTTTGTCCAAATTCCTTTTTAATAAAGACAGTAGTGATACTGGACTGGGACCCACCCTGATGACCTTCTCTTAACTAATTACACTTTCAAAGATTCTGTTGCTAAATAAGGTCATCTTCTAAGATGCTGGGGATTAGAACTCCATTGTATCTTTTTTGGGGGGAAACACAATTCAACCCATAACACCACCAGAGGCTGCTTTGTAACAAGGTTGTTTGATTTATTAATAACCAAACTCCTGTTCATAGCACAATCACTCAGCAGGGGATCAGATTCTGCAAATCATGGAATAAGTCAAGTAATTCCTCATACTTAACAAAGCACCATTAGGTATCCTTGAGGCATGTGTTGTATAATACTTATTTTATTAGTGAGGTTGCCATAATGTGCTTCTCCCATTCTACAGTTCTGGTTTGTTTTCTTGCTATTGTTTGTTGAACTAAAAATGAAGGTAAGAACCTTGATTATTCGGTTAATACTATGTTGACCCACTAAGCTTGGTGCTTGTGAGATGTTCAGATTTACATAATTACTTTTTAAAAATTTTTTGTTATTAGCCCTAGGGGTACAGGTCTGTGAATCGCCAGGTTTACACTCTTCACAGCAC